>NC_141162.1:41899483-42221269 GCF_053477565.2 Lygodium microphyllum
GGTGGGTGCCCAAAGCACATTAAATAATATATTTACAAGAAGGACAGAGTGGAAAGTTGGTGTGGTGAAAGAGAGAAGAAAATTGCATGTAGCCAGCAGTCTACGCCTTCGTAACTTCAAATCCGTGAGGAATTTGAAAAAAGTTTCTTCTGCAACTTTGTAGACCAGGTTGAAACCGATCGGGCATCGTGGGAATTTTCTTGAAATTCGCTTTTCCTTGGGAGTTATTGAGATTATAAAAAATGGCTTTCAAAAGCTACTTTGACTTTAGTCCCCCATATGTATATAAATACATATAAGCATGTGACAAAAGGGGTCCATACTTGTAAGTTTTTGTGCAAGATCCAAATGATACCATGATGTGGTTATTGACTTGTGTGCTAGGGTGAGGTGTCTTTTAATGATGGTGATAGATTCCAAATCTTAGTGATGCAGACGGGGCCCATGTGTAGTTGGAGGCTAGTCCTTTGAAAAAATCTATGCATTCACTCAACACCTAGGTGTAATCCATTTTCATATTCACTAAGATAACCATCCCTTTGACCCTTTACATTGACATGCCTTCTAAGAACTTGTTTCCCCCATTTGCTAGAGTTATCGTAATCGAGAAGCAATGTAGCATACCTAGTGCTTGAAGAGTAAACCCAAAGTGATATGGTAAGCTCTTGATAGGGGCTTTGGCCAAAATTTTGTGGTAATAATCCGGGTTGTAAAAAACCCGGATCAGTGTGTTTTGGTCATCTTGTATGTGGATGATCTTATCAATACAAGGATCCATACTTCGGAGGTTGATTGTACTCGGAAGGTTTTGGGATAGGAGTTTGACATGACAGATCTAGGGATCCTTCGCTTCTTCCTTGGCTTGGAGATTTATTAGATGGCACATGGTATCTTTGTTTTGTAGCACATGTACATTTCCAAGCTTCTCTCGAAGTTTGGTATGGCTGATTGTCAGCCTCTTTCATGTCCCATGGACCTCGAGTCCAAGTTTTTGGCAGCTAGAGTTCCCCTTATTGATGCCACCCGTTACAAGTGTCTTGTTGGCTCCCTCATTTGGCCTATTCACACTCGGACAGATATTTCTTTTGTTGTTGCTCTGGTATCTTCTTTCATGTCAACTCCCACTCATGAGCATTGGAGCACAGCCTTGCGCGTTCTTCGTTATTTGCAGGGGACTTGGTTGTACGAGATCATGTATGGAGAGGGGGTTACTCTCTCTGGTTGGAGTGATTCTGATTGGGCAGGTGATGTGGGTTCATAGAGCTTCATTGCAGGCTATGCCTTCCCCCTTGGATCGGGAGTTATCTCGTGGAGCAACAAGAAGCAGCCTACTATGGCCCTTTCTTCTACAGAGGCAGAGTATCGTGCCTTATGTTCTATAGTGATGGAGGCGCATGTTGGCAGAGATTGGCTTTTCTTAGCTAGGATCTATGGAGCGATGTGTGGACAACCAGAGTGCTCAAGCTCTGGCCAAGATGTGAGAGTGCGCAACGGAAGAGAAATACGAACACAGAGAGAAACACAGAGAGAGAGAGAGAGAGAGAGAGAGAGAGAGAGCAGATGAGGGAAGAATATTGCAATGAGTGAAGAAGAATGTTGATACAATGATGATGGATTGATCACTCCTTGCACACGGCCCAAAGCGTTAGTGATGACACCAAATTAGGTTGATGATGATGGTAGCACCAAGCACGGAGAGTTGGATGTTGGAGTGTGTATCTGCAAAGGGAAGACTAAAGACTAAAGAGTGTGTGTTTGCCAAGTGGGGGATGTAGTGATAAATAGGTTGAGTATTAAAAAACTGGCCAATCTGATCCATGAGAGGCTATAAATGCTGGCCAACCAGCATGAAATGCTGTTCACATAGAAAGAAATGTGAGAAAAAAATAGGGAACACCTTAGAAAATCCCCAGATGGCAATGCCAATGTTTGACAGGTGTAGGTAGATTGTGGAAGGCAGTAATTGGCATAGGAATGCACACAGGAAGCCAACAAATTAAAAAAATGCACCTAAATTGCTAGAGCTCCTTTGTCTCCATCAGACTCTAACAGGAGCTCATAACCAAGAGATGACAGACTGAGATGACTAACATAGGCAGACTAACACTTTCACTTAGATCTTGGGAGTGTTTGAAGACCCAACCACCTCATGTGATGAAGCATCGAAGCATCGGGCAAAGGCTTCGTAAAGAGATCAACTGCATTGTCCTATGTGGGACAGTAGGCCACCGCCAACTCGGAATCCACGATCTGCTCTCGAACATAGTAGTATTAAACCTCATTGTGCTTCGTGTGAGCATGAAACACATGGTTCTGGCTAGAGCTAGAGCACTCTGGTTGTCTGCGCTCTAATGCTCGTGAGTGAGAGTTGACATGAATGAAGACAATAGAGCCACGACAAAACAAATACCTGACTGAGTGTGAATAGGCTAGATGAGAGAGCCAACAAGACACCTGTAATGGGTGGCATCAGTAAGGGACTCTAGCTGCCAAAAGCTTGGACTCCAAGTCCATGGGGCATAAAAGAGGTTGACAATCAGCCATACCAAACTCTCAAAGAAGCTCAGAAATGTACTTGTGCTGTGATGCCTTGTGCCATTTGATAAATCTCCAAGCCAAGGAAGAAGTGAAGGATCCCTAGATCTGTCATGTCAAACTCATGTCGCAAAACCTTTGGAGTACGATCAATCTTCGAAGTATGGCTCCTTGTAATGATAAGATCATCCACATACAAGATGAGCAAAGCACACGTCACCCTCAACCTGGAAGTATAGGTTGGGGTCATGAGTTGATTGATGTAAGCTAGTTTGAAGAAAGAAGCAATCAATCCTCTATGGAGGGAAGGACAAGAAACCATAGGCATTGGTAATTGGTCGAGATGCGCAGTCTGATTTTCCACTTGTGTATGCAACCATGAGGACATTGCCTCTTCGGATTGAAAATTTTTGTAAATTGTTTGAGCTTGACATGGGAAGAAAACCTTGGACGCATATTCATAAGAATTCAAAGATCTTCTTCATAAAACTAAGGCTTTGGATAATCCTCAGGTGTTGCTCTACATAGTTATCTTTTTGGATTATTGCTGGACTACTAGAATGAGATGCTTTGCAATTTGTTACTCTGATTAGAAAATATCTATAGGTACGCCAAAAATTTTGATAATACTTTGGCTGCAATAGGGGCGGCTAGTCGATGGGTGGTTCCTATCGAGCTGTCCCCACCGTCAAGCCAAAAAAGCTTTCTACCGGGGTAGCAACTCATTAGTTGCCTTTGAAGTTGTGCAAGAAAAAGGACGGTAAGCGCAAAGTTACTTCTAGTGAGAATCGCTACAAGGGTCATTGCTTTGTTTGCCTAGCACTTTCGTGGTGATAGAGAGTGCCCTCAAAATAAGAAGGTGGAGGCTATTTCAAAGACTTCGATTAATACTAAGGAGGCTTTAGGTATTTCTTCTGAATTTTAATTGGAAGATTGTTTTGTTAATGCAAGTAGTTGCAATGGTTATTGTAAAAAGTAAATCGCGTTTGGTTCATATAACCTTTTAAAGGTCACTGGTTATATTAATGGCCAAGAAGTTAGAGTTTTGTTTGATAATGGCTCTACTCACAATTTCCTTTCTTCTTGGTTGGTGCAAATATTGTAGCTCAACATGGTACCCGCTGACTGAGCTTATCATGTCGGTTGTGCGAAGGGCCCTACTGTGGATTGCTTGGATCATATGGTATTGAGCTTGGATCTTTCAATCTAGTGGTATCATGAGCTCTTGGACTTCCGATTGATGAGCCTTTACCATGTCAATGTGATTCTTGGCATGCCATGATTTTTTGATAAGTATTGCTCTTTATACATTGACTATAAAACTCAGGTACTATCTTTTGAACTTGATGGTGGTTATCATGTGATCAAGGGCTGTTTACTCTCCAAGATCATAGAAAGTAATGCACATATGATATTAGCCTTGGAATTTAGTAGATGTTTTTTTGATCTAGATGTTGTTACTTATATTTATTTCATTGGAAAAGTCCAATAATTTGATTTGCAATGTAATTAAATTTCTTTTAATAATAATGTTGATATAAATTCAAATGTGAGGAAATATTCGGATCAGATTCTACACAAGTAAGATTGATCTTAGGCACGATTATCATCAGATATAGGTAGCTTCAAAGGATGTCTTGAAAATTGTGTTTCGGACGGGATATGGACATTGCCTTTTGGATTAACAATACTTCCGCCACTTCTTAGCAGAGACGATGAATGATTTGTTTTGTTCGAATCTAGGAAAATGGAGTCGTTTTCCTCCACGACATAGTTATTTACAGTAAGTCATTGGAGGAGCACGTGAACCATTTTCGTATTGTCTTACGTATCTGAAGATGAGAGCAATTGTTTGTACATCTATACAAGTATGAATTTTTTCGCATGGAGCTATTGTATCTTAGACCTCGATTAGAGTGAGTTAGATCTATGCTATTTAGTTAGTACGTTAAGCTAGTTTTCTAATTGTCCTTGTATATCACATTGGCATGAATGCTTGACGGTTGTGAAATATGTTGCAAACTATGGCATTACTTATTCTTGTGATGATTAAATCTTTGGATATACTCATGTTGATTGGTCTGAAAATATAGATGATAGAAGATTAGTTTCCTATAGTTGTTGAAAGACATCCACGCTGATCAAAAGTTGCCTGTGACTATCTTCTTAGATAGTTAAAGTGCTATTGCTCTTGCAAAGAATCTTGTATATCATACTAAGGCAAAGCATATTGATGTTGCTTACCATTTTACTCGAGAGCAAATTGATGACATTTGGATTGATCGTGAAAAGGTTCAAGTAGTACTCGATTGGCCTGTTTTCGGGACCATAAGGTAATTTTTTTTTTCTCGTTTTTATTAGATTTTTTCAAAAGTTCATAAAGGACTATGCTTATATTGCTGAACCCTTAATATGTACGTTTGCTTAAGGGTATCCAAAGCAAGAAAAAGCACGTTAGTCCACCAATTGTTTGGATTGCTAAGCTCAATCAAATATTCTCAAACATTGAAACGGTTGGTTACCACCACACCCATATTGTAGATTATTGATTTGAATAAATCTTTTGAGGTTCATATGGATACAAGTGATTATACTATGGGTTTTGTTCTTTATTAGGACGGCCAATCCATTGCATTTGAAAGCAGTAAGGCAAAGCATTTGAAAGTAGTAAGCACATGGATGCCCAAACATGTTACGCCACCCATGAGAAGGAATTGCTGGCGGTCATCCACATGCTTAAAATATGGCATCATTATTTAAATGGTGCTTGGTTTATTATTTGGATC
The DNA here is from genome assembly GCF_053477565.2 of Lygodium microphyllum. Taxonomy (NCBI): domain Eukaryota; kingdom Viridiplantae; phylum Streptophyta; class Polypodiopsida; order Schizaeales; family Lygodiaceae; genus Lygodium; species Lygodium microphyllum. The sequence goes on from NC_141162.1 coordinate 41,904,805, forward strand.
AACCACCATTCATTAAAATAACTTTATGATAGCTTGATCTGCATGGCCGCAAGGTGAGATGGGTAGAGCATATGTAGGAATTTGACTTTGAGATTCGTTATCAAAAGGGCGTAACTAATATGGTTGGTGATGTCCTTAGTCAAATTGCCAAAAGTAATACTTTGTCCTTGTTCGAAATTTTGATTGATTTCTATCTTTCTCTCAAAGGGCATTGCTAAAATGATATTCACTTTGCTAAGATCTGGCGACTTGTTCAAGAAGGACCTAGTAGCCTAGGAAGCCCTGATAGTCTCGACACCTAAAAGTTGGCTATTGAGAGAACGATAGTGGAAAAGTATAACATTTATAATGGATTAGTTTTAAACAAGGCAAAGTGTGTAATTCAGATAATCAAGATATTCGCAAGAAAATTTTATATGAGTGTCATGATGTGCCGAGCGCTGGACACTCTAGCATACATTGGACTTTAGCCTTAGTCACTTGCTACTTTTATTGGCTGCATATCAAGACCAAGCAAGGATGTTACATTCTTTATAAATTCCCGATAGAAAGCAGAGTACCATTTCTATGGATTTTGTAGTAGGATTACCTCGTACAAATAAAGGTTATGACGTAATTTGGGTTGCGATTGATTGATTAATGAAAATGGCTTGATTCATTCCTACAAACACGACCCTCAAAAGCGATGAGTAGGTTGCTCTCTTTATTGAACATCTTTATAGAATTTGTGGTTGCCCGATGAAATAGCTAGTGACCGGGATCCTAAGTTCACTGGCCATTTTTGGCAAATAGTTTTTTAGAAATTGCTGTCTTGATTGTTCATATTGTCCTTGGAGCATCGAGACCAATGGACATATCAAGAGGATAAATCAAACTATGGAGGATATGTTGCATGTATATGTCTCCTGTAGATAATTTGATTGGGAGCATTACCTTTCACATATCGAGTTTGCTTATAACAGTGCTAAGTATTCAGCTAGTGGTCATACCCTGTTTATGCTTATATTGTGAAGAAACTCCTAGGGTTTGCATTGAGGAAACATAGAGTGTACGACCACGACAAAAACACAGAGGCCCAGACAACGATGTGCAAAATTCAAACCCTAAACACAACATGCAAAGTGCGAAACTCAAAACTCAAAATGCAAAAACACAAACTCAAATAGAGAGAGAAGGAGAACTCTGAAGTGAATGAATTAGTGCAGTAAATGAATGTAAGAGTGTACAGAATGCTCAAGGTCGAAGTAGTAGAGTGTTGGAGTGTGATGTCCATTGGGGATGGATCTTGAGTGTTGTGACCATGAGTCGGAGATGAGGGAGTGTTGAATAATGAAGGCTAGCAAGTTGGTTACCAAATCATAGCAATTGGAGGCTGAAATCTAGTAAATGCGGTAGTGTACCACAAGAGAAGCCTAAAAACTAATCAACTAAGGAAGAAAACTATCAAGTGATAACATGAGAGGTGTGTATTGATATAGGTGGCATGTTGGACAACAAAAATGCAAGTATTGCAGCAGTCGCTTGGTAGGAGGGATGACAGTGACCTATCTCTTGGCTCTTGATGTTGAAAACACTGGCCAATTAGATGCTATGATGATGTAGCAGATGGAGACCTTTGGATAGCAGTGCAATGGTTGGAAACAGGCTGCCTAGGGTTGGATGGTGATGGGCTGTAGTTGGTGATGGTTGGACAGTAGATGGTAGGTGGTTGATGGTTAAAATTTGCACGGTAGAGTGGGAAATCTGCAAAAGATGGGCTGAATAGTGGGTAGCTTGTCTATTTATAAATACGGATGGACCCTCCCAAATTAGGGTTTACATAGAAACTCTCTCGAACCACTCCCCATTTTAGGGTTTATTGAGGGAGTCTAAGTGTCACAAGACTGTGACAACTATTACCTTTTTGTTGATTTCTTTATTACATATTTTATTTGGTTTTTCTTTTTGGAAGGATCCCTCTTGAAATCTAAATGCTTGAGTTGCACGGCCAGTATGTGAAACGGACAGGAATGTCTAGTGAGTCAAGACTGGACAGTTAAGGTCCAGTATAAGTCTGGAAGAGACTGATGGCATTGTAGATTGACAAGCCTGGAAGAGACTTGTGAAAGTGTATATGGACAAGTGTGTTGAAGAACTAGCCCGGAAGAGACTAGTTCAAAGTGAAGATGGACAATAGTCCATGTGGGGTCATCAGTGGAAATTCACTTTCAGTTGAGCTACATTACAGATTTGGATGTAGCCATAGTCTGCAAAGATGGTCAGAAGACTAGTGGGGATGCAATGGAAGCAACTCCTAAAATTTAGGGAGTTACTATTTTTGGACCCCAGAATCAGTTCGCGTCATTATCTTCGTTTTTGTACGAGGATTAATCCTTTGGTTGTGCCGAGGTCAAATTTTGAACCGAGGATGGAGAATTTTAGACCGAAAGGTTTAAACAGGAAAATTGTTACATGTATGCCATGTGTCACAATTTGGGCATAAATTCCCAAAAGAGAGAGAGAGGGCAGCACAAAAACGAGTTTCAATGCATGGGGGGACTCATTTTGTGAAAGGGAGATGGATTGCTGCAGATGGAGAGCTCTTGAGAGCCGGTCTACCTGTTAGCAGTCATGTTTGTCATGCCTTGTCATCTCCTGCCTGTGAGCCTCAGTCTGAGTCAGACGAGGACTTTAGGAGCTTTGACTTGTCTATCACTTGTTTTGACGGAGGAGGTAGCTCATTCTAGAGCACTCAGTTTATTGCATTTCAGTGCATTTTCTCCTCCAGTCGGGATTTTATGTGCATTTCCCGGGGCAGTTTCTGCATTCTTCAGCTTGCCTCACCTGCCGGACATTGTCCACCCTCCAGGATTTTTCTGAGCATTCCTGGCATTTTTACCAGCATTAAATGCTGGTCGGATCAGCATTAAATGCTGGTCGGACATATTTATGGCCTCAAATTTCAGGTCGGCCAGTTTTTGGGTTTTTTGGCTATTTATAGCCATTTCCCACTTGCCAGTCAGTTGTATTATCATCTTTCCTCCTCCTTTGGTAGGTGCACACTCTGACTCCGTCATCTTCCTTCGTCTTCGGTGCTGCCGGCATCATCAGCCTGATCTGGTGCCCTCACTGACGCTTTGGGCTGCGTGCAGGGACTGATCAGTCCATTTCAGTGTATTCAGCATTCATTTCAGTCAGTGCAGATTTTCTTCCTTCATTTTCTGCTCTCTCTCTCTCCTCCTCTGTGTTCGTGTTCTTCTTCCATTGCGCACTCTCACATGGTATCATCGCCTGACTGAGAGCACGGAGGACCTAACCTTGTCGAGAGATACCTCACCCCTCTTCTGCTGCTGTCGCCTCTTCTCCAACTGCCCAGGCGGCCCCTCCAGGTGGCCATTCTTCTTGCGTTTGCTGCAAACGACTTCTCCAAAGGCTGCCACGTCATCAAACGACCCCTCCTGCTTGCCTTTACCATCAGGTGGCCCCTCTTTCAGCTGGGCGACACATCATCAGGCTGCGTTTTGCAGATCTGGTGGTCGTTTCCACTCTTGGTTGCTCATCTCCTGCTGGCGACCCACTCCCAGGCTGCGTTTTGGTGCTGGCGGCTTCTTTTCTGGTGATCTTCATCAGATATCCTTGCGTTTTGCAGCTCCAGGTGTTTGTAGGCTATCACAGCCTGTGTTTTGGTGGTTGGTGACCAGACTGCTGGTCCTACTTGAGCTTCGGCACAGTTTTCTTTGGTGTTTGGTGTTTTGCAGATTGGAAGATGTCTTCTCATCAGTTTACAGGCTTTGATGACTCAGATGACGAGCTTTGTCTCAACACTCATCTGAACGGAGGCGTGATTTCTATCACGAGGACTGTCGTCCGGAGTCTATTCCTCTTTCCCGTCCCCCTTCTATTCATGTATCTCGGCGATCCCCTTCCAGTGGGCCGACGATGCAGCCTTTGGTACCCCTTGTACAGGTACCCGTACTTCCTCAACTGCCCAAAGAGGACCGGTTGGATGGCTCCAGCTTTTCTCTATGGCTGCAAGGTGGAGTGTATCTTGGACTCCTTCGATCTTTGGGAGCTTGTTTCTGTTCCTATTCCCCGGCCTAAGGTGGATCCTGCAGATGGGACATCTATGGATCGTGCAGCCTTATGGGATCGGCTTAATTCTAGAGCCAGATCTTTCCTCTTTCTGAGTTTGCAGGATTCTGTCCTTGTTCATGTTCACAGGTTGAAGACTGCAGCAGACGTGTGGAGAAAGCTCGCGTCTCTCTATCAACAGAAGACGTTTGCCCACCGGATATCTCTTGAAAAGAAGTTGCGGATGCTCGCTATTGATGATAGTTCTTCCATGAAGGACCACATCAACAGATTACAGGATATGAGGGATGAGCTTGCATCCCTCGGTCGGACGATATCTTCTGAAGACATGGCTATGATTCTTTTGACTCAGCTGCCATCGCCTCGGTTTGATGTCTTCTACACCAGCCTACTTACATCGAGGACCCGTGAGACGCTTCTATGGGAGGAGCTATCCCCGCTTGTCTTGGAGCATGACGAGCGACTCAGAGAGGTCAGTGCTAGTGGATCCGACTCCACTAGAGCCTTTGTTGCAGGTTCGGGAGGACAAAAGAAGAAGAAGAAGTCAAAGGCTAAGAAGAAGGACAGTTCTTCAGGCTCTGACTCAGATTCAGAGAGATTGAAGTGCCCACACTGTGGGAAAGGGACACATCCAGAGGAGAAATGTTGGAAGAAGTACCCTCACCTTCGTCCGGGAGCGAAGGATGGATCTACATCGGAGCCTTCTTCTACCTCTACACCAGTTGTTACCCATGAGTCAGTGTTCCTTCATATCCATGCTTTGGAGGAGGATCCTTCTTTCGTGGCTGCAGTGTCTTCTGCGCAGCCTTGGTTAGTGGACAGTGGTGCTTCGAGTCATATGACTCCTTGAGGTGATTTGTTACAGGATCTCCGTCCATCCGAGGGTTCAGTCACTGTTGGTGACATTTTATCGGTGCCTATTAGTGGTGTTGGCACATTGCCTTTGTTTACCGACCGACCTTCGAGCTCCTTTTCACAGGCCCTACATGTTCCGGATTTGGGCCTTCTCCTCCTCTCAGTTTATGGTCTTACGAGGCTTGGCACACGAGTGATCTTCACCGAGCATGCCGTTGTTATTGAGGATTCTTTTACAGGAGCTGTCTTATCTACAGGTTGGCAGGAGAGCGGGCTTTACAGGCTCCATTCCCCTTCTTTGATGCAGGGTCCTCCGAGGCAGTCTATTGCTACACCCGTTCCCGCTTGTGCATCTTCTATTCCACAGGTTCCTTCCCATCCCTCATCTTCTCCTCCGGTGGTTCCCTCGTACCCCCCATCCCTTTCAGAGGGGGACGATCTCGGTGATGTAGCTGTGGATTCCCTGGCCCCCAGTGTTTTAGAGGGGGATTCCCAGGATCGTGAGGAGCTCCTTCAGCGGCAGTCTATATCGACAGACTTCATCGACCTTGGCATTTCTCTTGCCACCCCAGGATCCGTTTCTCCCTTGGCCTTTAGCCACATCCAGGATCTGAGAGGGGGTGTTAGCAGTCATGTTTGTCATGCCTTGTCATCTCCTGCCTGTGAGCCTCAGTTTGAGTCAGACGAGGACTTTAGGAGCTCTGACTTGTCTATCACTTGTTTTGACGGAGGAGGTAGCTCATTCTAGAGCACTCAGTTTATTGCATTTCAGTGCATTTTCTCCTCCAGTCGGGATTTTATGTGCATTTCCCGGGGCAGTTTCTGCATTCTTCAGCTTGCCTCACCTGCTGGACATTGTCCACCCTTTCCAGGATTTTTCTGAGCATTCCTGGCATTTTTACCAGCATTAAATGCTGGTCGGATCAGCATTAAATGCTGGTCGGACATATTTATGGCCTCAAATTTCAGGTCGGCCAGTTTTTGGGTTTTTTGGCTATTTATAGCCATTTCCCACTTGCCAGTCAGTTGTATTATCATCTTTCCTCCTCCTTTGGTAGGTGCACACTCTGACTCCGTCATCTTCCTTCGTCTTCGGTGCTGCCGGCATCATCAGCCTGATCTGGTGCCCTCACTGACGCTTTGGGCTGCGTGCAGGGACTGATCAGTCCATTTCAGTGTATTCAGCATTCATTTCAGTTAGTGCAGATTTTCTTCCTTCATTTTCTGCTCTCTCTCTCTCCTCCTCTGTGTTCGTGTTCTTCTTCCGTTGCGCACTCTCACACTACCTTGTCTATGATGCACAGAGGCTTGAGCTTGCTTCCTACTCTCTCTCTTTCTCTCCCTGATAGTATGGTTATGCTGCAGAATCAAGGGCCTTTCTTCTGATTCAGGTACAGCTGTGTGGAATATGCTGATTTTGCATGAGGCAAGAGCCTCCTTTCTTCAGGAACAGGAGCAGTTGTTTGTAGTTTCTAGCAGGGACAGGTGAGGGTGGTAACCTCACCAAGCAAGTGTCTGAAACAGCACTAAACCAGAACTGATTCTGGACTGTTCAGAGGCTATTTCAGAGCCCAATTGATGCCAGAATCAAGGGGCATTTGGCCTAGATGATGCAGGACAGTGCAGGGAACAAAATGAGCTGAGAACAGGTGTCAGAACAGGTCTGAACTAGTAATTACAGTGGGCTGAATAGTATGAACTGAAAACAGGTTTCAGAACAGGTCTGAACCAGTAATTACAGCAGGCTGAAATGGTCGGTTCTGCACTCCAACCAGAAGTTTGGGCAGAGTTTCCCCTCCTGGTACTCTCTCTTTTTAAAAATAAAGAAATACCGCAAGGGGCGCCTAAGTTCAGGTAAAGTGGGCGACTGTTAAATTGGGTGAAAGCATTTATTTATTTTGGTTGTACACTACCGCCCTTCCCAGTGAACAGGCCGGTTACACCAAGTAATCACCCTAGAGAGAACAGGGCATCAGATAAAGGATGCTTGTTGGCTGCCCAATGGCCTACCAAGTTTCAAAAAGGCGGATGGAACCACATTAAATCTTTTTTTGTTTTGGTAAAAGATGTGACTAGATTGGTTTGTGATCGATTAAGTAATTGTGTCCATATGGAAGAATGAAAAGGGATGGTTAGAATCAACGCATCTTAAACAAACAAGCTTATCCAACCACTCAGGTGTTGATGATGAGGGAAAAGGGGATGGAGTGGTATTGTGGTGTAAGAATGGCCAGTAGAGATAGCTAAGAATCCACTCAAGGGTGCTCTACACAATGAGCTGCATAGTATGCCACATGTTGAGTATGCTCATGTAGCAGTTGCCACTTGGACAATATCCCTCGTGGGAAAATTGTTCGCTTGTTCAAGCGCCCTTTACGAAGATGATGAAATCATGCAATGCAAAGACGAATGTACAAGAGGGAAGAGAGGTTGATGTTGAAGATAAATGTCGATTCTATAGAATACTACGAGAGGGTAGAAATCCCCTTTGAACCGTGGATGTTGGTGCTGAAGGAGGAAGAGAAGCTTGATGTTGGTCTTCATGTGGTGCCGAGAACCATGATGATAAAAATGAAGATGAGGATGAAGCACCATGATTGGAAGAGCAAGGTAGAAGTCACTGCCATGATGGCATCAAGAGAGATGTTGCATGATCTGCCTCAAGAGGGGAAGCCTCCATACTAGTAGAAGAGGAAATCTCCTAAGAAGATGAAACCATGAAAGGAATGGTGTGCATCCCATGTCACTAGCTTAGGAAGGATTGGTGCAAACTTGCATGTTAGCCCTACATTGAAATACAAAACCTTGCCAAAGAGATCAAAATCTGCAAAATAGAGGTTAGTAGGGGGATGCCTTAAAACAAAACGATACAGAAAGTAAAGCTAAAGGAAAGAACAATGCAATTCGTGTATGTGTATGTGTGAGTGAATGCAATGGAAGACTAAAAAGGAAAAACTAAAGATGGGACCATCATCATATATGTCTGGCAGCAGATCCTTGCTAAGGAAATGCGTGACGAGGTGGAAAAGTGGTCCTAGATGAAGGTGCAGAGGATGACCTAGGAATGGATACAAAAAGTGCAATGGGTGGAAAGCTAGCAGACCAATCAACTAATCCTTTAGGAGTACTGAAAGATATAGGCTATTGAGCTTGTCCGTGTGCCAGATGTCCAATAGCTAGTGGGGTAGATGGAGCAGATGGGGTAGCATGGGAGGCGTAGACTCATTGGACTGTCCAACAAGAGTGGAGGTAGTTGCAGTGGTCTATTGGGGTTTCTTAGAAGGAAGACCTTGGGCCTTGGTACGACACTTCTCATCTATATGGCTTGATTTCTAGCAGTATGCGCAAAACCTATTTTTCTTGGGGAGTTTTTGCTAGATGGATTTTAATTCTTTCATTTCGTCGGAGGAAGGGGTATCACCCTTGTTTTGAGTTGCCTTCACATCTTGTGGGTTCTTGCCACCTCCAATTTTTCCTTGTGAAGAAGGCAACCGGACCCCTCTCTAAATAAGAGTATGTGGAGGACTTCTTGTGGACTTGATCGTGCAGCCTATCATAATGCAAGAACTGACAGTAGAACTCATAGAAGGTTAGTAATCAAGGCAATGAGATAATGAATGAAATGAAAGTATTTTTTAGGTAGCTTATTAAAAAAGGATGTAACCTAATTGTCATTTGACTTCGGGAAGCCAGTAGTGGCAAACTCAACAACCGCCGATATTCAGCTAAATTGAATTTCAAGTCATCCCCTTCCTTAATGGAAAACTTTTGAAGCTCAAAGTCGAGATTGATATGCCGAGTGCGATCTCGTGCTACATGGCGGTCAATGGATGACACCAATGCTCAGATGTGAGAGGAAAATGCTGTAACTGAGAGTAGAACTCAGGAAGTAACCCGTGCATTAACTCAACATTGATTGTGGTATTACGGGCTCACCAATGATGGATGTGATCAAGGTGAGCTAATCAAGGGTCTAGCAAAGGCTCTAGACCAATGATGAGGTCCCAAAGACCTTGAGATTCAAGTACTTGTTGCATGAAGCTCGACCAAGTGGTGAAATTTGACCCGTTAAAACGAGTCTTATCCATGAAGGCATTCTTGGCCATTGCAATCGGAGTGGTAGTGCTAGGAGATGGAAAAGGTGTGCAATGAGGGTAGGGTGGGGGAGTGAAGTACACTTGGAAAGTAAGCCTAGAGTGCCCACATGCATGTGGGAAGTGTGCACAGTGGATTGGTATGTGGGTATGGACTATCTAGGCATGGGCATGGTAATTGCATGAGGAGCCCACGGAGGAGGGATCGGGATATGTAGAGCAGAAGATGGAAATCCTTGTGTAGGAGTGGCCCAAAGAATGTGTGATGATGCACCATAAGTAGAGGATGGAAATCCCTATGTCTGAAAGGTCAATGAATGGGGATGCAAGTGTTCGGGGTTAGGGAGGGGGATGCCTATCATTATTCATAGCTGTCCTAGGGTGAAAAGAAGTGCTCACTTGTGGGTATGTGGAAGGCATAGTGTTAAAGGGTGGCATTCCCCCTAACGATGTATCAAGGTGCAAAGGGGTAGTGAAGTGAGGGTAGGTAGAAGAGGGTATGAAGAAAAAAAAAGTGCTAGGAGTGGAGATGGAGGATCCAACTTCGAGTGTGCTGGATGTGGAAGTGGAGTGTGGATGCCCTAAAAAATTAGGGTTTGAACCTGGCACCAAATTTGTGTTTTTCATTAATTATGCATATTTTGGGGCTGTTTCAAAATGCTAATCAGCTATAAAGTGTGTCTTAGCTCTACATGCAATGCTTCGTCTGTTACCAAAGATTCCTTGCCCCCAAACTTTGAAGCAACGGAGGCCCATTTTTGCTATGGGATCATTATATAAATCTTCTCTAACATCATCACTAATAGATTGCAAAAAGTTTTCCTGCACTCGATTCACTTGCGACAATGTGGTTTCATGGAGGGATTGAATATTATGCACAATATATTGAATGTTCAATTGGGGATACATTATGCCGAAGCTTCTAGTCTCAGGTTGTTATGATTTGTCTAGATATTGAAAAGGCTTTTGATCATGTCAGTTGGTTCTTTCTTTGACAATAATGTCTATCATGGGTTTTGGTCCTAGAATGACATCTCTTATAGATACTATCAGCATTGATATAGTGGCAAATATCATACTAAAATTACTTTGATCAGTTGTATATAGAGTGATTTGAATAATTTGTGTTGGTAAGGGGTGTGGTTGTTTGTGGAGAGAGAACTCGATACCTGGTCATCCCATAGGGGTTGGTGTGGATCCTTGGGAGCACGTTAGGTCGATTGTTGGGCGATAGGCGGTGTGCATGGTAGATAGACGATGCTTAGTTGTGAGGTGGCAGGTCGGTGACGAGGCATACACAGTGGGGCGGAACCGTGAGGCAGCGACTAATAGAGACAGGTAGGTACGGTGTGTTGGTTGGCAGGTCCAAGTATTGTTGGTAGTTCCATGACAAGATTGGCGGCTAGTGTGGGGATCGGGTAGACAGATTGTGACAAGGCAATGCGAGATAAAGTCAACGACTCCGTGAATTGTCTGTTTATTGATGAAACTTTGGAAGGCGATGGATCATTGGAGACTGCAACAACATGACAAATTCAGGGGTAGAGGGTAGAGATACTTAGGATGACTTTGAGTTGCTATTGGGTAGGCAAGAACAATACTGGCTGTACGCTATTGGGCAGGCGGGAATAATACTGGCTGTACTGCTCAAGCACCGAAGGGACTAATTGGAGGCGACAATGGCAAGACAAAGGCATGTGACCATCAGGATCACAGAGAGAGAGAGAGAGAGAGAGAGAGAGAGAGAGAGAGAGAGAGAGAGAGAGTTATATTAAGGTCTATAAAAGGCCGATTTGAGACCAAAATATTACATATCAAAAGTACAGAAATTTCCGAAGTCCCAAAGTAGCTGTCATCTAGTGCTATGACTAACTAAATGAAAAATAAACAACAAACAATACATATCTGACCAGCACAAAATGATGTCTAAGCCATATATAATGTGATTTGCTTAGGATCATCCCAAGATATATCTCATGAATGTGTCTAACATAGAGAAGTTGAAGTGGCGGGGTATGGTTGTAGATGCAAAGGGCATAAAAAGCCCGATTGCAGGTACTATAAAAAGGAGTAAGAGTGCAATAAGCAGGCTAATGCAAAAGGCAAAAAGAATGAAAAGGATGGTAGCTCTACCTCTAAAGAAAAAGAAAAAGCAAATGTGGTATCTAATCTTCTTATTGAGGAGATAGAAGAAGATAAAGATGCTGATTTGTTGGTTGCATCTTTAGATCCACATGCTATGATAGTGGAGGACATGTATATTACTTAAAGGAATGTGATAGATGCCTTATTATCAGCTCATGATGGTTTGTCATAATCGTGGATTGTTGACAGTGGTACTTCTTTTCATGCAACTCCATCTTTGGAGTGTTTTTCTTCTTATGCAGAAGGTAACCTTGGGAAAGTCTATCTAGGCAACTACCATGCATGTGACATTGAAGGAATGGGCACCATACACTTGGCTCTTGAAAATGGTTAGGAATTGATAATTCATGATATTAGGTATGTACTTGGCATTAAGAAGAGTTTGCTTTTTGTTGGGCAGCTAGACAACAGGGGTTACTTCACTACCTTTGGATGTCGGAATACGTAGGACCCGAGTAATGGAGTTCAATGGACGGTCTAGAAGCAAGGTGCTAATACCACTACGAGGCACCAAAGAGATTGTCATCAACAGTGATGATACCCTCTCATGAACGGAGATCCTGCAACAAATCACCTCGGGGAGTTGTATGACTTGATGCACCATTGTCAATGAGCCAAGGTTGCTGAGAAGACAAGACAGTTGAAGAAGGCTTCTCCACCTAATAAATGTGTAGAAACATTGACTCTGTGGTAATATCTGGTGACAAAGAAGAGATAGATGAAAACTCCAATGTAGATCCACCCCTTGCTCTTGGACGAAGGTGAGGGTATTTCCTCCAGCACTTCTCCTTAGGGTGCGAGGTCTTCCCACAGTGAGGACTGGTGTGATATCCTCTATGCTTCTCCACGAAAGTTGTGTTAGAGTCGGAAGATGATTCCAATGTTTTTCTCTTCCCTTTCTTCTACTTGGCTTGTTTTGTACCTAAAAATAGAGCTGCATAAGCACGACCATGTGCACGGGCTTCACAAGAGTTTGTCTCATTGTGATGCGCATCCTGCTCAAGCATCAATGGGACTAGCTCCCCCCAAGTGAGAGTCTCCTGACTACGGGAAGTGAGAAGATTGGTATAGAACATCTCATATGTATAATGTCTGTGATGGAAGATGTGAGAGAAGTGTCACAGCTAGGTTGTTTGAATAAATATCCGTACCTAGGGATGCAAGCTTGAAGCTCGTCAATCTTGTGGATGTGATCCCTCATCGTAGGGGAATTTGCAACAGAAAGCCATTATAGCTTTCAACTCAAGAGACAATCGATGGCCAAATGTCTAGATCCAAAAGAGACATGCCAATCTCCTCCAAACCTGTGCAACAGTGCAGATACATCTAATATGCACGAGCATAGAATTTGTACAACTAAAAAGGGAAAAAGAGTGGGCACAGGTATTCAACCGATCCCCTAAAGTTGTCGAATCCGCGATCACACCATCATGAGGATCCATAGTAGGTCGAGGTGTAGGGACTGTAACAAAATCCCAAAGACCACAATTGTTGAGGCGGCACTCCATGTGGCACGACCATAGAGGGTAGTTCGTCCCATCTAGCTTGTCGGATGTGGATAGAGAGGGTAGGACTGACACCTACTTAGGAGATGCTATCATTGCCAATTGGGGTCTGGAAACCTTGGAAGAATATAGCAGGAAAGAGGGAGAGGATGGTGGTTGGGTTGAATTGTCCTGAACCACACGATCCTCCAAAGTATACATGTTGGCCATAGAAGGCCTTGAATAAAGTAGTTGCAAGAAAACAAAGAAGATGCTGCCATTGGAATGAAAACGACCAATAAGAGGTGTCCTTGGGATAATCGGGGTCGGTGGGGCCAGGGTACAAAAGAAGACCGACTTAGGCAGGGTAGATGGGGAGTATGTGATGCTGAAGGATGCACAATGCTATTTAGAGAGGTGGAGCAGTAAATGCAGATGAAAGACCAGTCTTCACCTTGTAAATGCAAACAACCAGGCTGGTAGAGGACCAGGAGTCCTTGGAGCTGCTGTAAACGCTGAGAATGAAGATGTAAACACCTGCAGATAGCCACCCAGCTGGAAAACAGGGCCACCGAAGTAGGAGACGACTATACTGGTACAAAACTTGAGATCAAAAAGGGAAGCTGACTGTTCAAATGCAGATCTGTCCAGGTGCTGTCCTATAACACAGGCTGCCAAGCCTGCAGAATAGTGCTGCCTAGGGTGCTAATGGGCTCCCAGCTGAACGGAAGCTACCCACAGCAAGAAAACCTGTCCTTAGCTGAAAAGAGGCCGCCCAGATCCAAAATGCAGATGCAGAGGGTGCTGCCTGCATGAAAATGCATGGTTGTTCCTGCAAAAATCTGTGCCGCTCAGCCTGTACAATGGCCAGCCAGCTTGAATAATGGCCACCCAACTGCAGGAATAGTGCCACCCAGCTTGAAAGAAGCTGCCCAGGTCAAAATGCAGATTGACCCTTGTAAGGGCAGCCTATAGTGGGCTGGAAACAGGCTGTCCTACATTGTTTGATGCCAAACGTAGGGGCTGCAACATGTGTGGATGGTGCCTGACTGGTTTTGTCGCGGACAGCATGCTCCTCTTTCGAGATCTCCGGATCCCCACACGTGGCTTTGATACCATGTGAGAGTGCACAATGGAAAGAGGAAAGTGAACACAGGAGGAGACAAAGAGAGAATGCAGGAGAGAGAATGAACAATGTGATTGCAATGGCTGAAGGTATAGTTCTGCAACAGTCAGCCCCAACATGCAGCTCTACCTGTCAATGTGGGCACCAAACGGTAGCAGGGGGATGAGAGAATGACGATGGCGGGCTGATCACGAAGTATCAATGATGGGTAATGAGAGGCAGGCTGCCTATATATAGGCAAACTGGGGCCAGAACTCGTAATAAAGTGGCGAGGCCCAAAATAGGGCGCCTTGGACAGCTGAAGTGCCCAAAAAGAAATGCACTAATGTGCCTTCCATGTGAAGTGTCTAAAACACATAAAATGATAGACAAATACATGTCAGAACTCCTAATGTCCTCATCTGACTCAGATTGAGGGTCATAGGCAGGAGATGACCACGCAAGACACACATGATTACTAACACAAACATGGTATGATTTAGTGAAAGCAAAACATAATTGTATACAAAGTGATAAATGATTTTTCTAAGAGATCCAAGTGCCAAAGAATACACTGCATACAACACGGGTTTTGGTGAGTCATATATACTATCTAGTCGTTGAACGTTTGATCAGTGATACAATTTGAGTGCATGATTGTGAAATATATGCCAAATAAATTCTAGCTAGTTACTGCCAATTGATTGAAGTGAGTAGGCTCTAATCTGTTTTTGATGTGTCCCTCTCGTTTATGATCATGAGTAGTTAATCTGTGGTGAACTGGAGGAATGATCAGTCACAACTTGAAGCTAATCTCAGACAAGAACACCCTGGATTGGGAACATTTTAAGCTTCATGAGAAACCAATTTGACTCTCTGATGGAAGTAGATCAGGCATTGCAATTGAGAGGGAGATTTGGTTCACTTGGAGTGTGTTGAAAGCTGGTGGGTGGTAGGGATGCAATGTAATCTTTAGACCAGGATCTCCTGGTGGGGATTCCAAAGTGCCTAGTGCAGTGTGTACAGTGGTACCTCATCTGTTTGATCTGATCTGTGGGCTCCTAGAGGTGGCTGCCTAATCTCCCACCTTACCTCCCACCTTTTGGATAGTGCAGGTAATAGAAACATCCAATTTTACTGCTGGTTGACCGAAAAGATCCCTCCTTATGTAAAGATTTGAGTGATAGAAAACCTATGAATCAAATAGTTGTTGGAAGGTGTGTCCATATGCCATACCGGATACAACCTGGAGACCAACACTTCAGTTTTCCTAGTGAAATTGCGGTTGTTATGCACTGGAAGTATTTAGGCACAAGCTTAAAATGTCTTCAAGCAATGCTATATTTTATACTCCACTCAAAATCTCTGTTTCATCCTTCTGGATGGATGTTTAAACCTTTGTGTAGGTCTTTGATCTTGTTGTTGTGTGTTGTATTGCTTTCCTTAAAGTTCCCTTGTTTATTCTTTTGTTTGTTTATCTCTGTAGGTTGGGCGTCTCTATTTAGGATACATAGCAGGGAGCAGGTAATATGTTCTATTATTAGGACAATGCCTTATTGGTGATGTTGCATTCAGTGTGCTATTCCAATCGGTTCAGAGGAACTTGAGTTGGCTGTCTATGCAACAGAGGTGCAACGAAAGGGCGTATTGAGAGGTCTACGAAAACCCAGATCTCTTTACCTAGCCAGCGTGAGTTCAAGAATAATCCTTATGTGGGTAAGTGTTTCTCTCTATGCCTTTGCTATGAATTCGTTGCTGTTGCTAGTCATTTCAAAGATTTAGAGCCTACTGTGATCATTAAATGATGGTTAACACGGGCACAGATTTTCATACATGTCATTGTTTGCACATGTCATGTTGACTGTTATATAGTTTCTTTGCTGTATCAAAACAATGTAGGCAAAGTTATCATTCGCCTTGGATTGAAATGTCAGAATCACTGAGCTAACTAGAAGCAAAGGAAGTGCGTCAATGCAAAGGCACTGAATGAGTCTACACAGGTGTAATAAATAGCTGGAGCACAATCAGCCCCTGCACGAGAGGAGTGTGTGTGGGCAGTGAGGCCAGTGAGAATGAAGGAACAAAGTAACTGGAAAAACTCCCACACAAGATGCGAGTGTGTTGGCAGCGAGGGCAGTGAGGATAAAGGAGGAACAAACATAGAAATGTGTTGAAATGACTGAAGTGGTGATGTATAAATGACGGGTAGCACTGTTTAGCTGATGGACCCTAAAAATTGGGCAGGCCAAATAAAGTAGCAGAGCAGACCAAAGGTGGCCAGTGGGAAGGCCCTAAAGATTGGGAAGGCCAAATAAAGTAGCGGAGCAGACCAAAGGTGGCCAATGGCCCAAAACAAAGGTCTGCTTTACAAGCTCAATCATCCCTGCACTAAATTAGTAATGGGGCTTACAGGGCAGAAATGCCCGGAGGAGGATGGCCTCTCTAAGGCCTTCTTCACTACCTACTGGGAAGTGGTGAAGGATCCCCTACTAAGGGCTTTCCAGGAGATCTTCACCTTAGGACAGATGCCAGGGAGTCTCTCGGCAGGCCTTATCAGTCTTCTCCCCAATGGGGGAAACCGGTTGGAGCTATCCCAGTGGAGACCGATAACCTTACTGTCAGTGGCCTATAAGGCACTGGCAAAGATGATTGGTAGGCGACTATGCCCCGTGCTGCCAGATATCATTCATGACACACAGATAGGCTTTGTTGAGGATAGGAGCATCCTAGACAATGTATTTACCTTCTTTGAGGCGATAGAGTGGGCTCAGCACAGTGGGCAGAAACTGGCAGTGCCACTCTTGGATTTCGAGAAAGCTTACGACAGGGTGGACTGGGATTTCCTAGAGGGCACCATGGTGAAATTGGGATTCCCCCACGCTTGGATCCATGGGGTCTCCGGTCTGTACAGATCAGCCACTAGCAGGGTTCTCATAGGCGGAAGGCGAGGAGAGGAGTTTCGGCTGGAGAGATCGGTTCAACAGGGTTGCCCCCTGGCCCCATACGTGTTCCTACTCTTCGCAGAGGCGATGTCTTACTTCCTCAGGTCACGTGTGAGCGGATTACGCGGCCTCCGACTTCCAGTGAGAGAGGAGACTGAGTTGTTAGACTCAGAGTACGTAGATGATACAAGCCTGTATATAGAGGACGATGAGTTGATGCTGGAAAGAGTGAGGCTAGCTCTTGACATGTTCTGCTTTGCAGCGGGAGCGAAAATCAACTGGTAAAAGTAGGTTGGTTTCTTCACAGACCCGGACTCCAGCACGGAGTGGGGCGTCCGCCTGGGATTCAGATGGGTGAGCAGAGAGCAGACCGTCTGATACCTAGGGTTCCAGGTGGGACTCGACATCACTCCTGTCCAGCAGTTTTTTCCTGTCCTTGACTCTATTCAGAGGAAACTGACCAACTGGAGCACGGTTTGCCTCTCACTAGCCGGTCGAGCCCTGGTGGTTAACCAGGTTTTCCTAGCGACGGCTTGGTACATCGCCTCGTGTTGGTGCTTCTCCTTATCGTGCATAGGGCAGCTTCGCTGCCTAGTGCGGAATTTCCTTTGGTCTGGGTCTGATGGCTCCAGGGACTCTAGGGCCAAGGTGGGGTGGGCGACCATCATACGACATCGATTAGAGGGAGGGCTTGGGATCATAGACCCAGAGTATGAGAGTATGGCCCTCTTGGGCAAGCTAGTTGTCCACGGTCTCACACTAGGCGGGCAGACCTGGAAGGTCTTACTGCAGGAGGGCCTTCAGGATTGTAAACTGAGGCTTGGCGGTGAGTGGAGGCTGTCCCTGAGATAGATCTTCACGTCAGCCCAGATCACCCCCCCCAGATCACCTTTCCTTCGGCGCCTACTCCGCATGTGGTAGGTCCTCCGTAAGGCCCTATCCAGAGCCCCCCAGGTTGCTAGGAGGAAATAGACCGTCAGTCAGTGATCTGGAACCTCTAGGTTAAAGATCGTGAAGGGGCACAGATAGGTGAGCGCCCCCCACATCCAGTGGACTGGGTGGGAGGCCGGCCCGGCTCGTTCCATCAAGACATGGCGGGAGGTGTATAGGATGGCGGACGAGGAGGTGTTGCAGCGAGTATTAGGTTGCTTGAGAGGAGTGGAGTTGAGGAGAAGAGAGATAGACGCAGCAATACCTACGGAGTGGCTTGCCCCCCGATACAAGAGCCGATAGAGCCCGGGGAGGTATGGGCAGCTAGATTCTCTCCAACAAGCATCCCCCTTCAGGTGGCAAGTAGAGTGGGTAGCGCTGCGCAGGGGACTTTCTTCGCCGTTCAGGAGGGGGGACGTTTGACCCTTGACAGTGGGCATCAGGATGAGGGGATTGCCACCCTTTCATGGAGGAGGATTCGGGTGGCGGGTCTTCAGGGGAAGACTTGGCGACTGGACCCCTATGTTTTCTGAAAGGAGCTCAAGGAGTGGCGCCTTCGGATCTGGGAGGGCAGACCAGTTGATGAGCTGGAGTGGGATCTAGGAGAGTGGCTATGGTCGGCCTCTGCGGTCTCCAAAAATCCACCCAGGTTCGTAGAGTACATTGCTAGGATTGGCAGACATGTACTGATGCAGGAAGATATGGACTGGGCGCCGTACCGCAGCAGGCACTGGGCGGAGCACAGCATCACGGAGCCCTTCCGATAGACTTTCTGGCGCCGCCTATGGAATAGCTGGAGGCCAAGGAGGGTGTCGTATCTTTTATGGCTGGTGGCACATGGAGGCTTGGCAGTGGGAAGTTGGCTTGCCCAGATGCAGAAGGAGGGAGGTTGTAAGCGCTGCACACAGCAGCCTCTGGAAACCCCAAAGCATTGCCTCTGGTCTTGTGAGGAGGCGCAGCTCGTGTGGAGAGGAGCATGCTGTATCCTTCGACGTATAGTGCCCAACCTTGGGTGTATCTCATGGGGAGCTTTCTGTTGGCAGGCAGTCAGCCAGGGCCGTCACCTTTGTATGAGGTTGGGATGCAGGACACGATATTCATGATCGAGGCAGGGTCATGCCGAGTGGTCGGTCTAGAGGCTCTACCCATCCGCCAGGTATTGGAGCCCATAGCAGACTGCTCGGAGGTATGGGAGATCATAGGGAGTCTTACTGGATGGCATATTTGGAAGGTGCGATGATAGATGACGGAGAGTCAGATCCACAAAAACGATGAAAAGCACGAGTGTCCTTCTCCTCCCAACCACGCCTAGATAAGTGCTGGCCCTCTATCCGGATTCCTTTGCCAGCCGTCAACTTCGTGAAGTCCTACTATTCCTGGACTCCCTTACTCTCTAGGCTCCCCTTAACCCCGTTCGGGCGCCTAAGAGCCCGGACGGTCATTCTCGTGCATGTTCCCCTAGATTTACCTTAATGTGATATTAAATGTCACTTTTAATGTCACATTCCATATTTATGACCTTAATGTGACATTAAATATCACTTTTAATGTCACATTAATGTCACATTTCCTTCCCCTTAAGAATCGGTTTCGTCCTTGAAAACGATACTTGGAAGGTCTAACTGTAAATCGGGAAACCTTTTCTTTAAAGTACTTCCTCGCTCCCATGTTGAGCTTTCTTCTGAACAATCTTTCCACTTAACCAAACATTCTTGATAAATAGTATTCCTCGTTCACCTATTACGAACATTTAATATTTTTTCTGGTTCATGTGGATTAGATTGGTCATAGAATAACTCCTCAATATCATCATTTAAGATTAGATTATCCAAATCACCCAGCTTCTTCCTTAGTTTGCTTACATGAAAAACTGGATGTATTTTACTACCAGCAGGTAGTTGGAGCTTGTAAGCCAATTCTCCCACCCTTTTAAGTATTATGAAAGGACCACAATACCTTGGTGAAAGCTTTGGACAATGTCCCTTTTTCATAGTTTTGGTTTGTTCAGGCACCTTAAGATAGACCAATTCTCCTACTTTAAAGGAGATGTCTCTTCGGTGAGGATCTGCATATGCTCTAGCTCGATTTTGAGCTTTTTTAATATTTTCTTGAGCAAATTTTAACATACTATTCATATCCTCCAAAAAGTCTTTAGCTGCCTGAACCTTTTCCTTATGCAATTCTACTGCAAAAGGAGCTCTGGGCTGAAACCCATACATTAACATAAATGGACTATATCCAGTGGAAGAGTGCTTGGCACTGTTATATGCAAACTCTGCTAACGGTAAATACTCTTCCCAATTAGTTTGCCTTTTACTTACATATGCCCTAAGCATATCTTTAAGAATTTGGTTAACCCTTTCAGTTTGCCCATCTGTTTGTGGATGATCCGCCGTACTCATGCTAAGTTTAGTATCCAATTTCCTAAATACTGCACGCCAAAAATGGCTATCAAATTTTCTATCCCGATCAGAAACTATATTTGCCGGAAGGCCATACAATCGGTATATGTTCTCTACGAACAATCTAGCCAATTCTGGTGTTTTAACATCAGTTGAAGTTGGAATAAACCTAGCCATTTTGGTTAACCTATCCACAATCACCCACACAGAGTCGTGCCCCCTCTGTGTTCTAGGTAGAGCAACAATAAAGTCCATGGAGATACTCTCCCATTTTCCCGAAGGAATTTCTAATGGTTGGAGAAGTCCTCCCATTTTTAATTTTTCAGCTTTATTAACCTGGCATTTATTACATTTGACCACATAGTCAAGGACGTCCTTATTCATTCCAGGCCAATAGAACTGCCTTTTAATAAGACTATAAGTCTTATTAACTCCTGGATGTCCCGCGCTAGGGGTATCATGACACTCAAAGAGTATCTGGCGCCTTATTTCTGTATCTTTCGGGACACATACCCTACCCTTGTAGAGTAAATAACCATTATCAATGGTAAAATTCTTCCACTTGAATCCAGTTTGAGCAGCCCCTAATGCTCCATTTCCATGTTGAACATCCTCAAATATTCCTTCCTCAGTAGAAGCACTTTCAGCTGGATCCCCATTTTTATTGCTTCCCATATGTTGGAATATGCTGGATCAACCTGACATTTCCCTTTTAGAGATTCAAGCAAGTTGGAAGTGAACTGAGTAAAACTCAATTCATTAATGATGGGCATTCTGCTGAGTGCATCAGCTACTATATTATACTTTCCTTTTCTATATCTGATCTCATAGTCGAACTCTTGGAGGAGTTCGGCCCATCTGGCTTTACGCCCGTGTAAATCTGGTTGATCATTAAGCCACTTAATGCTTTCATGATCCGATTAAATCAAAAGTTTGGCACCATACAAATAGTGCCTCCATTTCTTCATTGCATGTACTATTGCATACAGCTCCCTCTCATAAACAGAATAATTCTGTTTTGCACGATCTAATTTCTTGCTTTCAAAAGCAACTGGTCGACCTTCTTGTAATAAGACCGTGCCTATTGCCTTATCACTGGCATCAGCTTCAACCACAAATGGTTTATTGGGATCCACTATTAATAATACTGGAGCTGTAGCAATAGCTACCTTAAGTTTTTGAAAACTTTCATTTTGATCTGTTCCCCAATTAAAACTTTTCCCTTTCCCTTTAAGTTGGTCTGTCATTGGAACAACTATTTTGACATAATCTCGAATGAATCTACGATAAAATCCAGATAAACCTAGGAAGATCTGCAGCTCTTCCAGGTTCCTTGGAGGTGGCCATTCAATAATTGCCCTTACTTTTTCTGGATCCATGTTGATTCCCTCTTTCGAGATAATATGCCCTAGATATTTGACCTCTTGTGCAAAGAATTCACATTTAGTTTTCTTCGCATAAAGGGAATGTGTTCTTAACAGTTGGAATACTAATTGTAAGTGTTCCAAATGTTCTTCTCTTGATTTACTAAAGATCAAGATATCATCCAAAAAGACTACTACAAAATGTCCTAAATAGGGCCGTAAAACACTATTCATCAGCTTCATAAAGGTAGCTGGTGCATTAGTGAGGCCAAAAGGCATCACCAAAAAATCATAATGCCCGTATCTAGTACGAAATGCCATCTTGGAAACATCTTGTGCCTTGATTCTTATTTGGTGATAGCCTGATCTTAAATCTATCTTTGTGAAGAATTTTGTCCCTTGCAATTGATCAAAAAGATCTTCCATTCTGGGCATAGGAAATTTATTCTTCACCGTTATTTTATTAAGTGCTCTATAGCCAACACAAAGTCGCATAGAACCATCTTTTTTCTTTACCAATAAAATTGGTGAAGCCCAAGGTGAATTACTAGGTTGAATAAACCCTTTATCCAGGTAATCCTTAATTTGTCTTTCAACTTCTTGATGCTGTGTTTCACTTAACCTATACGGTGGTTTTGAAATTGGGTGTGTATCCTTATTTATGTCAATTGGGTGATTTATTTCACCCCTATCTGGTGGAAGACCACTTGGTAAATCAGAAGGAAACACATCTTTAAAATCATTTAACAAACTATTCAATTCATTATTAACATTCAACTCACAAACATAAGAAAATTGTTGCTTTATACTACAGAAAGTAAAAGTATTCTGTACAGGAAGAGACCATAGCATATATACCTCACAAACTTAACACAGCAAAGGATACTTCATGTTCACCTTGAATGACAAAAGTCTTACCATCCCTTTCAAATTCCAGTGTATTATGGTGATAGCTACGTTTTAAGGATGGTTCCAATCCCCATAGCCACTCCCTCCCTAGAGCAATATAAGCTCTTTCCATGTTCATTATTTGGAAATCAAGCTTATCTTTATATCCTTGAATCTCGATTTCCAAATTGGATACCATTGTATTCCATATTTTATTGTCTTGGCCTTGCATCATACGAACAACATATTGATGCTCACTGTTTTGTTGGGGAAGTTTCAATTTTTTGACAAGTGCATAATTAATAAAATTATGTGTGGCAGAGTCATCAATCATGACTCTAACCCGTTTTTCAGCTATCAATCCATGTACTCTAAGTAAATCATGTGGCCCAAAAGTAGGCTGCCACATAGAAGTTGACATACAACACTTATGTTGTACATCCATGTGCAAGACCTCTAAAGATTTATATCTTTCATGGCCCTTTAATTCTAAGGTCTGCACTACATGGATTTGTTTTTCTTTTCCCTTGCCCTTGTCCTTATCCTTTCCTTTATCTTCCCCCTTTTTTTTTTGAGGGCAATTCCAAGCAGCATGGTTAGGGGATAGGCAATTAAAACACAATTTTTCTTTTTTTGGCCTTATCAAAGTCATCAGGACTTAACTTTGGCCTCATATATGGTTTCTTTTCAAAAGGTTGTTTTTTACCGTTGAAAAATGGCATTTTCCTTTTAAATTTGCCCACAAATTTTGAGGTTTCCAATTCCTTAGACTTGGGCTCTGTATCAGTGAGACTAGTGAGTGTACCTGGATGCGTACTATCTTCATAAATTAATGCAAATTTAATTGCCTCTTCGAGCGTCTTAGGTAAACTCCGTTTTACTTCCTTTTTACAGGCTTTATCCAGTTCCCTAATGAATCCTCTTGTTTTTTGGAATTCATCAATTCCTTCCAGTTTGAGGATTATCTCACGATATTCCTCCAGATATGTCAGTAGGGGTCGTCCCTTTTGTCTGACATAATCCCAATCTTCCCAATTTCTTTCCATTTCATTTTTAGGAAGAAATTCTTTCAAAAAGACGGATTCAAATTGAGCCCAAGTTTCAGGTATTTTATTCGCCTCCTTTAAAGTTCGCCACCACTTATATGCTTTGGGCCCCAAAGTTAAAGTAGCCTCCAGTGCTTGGAGATGTGGTGGGGTATTTTTCAATTTATGTAAATCTTCCCATTTTTGGAGGAAATTAAAGATTGTGTCTTTATTCCTATCTTTTTCCTCCCCGTAAAATTGAGGTGGTTTCATATCCTTTAAAACTGGATTATCCCTCAATTTATGGTAAGTTTGGGGTTCCTTAGGATCTCGCATAGTCACATCTAAATCTTTCGATGAAGATAGGACATCCGAGGTTTCTATCTTATTTTTATCTCTTTCCAACAATAAAGTTAATTGAGATTTTATTTCAGTAAGTGTTTGGGTTAAAAATTCCATTTGAACTCCCTGAGTTTGCACACAAGCAGTAAGATCATCGAATTGCTCTCGCGTGGCAAAAAATTCTTCCCATTGTTCTTCTTGTATGTCTGGTTCATGGGGATCTACCATAGGTTGATCCCCAGAACTAGAATTTTCCATTACCCTTTCTTTCCCTTTTTCTGCCATTAATACACTGGAATTGGAAAGCAAAAATAAGAAATTTGCATACAAGTAAAGTACTTCCCTGATTTTAATGGCAGATAGTGGCTATTGATTCGGAAAGAAACTCGAAGAGTAAGAAACAGATTGTATCTTCCCGGATTAGAACAGTGAAGTAATCATGCTGGAAATTCAATTTCTTGACTTCAGTCGTATATGACATTCTTCTGTCCCTCTCACAGCAGTCGCAGTCATATCCGTCTCAGGAGCAGTCGCAGTTACCCGTCAACAGTAGTCGTGACAGAGTCACGTTTTCTTATGACCCCACGTCTGATACTGGTGACTCCACGCTTGGTCTGGTCCCACGCCTGGTCTGGTCCTCGCGACCCACACTTTTCTTTTTCTTTTCTTTGCCCGTAACGTAACGGGTCACATCTCTGCCCATAACGTAACGGGTCACATTAATGTGACGTGGCGCTGCGCTTCTCTGTTTCGTTTTTCTTCATGGCGCCTGGTACTCACGCGATGTGACGTGGCGTTTCTTACCTTTGTTTTTCTTCATGACCCGTCACCTGGTACTCACGCGACTTTACAAAAGACTGACGGCCTGACTGGCGACTGACAACCTGACGGATTTCTGATAGTTTGACGAACGGTTAACGATCTGAGACATTGAACCATAGGCTCTGATACCAATGATAGATGACGGAGAGTCAGATCCACAAAAACGATGAAAAGCACGAGTGTCTTTCTCCTCCTAACCACGCCTAGATAAGTGCTGGCCCTCTATCCGGATTCCTTTGCCAGCCGTCAACTTCGTGAAGTCCTACTATTCCTGGACTCCCTTACTCTCTAGGCTCCCCTTAACCCCGTTCGGGCGCCCAAGAGCCCGGACGGTGATTCTCGTGCATGTTCCCCTAGATTTACCTTAATGTGACATTAAATGTCACTTTTAATGTCACATTCCATATTTATGACCTTAATGTGACATTAAATATCACTTTTAATGTCACATTAATGTCACATGCGATGCCAGGTGGCTTTCGGCGGAGAGAGACTTTCAGCACTTGCGACATTAGCAGAGCTCTGGACCTCCATCATCCATTCCCTCCGCGGCCGATGGGATCGGGTGCAGGGCGAGTCTAGGGCTCGTCAGGAGCTCTGTGGTCACTTCATGTGTACCTGGGGCGGCCAGGGTGATGCAGGCAGGCTGCCCCATTTGGCGATATATACCCCTCCCCCCCCCCACATGGCTTCTTTCCCCCATCCCCCCTAGACTGCCTTGAGAGACTTGTATACATGGTGTGCTGGTGACTTTGCTTCAGCTCCAGCTAGTTTGTTGAGCATGAGCACTCTGTTGTAATCAGCTTTTCGAGTAATATAATCAGCCACATTTTACTTGCAAAAAAAAAAGTAATGGGGCTTACAAGCAAGAGATGACCATATTGCATTGCACATTTGGAGCATAAATAGAATTGAATGCCACAGAAGTGCCTTCACAAGGCAATACATAAGCATCAATTCACAATCAAGGGCATAATGCTACTAGATCTATGTGCTTTGTGAGACATTAGAGCATGCTCTTGGTTGGGACCGTGCAATATCTACCTAGGATCGAATGTACACACGAGACACAACACAAACTATATGTATGATCATATGGGTATTGGATAGTAGACTCACCTCCTAGCCATAGAGCGCAATGGGCTCACTTGCAAACCTAGGAGCTAGCAGCACATTGGGTCATGACCATGTCCAAAGAGGTGGTGTCCCATACCCACCCATACCACCGGCCCACATTGTCCTAGTGTACGGACTACGGCTCACGGGCCAAGAGTCCAAGAGTAGTGGCACTAAGTCACTTCATGACCATTGTGACCAATGCTACTAGATGTCCAAGGATGTAACGGATCCAAACAACTTTGATTGTCACGTTAAAAAATAGCTGGGTTGGCTTGAAATTGAATGAAGGGAAAGCCAATATTTGTGGCTTTCATTTCATCATGAATCTTGAATCATAATTTCATAACCCAATATCCACCATACATTAGCTTAAAATCACACCTCATGGTTTCTCCCTTGCATCTATGCTTCATATATACTCTCTCTATCCTTGCTAAACTTAAAAGCTTGCTTTTGCCTTCCTTGCTTGCTTTTTTGCTTTCCTTGTTTTCCTTCTTGTGTAGGCCTTGAACTTGGCAAAAACTTATTTTGGCCATAACTTTGTCATATGACATCCAAATAGGGTCCTCCAGGTACTCAAAATGAAATGAACAAATCTAGTCAACAAGCGATGTGGTTAGAATCATGAAAATTTTCCCAGAATAGTTGTAAACGCTACTTTTTCTAGAAACACATCACTTTTTGATATTTTTAGGGTTGGCTTGCTTATACTATCAAGAGAAGTCCTTGCATGTATTTAGATATGCTCAAAGCTCTCATAAAGTCATTAGGACTTAATATTGGATAGTCAGACTATTTCAGAGAAAACACCATAAAGACTCCGTGCCATGTGTCCTAATTGCTTATCACTTCATGAAATTGGACAAATATTATCTCGTTTGCATATAGTTGAATTCTTTGTGTAAATGGGATTTTCTATGGTTTTTGTCTATTGAACTTGTAGACACATGACATCCATACCCTCTAAATTTGCACATCCTTCGACGTGCTACATTGCTTAATCTTCATGGGTCAAATGACCACATAGTCGTCTTCCATAGTATCATGCATAGAAACATATTGTCACGTCTAGGATAAAAAACCTAGATATCTAAATCATAAGCATGATAGCATCCTCTTGGATCATAAACCCAAATTTCTATCACCTATGTAAACATGCATCCAAGCCAATTTCTATCTCTTGAATCATATGATATCAAAAGGTCAAAGCCAAATAGCATGTAACCATATGCATCTTGTTGCAAGAAATCCTTAGTTCCACAAGGATCAAATGGCATAGTGAACCCATAATACCTTTGAAGCATATCGTGACTTGTAGCTTTCCTTGGATCACAAGGTAGCATCAAGTACACCCATATCTCTTGTGCAATTCGTACAAATGGTTTTGGCCCATAAAAAATACTTACATCAGCTCCTTCATCATAGATATAAAATATACTTGGCCACTATCTAGCATCAAATTTGGCTTACCGTGCAACATAAGTAGAAACGTAGGTGAAGTAACATCAATCCCTCTAGCTTTGGAATCGGCATTATGTATCCATAGATGGGCCAACTCTTGCATAAGATCTTTTATAATCACATCCAATAGTTGCATAGACATAAGCTCAATATCATTCTTCTCTGGCCGTACTACATCCAAGAAAACCTTGTAATGCATATCACATAACCCCTTAAAAGTTTCAAGCAAAGAAACTTCATCACATGTAGCATGCATATCTATCATATGTCTCGTAATATTTTCTTGTTCACCTTCTTGCAAGCTTTATGGTATCTCTGCAATCTGATCAAGCATAAATGGTGATGCTATTTGGATACCATCTACAACCATCACATTAGTATCATGAGACAAAGGCTGCATATTGAAATGTCCCCCTAGGATCCCACTTGCGCATGAGACACGATAGAAGCCAATCTTGACATAAAAGGGACTGGACATTAGATGCACCTCCTAGTTGTAGAGCCAAACGAACTCACCGTCGAGCTTGAAAGCTAGCAACACATTGGGCAATGACCACATCCCAAGGGTTGGCATCCCATATCACCAGCCCACACTATCTTGATTATACATGTATGGGCCAATGGGTCAAGAGTCCAAGAGTGGTGATCACACAATGAATGTGCACAATAGGGCCTTGAGTCCTACTTATGGGACACGACTATTCTAATCCCAAAGTGTCCTTAGTGCATTTGCACTAAGTCACTTCGTAACCATCGTGACCAATGCTACTAGCACCCATTCGGATGTCTAGGGATATAACACTTGTCAGAGTGAAGCGATGTGGAAACGTTTGACTAAGACTAAGAGTGAACAAAGAGAGGAGAGAGAGAGAGTTAGTGAAACACAGAAAATCTACAATGAAGAATGCTGTATAAGGAAGTAGATATGTACACACGCGCACAGTGTATGTTTGTGTATGTCTCCACCGTAGAGTTGAAGCGGAAGCAGATAGAGAAAGGGAGCTGAGAGCAGGCACATTAATTAAGGAGCTCAATGACTCATAATTGAAGAGTGTTTGACAGTGATAGAGTGAGAGTGAGTGGACGGATAGGTGTGTATCAATGTGGTACACACAAAGAATAAAAGAATGTATTCATACTTAGGGCACAGTACACACACATCCATTAGCGTGGGTTCACATGTGTGAAGTAATATATACACGGGAGAGCGCATAAAGGGCCTTTACATCCAACAACCTCCCACTTAAAGGTCCTAAGTGAACCTTTAACCAAATGCCACAAGTCTAATGCAATGCTCATGTTGAGCCTTTGCAAGACTTTTAGTGAGAACATCTATAGGGTTATCTTGTGATTTGATCTTAGTCA
Organism: Lygodium microphyllum; assembly: GCF_053477565.2. Taxonomy (NCBI): domain Eukaryota; kingdom Viridiplantae; phylum Streptophyta; class Polypodiopsida; order Schizaeales; family Lygodiaceae; genus Lygodium; species Lygodium microphyllum. The sequence continues at coordinate 41,933,219 of NC_141162.1, forward strand.
GGGTGACTAGACCATCATCTAGAACCTGTTTGATAAAATGATACTGAACATCAATATGTTTGGTACGTGCATGAAACATGGCATTCTTAGCCAAGCATACAACATTGCGGCTTTCATACGTAAGTATAGGTGTTTTGGTGGGCATCCCAAAATCCTTGGCCAAATGACCAAGCCAAACTACTTCTTTTGCAGCCAAACTACTTCTTTTGAAGCCAAACTACTTCTTTTGAACACCCTTCATAGTTTGGCTGCCTTATCATCTTTTAGGCAATGTGCTTTGCCAAGCTTAAGATAAGGTGGAAAAGGTACACCAAGAGGCTTAGCATCAGCCATGGAAAAACAATCAAGTACTTTGCTGATGTACTTTTCTTGTGAGAGAAATAAGAGTTGTTGCTCTCTATCTGGTGTTACAAGTATGCCCAAAATATGTTCGGCTGCATCCAAATCCTTCATAGAAAAGGCTGAATTCAGCTGCCTTTTCGATGCATTAATCTGGCTTTTATGCTTATGAGCAATAAGCATATCATCCACATAAAGCACAAGTATAATAAGGCTTCCATCATCAACCTTCTTAATATATAAGCAATGATCTGCACTACTCCAACTCCTTTGTTTTTGTCTATAAAAGAAGGGAGTGTGGCCACCGTCCATTATCTATTCAAGTCCTTACAATTTGCTAGTTTGGAGAGAAGGAGCTTGTGGAGTGTTTGAGCTAGTGCTCAACTGTAATACTTTTATCATAGCAGATTGTTATTTTACATCTTGTAGATTGTCTCTTTCATTGATCTTGTGTTCTTTCATTATTCTACTATATGTTTTGCTCTTCTAACATGCCCATCATTATCCAAACTAGTTTAGCCATAATCATTATGACTAAGCCAAAGATAATTTCCCAAAAATAGAGTTAAAAATTACAATAGATAGTTATACATAGGTTTTTTTACCCAAGGTAGTTGCCAGTCAATCCATGTGAGAGCATGAATGCATCAAACTTTTTATACCATTGTCTAGGAGCCTGTTTCAAACCATACAAGCTTCTCTTAAGCTTACATACCAATTTTTCCTTTCCATGTATAACAAAGCCTTCGGGTTGTTTAAGATAAAGCTCTTTTTCTAGATCTCCATGCAGAAATGCAGTTCTAACATCCATCTGATCAAGTTCAAGATCCATAGATGTACAATGGCAAATAACACTCGAAGAGTGGTCATTTTGACAATAGGAGAAAACATGTCCTGAAAATCAATGCCCTCCTTTTGTGTATAGCCCTTAGCCACAAGTCTAGCTTTGTATTTGGGTTTTCCATCCACACATTTGATTTTATAGACCCATTTGCTAGAAATGGCTTTTCTATCCTTGGGTAATGTAACCAAATCCCAAGTATCATTCTAATACAATGACTTCATTTCTTCCTGCATAGCTAGCTCCCACTTTTTCTTTAACTCACATGATAATGCCTCTTTATATGTAAGAGGCTCACCTTCATCTGTGAGTAAAATGCAGTCCAAAGAAGGATCAAATCCCTCTATAGGTCTTCTAACACGTGTAGACCTTTTTACCCAATGATCTGTGTTATCAGGTAATGGATCCACATCCAAGGGAATGTCAATGACCTCATTGTTTGGCTATTGAACTGCATATTCAGGTTGCTGTAATACAATTTTAGGCTGCTGTAATTCATTTTCAGCATGCTGATTTTGGTGCTTAAGATAATGTTCAGCATCCCCTTGCTGCCCATTTTCATTTGGCTCAATAATGATACGCTAATTGTCATAATCAACATCAAAAGGAGCTGAATTTTCAGTGGTTGATGGCTGCTCAAGTAACTGATCATGTTGAAATTTAACTTTCTTTTTGTCTGAGTCATTAGATGTGACATTTTTCAGCAGCTTTGACTCATTGAATACCACATCTTGGCTGCGTAGCACCTTTTTCATACTTGGAACCCAAACTCGATAGCCCATTTCACCTTCATCTCTATAACCCATGAAGATGTCTCTATGAGATTTCATGTAAAGTTTGGATCTGCTATCAACAAGTACATGTACATAGTATTCGCAGCCATAGACTCTTAAGTGGTCATATGAAGCAGGTTTGCCAGACCAAACCTCGTCAGGGATTCCACTTTCAAGTACACGAGGTGGAGATCGGTTGCAAATGTGCACCGCGGTTTTAAGTGCCTCTTCCCAAAACAATTGCTAGAGATTAGTTGTGGACAACATGCACCGAATCTTCTTACATAACGTGCGATTTATTCGCTCAGCCACACCATTAGATGATGGATTGTAAGGAGCTGTAAGCTCTCATTTAATCCCATTGTCATCACAAAACTTATTGAATTCTTTAGATACATACTCTCCCCCATTATCATTTCTTATGCATTTTAACTTTAAGCCTATTTGAGTATTAACCAATGCATAAAACCTTTTAAAAGTATCTAATGCCTCACTTTTTTGCTTAACCAAGTAGACCCATAGCTTCCTAGAATGGTTATCAATAAAAGACACAAAATAACGGAAACCACTATGAGTTTTTATTGGCATTGTGCAAACATCAGAATGGACTAAATCCAGGATACATGTCTTCCTAGAGGCTTTATGAGAGTATGGACTCTTTACATGTTTACCAAGAACACAATCATCACAAAAGTCAAGCTTTGAGCTTTTCACATCAACTCTTCCAAGTAAAGAGAGTGCTTGCAAACCCTTTTGGCTCATATGTCGAAGACATTTGTGCCATAATTCCATGTGTGACTGTACTTCAGCAACTACAACAAACTTTCCATGAAGTGCCTTGGAGTAGAGATAATACAGAGTCCTGTCTTTACCACCTCTAGTAACTAGTATAGATCCTTACTGTATTTTCCACATACCACCACCAAAAGTAGTAAAGTAACCTTTGCTGTCTAGTTGCCCAACCAAAAGTAAGCTCTTTTTGATGCCAGGAACATACCTAACATCATGAATAATCAATTCGTGACCATTTTCTAGAGCCAGGTGTATGGTGCCCATTCCTTCAATATCACATGCATGATTGTTGCTAAGGTATACTTTTTCAAGATTACCTTTTGTATAAGTAGAAAAATACTACAAAGATGGAGTTATATGAAAAGAAACACCACTGTCAACAATCCACGATTGTGACAAACCATTATGAGCTGGCAACAAAGCATCTATCACATCTGTTTTAGTGATATACATGTCCTCCACTGAGCGGATCTGAAAATGCAACCAACAAATTAGCATCTTTATCATCTTCTATTTCCTCGATAACAATACTAGATACCACATTTGCTTTTTCTATTTCTTTAGGGGTGGAGCTGCCATCCTTGTCATTCTTTTTGCCTTTTGCATTAGCTTGCTTCTTACGTTCTTGTTCCTTTTTAAAGTACTTGCAATTAGGCTTTTTATGCTGTTTGCAACCACATTGATAACAAGTTACATCTTGTTGTTTCTCCTTGCTTTTGTTGCAATTTTTGTTTTTATTTGCAGCATTATACATTTTTTCAGTTCTTCCTCTTACATTGTAGGCTGATCCACTGTTTTCCCCACTTGCCTTGCGTCTAATTTCTTCATTTAGAATGGAACTACGCACACCATCAAATGTCAAGTTGGGGTTATTGCTCAATGACACAACTAATGCTTTCCATGAATCGAGTAAGGTCATGAGCAAGAAGATAGCCCTCAATTTAGGATCAAAAGTTGGCAAAGCTGCATCCTGTAACTAACTCAAAATACCAGTGAAAGCATTCAAATGCTCTGAGGCAGGCTTGGACTCATCAAGCTTTAAGTTAAGCAACTTCTGCATGAGATGTATCTGATTGACATGAGTTGTATTCTCATAAGTAGCCTTGAGTTTCCTCCAAACTACATAGACAGTATCAAGCCCCTTTATATCAACCAAGTATCATTTGTGACGGCCATTTTAATGTAAGTAATGGCCTTTTTATTCATTTTAGCCCAATCCTCATCTAACAAAGCAACATGCTTATGTTCTTCTAAAGCATCATCACAATCCTTTAGAAAGAGTATCCCCTGTATACGATCTTTCCAAAGATCAAAACCATTTTCGTCGAATTTATAAATCTCAAAGAGATTCTTTGTGTCAGATGTAGATGTACTTCCAGCCATCTTTAGCAATACACAACTGCAATAAAGGGCTGAATGCTTTCAGCCAATAGTAAGGTTTTTGAATTGTAACAGCAAGTACATACTCTTGTACTTCCAAGGTGTCTAAGAAGCAGATGTTTAGCTGTAAATTTCAGTCTCAAGTTTTGATTACAACATATTCACGAATCAAATCTGATATATTTGCATTAAGGATAGCTTCCACTTTAGTAATACATCACCAAAGTTCTCAAATGCAATGATCCAAATGCTGTATTTGTGAAAATACATGGATCTAGAGCATGGCTATGGTGGTTCAAAGACGGGAAGAAGACTCATGTAGACAGACTTAGACACTAACTGTTACACAAGTGAATTAGGTTTCAAGATTGAGACTTGAACTCATAAATACAATCTTGTGTGTGGACAATGACACAGACACTTTACTAGAAAGAAAAGAGTACTATCATTGCATTAAGAAAAGGAAGCAAGTACAATGCTTTATAGGAAAGTAGGAAACTGTAGTAGGCACCACTGTGCATATGGGATAGGTAAGTTTGCATGTCCTTGGCTCTGAAGCTCCATATAAAGAGGCTGTTAGTGAGTGTGATTGCTGAATCTCAACACCCCTTCTCAATCACAACTAGAAAGGCACAAAGTGTGTAGAGGTTGTAATGAGAACCACCTGCAAAGTGTGGGCATACCACAAACATGGTAGACACCAGAGGCTGTCGCAGAAAAGGCTAAGTGTGGGCACCAAAACATGATGGACATCCAGAGGCTGTAACAGGGGCCTCACAAAGTGTACAGGGACTGTAGTGCCAAGTTACATGAGAAGTTTACAAAGCTTATGACAAGAAGTATTAGGGCAAGGAAATACAAGGGTTTTAAAACAGTCTATCAGAGTAATGAGAGTAGAAGGACTGATGAGGCTTGTCCTTCCGATCCTGGTGGTCTTCATCTTCATCTTCATCTTCATCTTCATCTTCATCTTCATCTTTTGGTCCATGGTCTTCTTCTTCTTTTACAGCTGCAAGATAGGCCTTTTGGGACCTCTTCCTAGCATGACAGAACTTCTCAGCGTGTCCGGTCCTTTTGCAGAAGTCAATAGAAGAGCGGTTCCTTTTTACCTTTGTATCTGTTGTTCACATATAACATTTGTTCATCCTTTGAAGTGCCAGACTCTTCTTTGCTTTTAAGTTTCTTTTCTTCCTCTAGCAGAGAGGCTTTAATATCAACAAGTTGAGGATCAGGCATATTGGCTAGAGTGGTTGATACATTATCATAGGCAGGAGGCAGACTTTTTAACAAGACACCAATGCAAACATCTTCATCCATTTTTAGCTTTATCCCTGTAAGTTGAGTAAGTAGGCTTTCCATGTAGTTCAGATGGGATGCCAGGGATGTATGAGGCTTTCATATCAAGTCGGAAAAATTCAATCTATAGACCATACTTAGACGACTTTGACTGTGCACCAAATAAGGTATCCAATTTGTCCCAAGTGTCATGGGATGTGTCACAGGCATCCACATGATGGATGTAGCTATTATCCAATTCCAACTTAATGATGGCTTGTGCCTTGTCATCATTCTTCTGCCAAGTAACTGCAAGGTTCGCATCTCAAGGTTTCTTTTCTTTGCCATTTGTGATGGCCCAGAGTCCCTTCTTCATCAGGATGAGCTTGATACGGGTTTGCCAGGTGTGAAACCCGACTCCCTTGAACCGAGCATTTGGAGAGTTTTTTCCCATGTTGGATGGCTGGAGCAGCAGCAAATCAGCTCCAAGATTCTCAGATTTTACAAGTGAAGGAGCAGATTACAATGTGTCAAGAGACACAAGTAATGGTAGTGTGAAAACACACTATGTAGAGACTTGATTTTGAGCTCGAATCTTCCTTGTTCGGGGTCGTCGATCCTTCTTCAATCTTCTCAGGTCCTTTCCCTCCTTGATTTGGTGCTGGGACAGTAGATCAGAGTGGCAGTGGGTTGTTCCAGGTGGCAGGAGAGAGAAAATGATGAGATTTTTGAGCTTTGATGAAACTGGCTATGGTTGATAGGTTAGGGTTTTAGACAGGGGCTTGGTTTTTTGCAGATTGCAGGAGCTGTAGTTGATCATTTTGAAAACTTTTTTTATAGAAATGAAGCTTACTTCAAGCTCTTCAAAAGCCCTATCCTCCTCGTCAAGATCGCAGCGTATATGGCGCGCGCAGAGCGAACGAATAGATCAGGCGCAGATTTCGTCAGCAGCCACGAATTTCAACAATGCTGGAGCGTAGACGGACCAATGTCGGTGTTTGAAGTGAGAGGAGGCAGCGCCCTGAGCCAAGGAATGTATGTCTAGAAGAGAGCTCATGAAGATATGCTCTACAGAGAGAGATATGAAGGCTCCAGGGAGGGTATGTCCTGCAGGTCACAGTTGAAGACTATGGCAGTGACTGAGAATTTTCACAATGCTGAGCTTCAGATAGCCAAATGTATGTCATGGATTGATGTGATACAGGGAAGCTTTGTGAGTTGGGGAATACTTTTCCAGAAGGAAGCTGAAGAGATTTGACCTGTGGAGTGAGATATAAGCGACTCAATCTGACAGGGTGCTGCTGGCTATGGCTGCCATGGAAGCTCAAGTGAAGGTAGAGTTGGGAGATGAAGTCATGGGATGAAACTGAGCTGACCAGAGATTAATATGAGCTGAGAGAGAGCAGAGGAGAGCTAAGCCGAGCTGAGCCATGTCCGACTGGGCTCTGATACCATGTGAAAATACATGGATCTAGAGCATGGCTATGGTGGTTCAAAGATGGGAAGAAGACTCATGTAAACATAGACTTAGACACTGACTGCCACACAAGTGAATTAGGTTTCAAGATTGAGACTTGAACTCATAAACACAATCTTGTGTGTGGACAATGACACAGACACTTTACTAGAAAGAAAAGAGTACTATCATTGTATTAAGAAAAGGAAGCAAGTACAATGCTTTATAGGAAAGTAGGAAACTGCAGTAGGCACCAGTTGCATATGGGATAGGTAAGCCTGCATGTCCTTGGCCTTGAAGCTCCATACAAAGAGGCTGTTAGTGAGTGTGATTGCTGAATCTCAACAGTATTTACCACTGTTTAGCTGCATAATGAGTATTCAACAATACATGTACCAAGAGAAGTTGCCCTTTTTCAACATTTGAAGAATCCAAAACTCTAAAGACTCCCACCCAGCAGTGAATTTGCTGTAGATTTCATTGTCCAGTCTCAAAACGACTCAAAAATACATCACCAATGTGAAAAGCCCCAAAATTTCTGTAGTGAATCTGTTGCAATTGCATAAATACATCTTCTCGAGCATCAAGTACGGGCTAATGTTGCAGAATTTTCACAATTTCTGCAAAAGCCCCAAATTTTGGGGTCCAAGAGTGCACAATTTCCAAGAAATTGGCTCAACCAAGCAAAAATTTCACTTTCATTTGAGAATCCTGAAAATTTTTGAGGCCTGTGCACTCAATGTCTACAATTTATGGTTCAAAAGTCATTGAAATATGTGTCAAGCACCAAATTTGGAAAGAGCCCCAAATTTTAAGGGGGAAATTTGCACTGATTTGGGCTCTGTGGTTGCTCATGTGAACACTTGGAAGAGGGGGGGAAATAAATCAAACTGAAAAATTTCTGATTTCAATCAAAAAAATAGGGCTTCGACCTGCCTGTTTTCTGTGTGGCTGCGTGATGTCTGTTGCCCGTGCAGCCCGACACCTTGTCCTCGTCTCAAGTGAGCGTTTGATGCACGCCTCCAACCCTTGTCCCTGTCACACGGGTGGTGTGTGACACCCTGTCCCCATTACCTTGAAGATAATTTATAGAACTTGTCAGTAGTCATTGAATTGGAGTCCTTTGGGACTTTAAGGCAAACTCACATGTCTTTTTACAGCTCCCTAGGAGTATGATGTTGATTAGCATAAAATGTGGGACGATCTTGGGCCATTTTAATCCTTTCCCTCGCAATCATCAACATCTCTTGCATATTGTGTAGAAAGTTGACTATAGACTATATTTTCATCCCCTTGAGCTCTCTGGCAATTGGTGGTTTTGGCTCATAACCGTACATAAGCATAAACAGGCTATAACTAGTAGTCCAATGCTTAGAACTCTTATATGCGAACTCAATTTGAGAAGATAATGCTCCCAATCAGATTGTCTACGGGAGATATATGCTTGAAGCATATTCTTCATGCTTTGATTTGTCCATTTAGTTTGCCTATTGGTTTTTGATGTTTTGAGAACGACATGGATAATTGACGTTTCAGCTTTTGGAAGACCGTTATTAGAAATGGCTAGTGAACTTAGGATCTCGGCCACTGACAATATCATCGGGCAAACCATAAAGTCTATAAAGTTGTTTGACAAAGAGACTACCCAATTCATGCCTTTTCACGGTTGTTCTTTGTAGGAATGAATTGAGCCATTTTTGTTAATCGTTGACCACAACCTAGTTTTTGTCATGACCTCAATTTGTACGGGGCAATCTTACTACAAAATCCATAGAAATGCTACTCCATTTCCTATAAGAGATTTGCAAAGGATGCAATATCCTTCTCTATTTGTGCCGTTTAGATTTGATAAGTTGACAGTGCGAGCACTCACACACATAAGACTCAACCATAGTCTTAATATGTGGCTAATAAAAATAACGGATGATGAAGGCCAAAGTTTGATGTATGCTAGCAGAAGTTCAGCACTTGGCACATCATGACACTTGTACAAGTTTTTCTTAGGAATATCTTGATTATTGAACACATACTTTGCCTTGTTTAAGAAGTAATCCATTTTGAATGGAATACTTTTTCACCATATTTCGCTCAGTTGTCAGCCTTCGGGCATTTGGACCGCCTAAGCTTCCTAAGCTGCTAGGTCCCTCTTGAACTATTTGCAAGATCCTTCCAAAGTGAAGATAATTTTGGCAACGCCCTTTGAGAGAAAGATATAAATTGGTTGAAATTTTAGAAAAGAACAATGCATTGAGTTTAGGAATTCGACTAAGAGCATCGGTAACCATATTAGTTGCACCCTTTCTATAGTAAATTTTGAAATCAAACTCTTTAGAAGCTCCGTCCATCTTGCCTTGTGGCTACATAGATTATGGTGATCATATAGGTATTTCAATGAGTGTTGGTCTATCCCAATAATAAACTAAGCACAATATAAATAATGACACCATACTTTAAGTGCATGGATGACTGCTAATAATTCCTTCTCTTCGGTAGTGTAACAAGTTTGGGCATTGACGAGCTTACGATTTCAAATGGGATAGGTCAGCCATCCTAATAAAGGACACCACCTTAAATACAATGTTCAAATCCGTACGAACCTCAAAAGGTTTATTCGGATCAACAATTTGCAACATCAGTATAGTAGTAACAAGCTATTTCAATATTTGAAAACATTGATCGAGCTCACTAGTCCCAACAATGGGCAAACTAATGTACTTCTTCTTGCTTCGGATACCCTTAAGTAAATGTGTTAAGGGCTCAGTAATATAAGCATAGTCCTTAATGAATTTTCGAAAAAACCCTATAAAATCTTTTGTAATTGACACAGAAACACATTGTGCCATCCTTCATTTGGCGAGAAGGACAAGTGCACCTTATGAGGATTTACTTGGCTTAATATAACCCTTAGCCGAATAGTCTTGAAATTGCCTAGCTATCTCGTTTTCCTCTTTCAAGCTGAACTTGTAAGGTCGCTGAGAGATGGGATGGTTAGGGGGCAAAGTTTCAATCCTATGGTCTAAGGCTTTGTAAGACGGTGAAAGTCTGTTATGTAGCTCAGATGGAAAGACATCAACATACTCATGTAATATAGGATTCAAATACTCACATTTGAATTGGTATTAAGATTACTATTAAAAGAAATTGAATCACATTGATAATCAGACTGTTAAACTTTTTCAATGAAACAAATATAAGTAGTAATAGTTGGATCGGAAAAACATTGAGTAAACTTCATTGCTGAAATCATATGTACATTCTGGAGGGTAAACAACCCTCGATCACATGGCAACAACCATGGCATGCCAAGAGTGACATCCACATGGTCAAGGTTCATAAGCTAAAAATCCATGATCTAATGGTACCGTTGGATCGAAAGATCCAAATCTAGCACCATCCAAGCCTAGCGATCCATTGCAGGGTCCTCCGCATATCGGACACGATAAACATAGTCAGCTCGTATTGTGTAGAGTCAGAGTCTTTGTATCAAGCGAGAAGAAATAAAAATACAAGTAGAATCATTATCAAATCAAATTGTATCATCTTGGCCATATATACGTCCAATAATCTTTAAAAGATTGTGCAGGCTAAAAATAGTTCTATTAATGGGATTACTATTACTGTTGCAAGCATTAATATAACATTCTTCGAATAAAATTTCAGAAGAAATACTCGGAGTCTCAAGAGTATTTATCAAAGTCTTGGAAGTAGACTTTACCTTTTTGTTATGGGGACACTCTTGATCATCGCGAAAATGACCCGTCTGATGGTAGGTGAAACAATGGCCCTTTGAGCGATCCTTGCTCTTTGAGTGACCTTACACTTGCTGTTTTTTTTCTTATGCAATTCCGAAGTTGATTGACAAGTTTTTAGTGGGACAGATAACCTCTTCAACTTAAAGATTGAGGTCACTCGATGGGAACCCCGAGTTGATTGGCTGCCTTTGCTTGTAGCTGAAGTGTTTTCAAATGTTTTGCATACCTATTAACGTTCTTGAGCGAGAGGAGGATTGCGGAGCAGCTCATTTTGGTAGTCTGGTAGCAATCCATAGAGAGATTGCATGTAAAGCAGTGCTTGAGTATCATCTAAGGCTTTTGTCGAGTATGCATCCAATATTTTCTACCCTATATCAAGCTCAAACAATTTTTGGAAATTTTCAATCCGATTATTGGTCACAAAATGTTTTTGAAAAACAGATTGAAAATCGGACCAAGTTACTAGCTTAGGTTGTAGACTCGCCCACCAAGGGTGCACCTTTCCTTGTAATATGATTTGTATTTGTACGATGTGCTAAGCATCATCTAACTGATACAAATTTAAATACACCGTTCATTTGGCTAGCCATAAATCAATGTTTGTCTCATCACATTCTTTCTTCTCTCCTTTAAAGGAATCGGGTTGGGATTGAAGAGGCAACGTCCTCATGGTAGCGGATATAAACGGGAAATGGAGAATGCGAAGCTTGGCTAATTGCCATTGCATTTTTTTAAATTTGAGCTCAGAGACTCGCTACGAGGGATGAATTTCCGTTTGATTTGAAGGAAGACGTGACTTCAGAATGTTGTCCGTATGTGTGTTCGCGTTGAGGAGAAGTTGGGCATCTTCCATGAGTTGAGGTTTAGTGGAAACCGGCGTATCAAAGGGAGATACACACAGTGAGAAGTCTTGGTGTTGAGAAGAGGAGAAGTTTTGGAAGAAATAGAGAGAAGTGAGGATTTGAAGCTCAAGGAGTATGAGAGAGAAAAGTGGAGAAGGCAAAAACAGTTTGCATTTAATGCAGAGTTGGATCCTCTTTTTTTTAAAAGGCAGGGTACTAAGTAGGGGTAGTCTTAGTCGGCCAGTGATTTAAATGTTGTTTTTGAAGAGAAAGATTAGATAAAATCTTGAATGGCTTCCTTTAAAAAAAAAGTCATACGTGGCCATAGAAATATGTGATCACGCGGGCCAAATGAGTGGTCAGTCTTCCATGTTAACCCACTAGGAAGGGAACCGCTTTCCCCCTGCCTCCCTCCCCCTCCCCCTTCCCCAACTCAACCACCATCCACTTGTTGCTCACCTCGCATCTAGGAGACGGTGCCCAACTCCTCATGACCCCCCATCCACCTATTGTTGGTAGTACTACATTGGCTTTTCATCTCTCCTTCTCTCATCTTAGCTTCTCCCTCTAATAATCCCCCTATGGATAGAGTCATCAACTCTTTGCTTTATTTTCTCCAATTGGGACGAGATTTGATGAGTCTCTTGGAAGACAACAAATACTATGAGAGATGTCTTAAGGTTTGCATATATACATTTTTTATTTGGGTATGTTTCAGCCTCACTTGCACTACTGCAAATACTATGTAGACTATTTCATCCTTTTGTGCAAAATTTTCAATAACAATCAATTTTGCAAGTAAAATCACCTATATATATTTCATATTGTACTATATAGCTCAAGTTGGTTTTTTGCAAAGTGGTGGGGAATCACTTGCAAGTGATAGGAGATGGCTTGTAAAGTTGAGAGGCACACTTGTAAGTGATAGGGGATCACTTATAGGGGGTTGCACATCACTTTTGAGTGGTAGTGCACCACTTGTAAGTGGTAGGAGACCATATGCAATTGGTAGCGCACCACTTTGCAATGGTAGGGGAGTGGTTGCAAGTGATAGAGGACCAATTCCAAGTGGTGGGATATCACTTGCAAGTGGTAGGAGATAGCTTGTAAAGTTTGGAGTAGCAGTTGTAAGTGATGTACCCACCACCCACAATACATGCATGCCCCTTGTGCATGCCTCTCCCGCTAGCAATGTTCCATACCGCCCTTAATGAGATAAAGGCTTACGTGCTAGGCATGAACTATCATGGTTCCATGAGCAAAAGTGGTTTTTTGTGCATATCATTGAATCTCACGTCCAATTGTAGTTTGACACTTTGATACCAATGAACTATCCCCTAAGGATTCAACCTCAGACACAACACAAGCCAAAATCAACATAAAAGGGAGTGGACATTAGACTCACCCAGCTCCGCAGAGACAAATGGGCTCACCCCTAAACCTGGGAGCTAGTAGCATTCAAGGCCATGACCACATCCCAAGAGTGCACACTGTTTTGGTGTATGTATGCGTTGGCCAATGGGCCAAGAGTCCAAGAGTGGTGATCTCACAATGAATGTGTACAGGAGGGCCTTGAGTTGCCCTAACATTGAAGTGTCCGTAGTGCATTCACACGAACATCATCCAAAGAAGCAATAGAAAAATCTTTAAGTTCATACTCCTCAATCCCTAGATCATTGCCTTGCTCTAGATCTAGCCTATGGTATTCTTTTTTGAGAGCATAGTTGTCAAGTACGATACGGTACTGTACGATAAAATACAGTACTACATGGTACCTATGAGTTTATAAGGTATGATACGATATTAATATGAAAAAAAAAACATGATGTTTTGAAAAACCATAAATCATTAAATGATAGAATACATATTTAAAGTGGAAATAGCCATTTCATTACAAAATAAGATGAATACATGAGGGTGGACCATGGCCATTGCAATCATATGGACTGTGCAAAGCATGCGATACAACTATATTCTAGTACATATATGGATGATGGTCCATGGATGATGCATCATGGTGGCATCATGCATGTGGATACAATGATAATAGATACAAGAAAGAGAGAGACCTATAAATCTATAATGAGGCATCACTATCATCATCATTGTCATCATCATCAGAACCATTTGAGTGCTCATCAAGAGAGTCTGAAGATGACTCCTGAGCATCGGATGATGAGACACACTCATATTCATCCTGACTAATGAGGTTAGCATCATCATCAAATGATGGCTCCCTAGGTGGCGACTGTGTAGGCAAGGGGGAAATGTCATTATGAGGCATGGGTTGTGAGCTACTAGAGCCCTGCCTTACATATGTTTGCAAGACACTCGAACCATCCCTTCTCGATGTTGGAGGGTGCCGAATGACCATGCCCCTATTACCACCTACTCAGACTCCTCCCCCACGAGGACGCTAACTGCGAGTGTCACGAGTATCTGTTGCTATAAGCTCTCTATAGAGCTCTACAAAAATCATCTCCTCCTCGTCCGCCTCCTAATGTATACTTGGAAGAGTGTCGCTCGTCAACTTGAATGTATCAACATTTACTTACACAATGCATATAAGATTGTAAATGCTAAAGTCTAAATTGTAAAGTATAAACTTCAAAGTTAAAAAGTTTAAAACAACATATTTTAAATTTAATGGTTAAGTGTTTAAACTTTATCTGTTTCGGACTACCCATGCTCATCATAGGCATCATCATGCGTAAGTTAGTGCGGCAATGGACTAGCTGCTCTAATTGTCGTGTGCAAGAAGCTTGGTTACTATATTGATGAATGTAGAAAGAGATTGGCCAAGGAGAAGAGCAAGTCTTTGGTTTGGCTGTCCAAGAGGAATCAGCCAACGAATCAGTAGATGGTGATGCTTCAGCCAACTTGGTAGAGTAGGATAATGCATTTCTCACATGCAGCTACGATTGTTCTATGCCCGATTTAGCATTTAATGTAGCTGAAATGCAACAAACATGGTATTTTGACAGTGGCGCTTCAAAGCACATCACTTCTAGGAAGGGCTTGTTTACTTCTTTGCATTCAGCCCCTGCTGGGAAATGTGTCACATGTGTGAACAGCAGCAGTTATGATATTTGTGGCATTGGGACAGTCACTATTATTGTTGTAGATGGTTCAGACTTCATGCTTCTTGGTGTATAGTTTGTACCTGGCATCATAAAGAACTTGTTGTCTATTTTGCCTTCAATAAGCATGGCTTTCAGGTCATCTTTGAGGATGACAAATGCATTGTTAGAGATAGAGAGATGGACTATGTACTCAAGCTGTCCGGCACCCTATACAAGGGTTTATTCTTGTTAGACACTCATGAATGACAGTCTCATGATGCTCTGGCAGTCACTAATCTTATGCTTGCTATGTAGAATGTAGAGCTTTGGCATGCTTGTTATGAATATACGAGCTTTGGGAGTTTGATGACCCTTCAGAGGTGTCATATGGTAGATGCATTGCCTCCAGTGGAGGCTCCACCTCCTCATGTATGCGAAGGATGCATTTTGGACAAGATGCATGTGTTTGCCTTCAAAAAGGATGGTGTGGTGCGTGCTGTCCGAAAAATGCAGCTTATTCACTCTGATATTTGTGGTCCCATGAGGACACATGCACTTGGGGGTCATCTTTACTTTGTTACATTTATTAATGACTACTCGAGGTATACATGGGCGTATGGGCTGAAGGCTAAATTTGATGTATTCATGGATTTTAAACATCTTCTGGCAAAGCTTGAGGCTGAATTGATGTAAAAGCACAAACACTTCGCACGAATAGAGAGGGGGGGGGGCAGTACACGTCTTGTGCATTTGAGACATATTTGTTGGATCATGGCATTACGTATCAGGCCACTGCTAGAATGACTCCTCAACAAAATGGAGTTGCTGAAACGAAGAATCACTCTCTCATGGAAGTGACTCGTTGTATGTTGAAAAGCAAAGGGCCGCCACATAAATCTTGGTTAGAAGGGCTTCATTGTGCCAATCATGTATTGAATGGTGTACCTACAAAGGCTTTGAAGACAATCACACCATTCGAAGCTTGGTATGGCAATAAACCCAAAGTTGACTATTTTCGGGTGTTCAGTTGCATAGCCTACAATTATGCTTTAAAAGAGCTTTGTGGGAAGCTTGATGATAAGGCTGTAAAATGCATTTTTATTGGCTACAGCTCGGAAAACAAAGGCCATTGCATGTATGACCCACGCACAAAGAAGGTGTTTGCCAATACGATGTTATATTTGCTGGAAATGCAGCATTTTTTAATGACCAGTTTCAAATGCCAGCCATACATGATTTTGGTGATGTTTTTGAAGGTATTGTATCACTTTCTTTGGAGTTTGTGCCTACTGTAAATGGCAGGACAGACCTATTACAGCAAGCTGTTACTGCTCCATATGCTCCCAAACAGCAGGGTATTGATGAGGGTTTGCCATATGCAGTGGAGGTAGCAGTTCAGCATGAAAGGGCTCTTGTAAATGCAACAAAAACAGTCCGGAGATGGCTGTTACAAACTCTCTAGGAGAGTAAGCTGGATGCCCCATTACCTAAACGCACTAGAAGGGTTGCCCAGCATGCAACACATGATGCCGACGGGGGAGGGGGGGTTTCACTTTTGGCTGATATAATAGAAGTAGATGATTGTGATGAGCATGTGTTTATGAGCTCACAGTTGAATGATGATGAGCCTACTTCCTCAAACAAAGCTCAGCAAGATGTACATTGGATGCAGGCCATGGAGGAGGAGTTAGACTCCATTGCCACTAACTCGACATGGGATCTTGTGGATCTATCACTTGGCAAGAAGGCCATTGGCACTAAGTGGATCTTCAAACTCAAATGTAAAGCTGATGGCACTATTGATAGGTACAGAGGACGGTTGGTAGCAAAAGGCTATGCACAGAAGAAGGGCATAGATTATGAGAAAACTTTTGTCCCTACATCCCATCAGAGTATAGTGAGATGTGTGATTGCTATGGCTGGAAAGTACATTAGTTGGACATTAAGATAGCATTCTTGAATGGGGATCTGCATGAGGATGTTTGTGTGTCACAACCTCCAGGGTTTGTGGTTAAAGGGAAAGAGCACATGGTATGCATGTTGCATAAAGCTCTTAATGGTCTCAAACAGGCTCCTCGTGCATGGTACTCTAAAATTGTTGCTTATTTGGCCAACAAAGGGTTTAAAAATAGTCAGATTGCTTTCACTCCATACATTAAGAATGAAGGGGGGGGGAGGGGGCTTATCGATTATCATTCTTTATGTAGACGACATGTTGCTTATTGGACCTACAAAGGGAAAAATTGCAGATTTTAAAGCTGAAGGTATCATGTCACAATCACAATATGTGGATAAGCTGTTACATAAGTTTAATATGCAAGATTGCAAACCTTTGTGCACTCCTATGGAGCTAGGCTTAACGTTGTCTAACATGATGGTAAATTGATGTCTGATATTATAATTTACAACCAAGCTGTTGGCTGTCTCATTTACATCTACAACACACTCCTTGACATTTAACATGCAATATCTCAAGTGAGCAATTATATGCATAGCCAATGGACCATACATTGGCAAGTTGTTAAGTGGATCTTTAAATATTTGCAAGGTACTCAGTCACATGTATTATTATTTCCCAGGGGGGAGACTTGCATCCATAGGCTTACAGTGATTCAAATTTGGCTGGTGATGCAGACACTAGATAGTCTACTAGTGGACACTGTTTCTTTCTAGGCCACTCATGCATTTCATGGCTAAGTAAGAAACAGTCTATAGTGGCTACCTTATCTTATGAGGCCGAGTACAGGGCAACCTTCACTGCAATAGTGGAATGTATATGGCTATGTAGATTGTAGGCTGATCTACAAATTTCTTTGGAGGGTCCTACATCCATTCTTTCTGACAGCCAGAGTGCTATTGCAGTGGTATGGCATCTTGTGTTTCATGCTCGCACGAAACACATTGAGGTACATTACCATTATGTTAGAGAGAGATGCTATGCAAGAGAGATTAGTTTGATGTATGCCCGTGCATAGAAAAATGTTGTAGATATTTTCACTAAAGTAGTTCCTTGTGAGAAATTTGAGGCTTTTCGAAAGTTCTTGAACTTGCTATCCTTTGGTGATTGATCTTCCTGTACTTCTATCACATTGGCACTGTAGGGGGGTGTTAGAATTTGCCAATTCTATGGGCAGTGCCCAATGTTTTAGTTAGTTGGATTGTAGTGTAAACACAACTACATTAAGAAGTTGTGTCACCTCTTCTAGAGTTAGTTCTAGAGTAAAATTAACTCTAGTTGAGTTAGGGATAGGTCTAACTTAAGACCTATTATACTTTCATTCTATCATTCTAGCACTTGTATCTTTTGAGTGTGGAACTGCTGCCTCTCATTGTGCATAGAACACTTGGGTGGATCTTGAGTTGTCTCGATTGGCGGTTCTTTACCACCACACCACCATCCTTCTTCACCCATTTCCCTTGTTCTTGACAGCCTCAAGTGCCTTCGAGAGACTAGAATGGACCAGAGAAGGAATACTATGATGGTTGGGTTATATGAAAAGACCACCCGTCATGATGATCTCATGCATGATATGAGCGAAGAGGTCGACCCCACATGAGATTATCAAAGTTGAGTTGGGAGCATCACCCATGGTGGTTGAGGACTTGGTCCAGGCAGTGACTTTCATACATAGACTATGGAAACTCCCCCAAGATAGATACCCATGGCTAGCCCTGAGACAACTAGTAGCTGGTGATAGACATTGTTGATATGCTTAGATAAGTACATGGATGAGTTTACATGGGTTGCAGATCGATAGACTACTCCCCTTTGATTATAGCATAAATTGCCCAACGCTTGACCTAAGCCGATTAGAGCTGAACCATGTGATTAGAGAAGACATGCTCAAATTAGATACTGAGAAGACTTGGATTTGACCGCCCTCCCTCCATGGCACGAGGATGGCACATTACCAGACCCACTTCCTTTAGGTATCTAAGGATGGTTTCGTCACCCCATCCAGTTACATGGATACACAACTGTCTCATGGATTGCACTCAATTATTGGTTAGATCTACATCCCATTCCACCACCTGAGGATTAAGACAGGCAGATGGGAGGGCATATAGACAGAGGAACGCATATGCCCGCTATGCAACAAAGAGCCAAAGAGAGAGAAACACTACACTTGTCGATGCACGATATATTATGATATACAAGGCAGATACCATTGTCTATATTGAGAGGGTTTTGGACCCTTGAGACAAGTCATGCAGTTTGAGGATCAGAGATGCTAGGGTTTCTTCCTCTTGGAGCTTCAGAGTCTAGGAGACTGTAGTATTGAATGCTACCTTGGATTGGAAGAAGAGGCTAGGAGACGGGCTAGGGTTTTACATGTACGAGTAGTAGGATGGGAGGAGAAGAGTAGCCTAGAGGAAGATGATAAGACACTTGTTGACAAAATTGGGGCTTTAGATGTACCTATCGTCAGTGCTTGGAGAGTGGGTAAAGAGGACTCGTCCAAGGCTTTAATTCTTCGATTTGGGGACAGAGAGAAAAAAAAGGCCACCTTCTCCAAGAGGAGAGCCCTCAAGGGTGAGAAGATTTATTTGGATGAGGACCTTACTCGAGCACAAATAGCACATGGCAGAGAACACATGCCCAAGGTATTGGAGGTTCGCAAAGAGGAAAAATGGGCTGTTTATAGGGATGGATGAGTCATCATCACTCCCACCAATTTTTTTAATGAGAGGATATTTGTCCTCATGTGAGTTTAGATGGTAAGTCTAGTGTATAGCCAAAAGGACTTAATGACGGTACGAGGCCTATGAGACACTTCGGATGTCAATATGGAATTGTAATGGAGTGTCCTACGCTTGGATGTTGGTTACTTTGAAGATAGCTTCCGAAACATAGATATAGCAATGTACATAGAAACACACCAATGCAAAGGTAGCCGAATACCAAACATGCGGGGATACAGGTGGGAAAGTGCATTTCGTCCAGTAGCTAGAAAACCAGGAAGCACTAGGGGTTCTAGAGGTGTGGCCATACTATACCGGGAAGACCTCAAAGGGATAGTGCAAGTAATGAAAAGAGATGATGATGCACGATATTTATGGATTAGGATACATGCAGGAAGACCATGGGATATATTCATCGCAATATGCTACTTTCCTCTTGCAAATTCTATCTATGCCAAATGAGATGGATCTTCCTTTGATGTACTTTATGAGGATATCATGAGATATGCTAGCATTGGAGACATATTATTAGTAGGAGATTTCAATGCATGCACCGGAGATAGACAGAGTGACTTTTATATGCATGATAATGCCATGTTCAAAGAGATTGACATAGATGAAATAGGCCTACGCAGGAGAGCTCAGGATAAAGAAGTGAGTATCTATGGGACACACCTGTTGACTTTGGGAAGTGCACATAGACTAGCCATCTTTAATGGTCTACCACAATGGCCAAGATTTGACAATTTGACATGTTGGAATCATAAAGGAAGGGCAAGTACTGTAGACTACTTGATAGACTCACCAGCATTGATACCAGACATCCAAAACTTTAAGATATCTAAGAGACCAATTGGCATAGTAGCAGATCATGCTATTTTGACATTCATGCACACCATGCCTCCCTAAACATCCCAAATACTGCTTTACAAAAGGCACCTCACACATCCACAGTGGTTCTTTGCAGACCGGTTTACATACATTGGACTTGAGTAGATCGTTGGAAGAACGTATAAGGGATTTAGGAGAGGCCATACATGGATCAGCCATGTATGCATTCCCACGCACCTTGAACCGATGTAGACCCACATGATCTACTGCTCCTCAAAATAGCTGGTATGATGATGAGTGTATAGTCACCTGAGCTCGCTTACAGAGAGAAGTGGAGCTAGGCACTTAGACACATCGCTAAGCAAAGGTGTTCTTTCAATGCCTTGTGTGGAAGAAGAAACAAGACTACTTAGTGAAAGCAGAAGCAAAGATATATCAGCTGTTTTTGGGGTGGGATAGCAAGAGCACATGGAAGATGTTTCATGAAAGACAGCCCCCCATACAGATTACATCACCAGATGCTTGGCTTGACTATGGGAGACAGTTGTATGACTTGCCAGTATAACCACCTATGCAGCCCCCACAAGCTTGTAGGTCAACACAGTGGTCTTTCTTCACATGGAAAATGGTTAGGGATGCAATTTATAGATTACAAAATGGGAGGGCACAGGATGAGGATGGACTAGTAGCAGAACATTTCTCACATGCTCGTGACATATTAGCACCCATATTAGTACATATGTTCAATAGAGCAGCATGTGAAGGTTTCCCTATGAGTTGGTCAGACAATACTATAATTCCACTATTTAAAAGTGGTGATCCCCTGATTCCTAACAACTACAAGGCTATCATGATCGGTTATACTTTGGCCAAGATATATGGATCTATATTGGAGCATGAACTCAGTGAGTGGGCTGAAATGCAAGGCAAGAGAGCACAAGGACAGGCATGTTTCAGATAAGGATATACTATTGGGAATAAAGGCCTCGTGACTTTAAATGTACTCGGGTGTGAACACACCCTTAGCACTTGTACTTACACATATATATCTATCTAAAAACCTAAAGGTACACACTCGTCATTGTACCTACAAATGTGCTTACTCTCTACTCTCTTTGTCTCTCACTGTGCGTTACGACTGATTGTCTCGATCTCCGCGCCGGACCCGTCACTACAAACTGGTATCAGAGCTGCGGTTAAGGCGTTCACACTCCGAGCTCGTGCAGGTCAACAGGTCATGTCTCTGTTAGGCGATAGTTTTAGGGTGCAGGCGTAGGACAAAAAACGTCATCTCTAAAGACAAACGACAAGTCGTGAGCTGCAAAAGGTGGTTGTGGATGCTGGAGACTAGGCGACAGGGCAGCTGACTAGGCAACGTCGGGGCAGCAGTCGGTGACCAATCCACGCAAGTCTAGCACGTAACAGGGCAGTAGTCGAGCTGGGAGCAGGTATGGCAGCGTGGCGTTGCAACAAACAAGGCACTGATATGTACCTTGGTCACTTGGGTGACAGTTTTGGGCTTTCATTTGCTGTTTTTTGGTCATATTTGGGCTGAAAATCATGGCTGGCAGCAATGATAGCAGTAATTTGATGCACATAAAGAAGCTTGAAGGCACACATAACTTTGCAGTTTGGCAAAAGCAGTGCTACAATATCCTGTTGCAAAAGAAGCAGGCAAAGCCGATCAAAACCAAAGGGGCAAAGCCCGCGGACGTGGAATATGACGATTGGGATGAGTTAAATGAGCTTGCACGCTCAACCATAGAGCTATCGATTTTTGATGCCTTGTTGTTCAACATTGAAGGTTTGTATTCTGCATATGCTATATGGACTAGACTAGAAGAACTGTATTCGCAGAAGAGTGTTGCAAGCAAAGTCTATTGGCTGAAAAAGCTTATGGATTTGTGTATGAAAGAGGGTACAACAATGTCTACTCACTTGAGTGAGTTTAACTTCATTTTCAGCAAGCTGGTTGCCTTGAAGTTCATGATTGATGAGAAATTTAAGGCTACTTTCTTGCTTTGCACTCTACTAGAGAATTGGGATACATTGAGGACTGCTATGAGCAATTCTAATGTGATCCTTTTGTATGCTGATGTAGAGAGTACTCTACTTATGGAAGAGATGAATCGGTAGAACAATGCATCCAGTAAGTCTTCCAGTGCTTTGCATACTAGGGGCAGATCACAGCAAAAGGGCAAATATGATAGCAAGGGACACAGTAAATCACGTGGCAAAGATGTAGAATGTCATCATTGTGGCAAGAAGGGTCACTTTAAATGTGATTGCTACAAATGGAAGAAAGAGAAAGGAAAAGGCAAGAAGATAGGTGATAGCAAGGAAGAGAAGGACAGTCATCCTAAGAAGAGCAGTGTAAAAATTGAAGAGGTGAATGTAGTCACTCATGACAGTGATAGTGGGAGTGACGTACTCTTTGTCTCTTCACACTTTGGTGCACATGCTTTACTTGTAGATACATATGATGACATGCATACCTGGATTCTCGATTCAGGTGCTTCCTTTCATGTCACCCTTATCGTGAGTGGTTCTCTACCTATATAGGGGGTCGACATCGTGTTGTCCATCTTGGGGACAACTATGCATGTGAGATTGCAAGTATGGACAGTGTGCAGTTACAGTTTCAGCATGGCTTTGTCTTTACACTCTAGGATGTACGACATGTACCTCAGCTAGAGAAGAGCTTGATTAGCATAGGGCAGCTAGGTGATGATGGTTTTCATATCACCTTTGGTGATGGAAAATGGAAGATCTGTAAGGGATCAAGAGTGATTGCCAGAGGTTGCAAGAGTGATACTTTGTATCCACTTCATGTATCTAGTGTGCGTGACCATGTTGTTGCCGTGATCGAGCAGCCAAGTGTTTCTTTGTGGCATGGCTGGTTGGGACACATGAGTCAAACATCAATGAAAGTGCTTTCTCATTTGGGTTACTTGCCTTGTCTTCGTTATTCTGATTTTGAGCACTGTGATCATTGTATTTATGGCAAACATGCACAGATGTCTCATAAAAAGTCTCTTTCTTTGAAATCTTCTCCTCTAGAGTTAGTACATTCCGATGTATGTCAAATGCCAGGATTATCTTTAGGGGGAAAGAAATATTTTGTCACCTTTGTTGATGATGCTACAAGGAAGGTATGGGTTTATCCTATTCATAGCAAGGATGAAGTGCTTGACAAGTTTAAAAAATTCTTGCCATTGGCTGAAAATCAGATAGATAAGACTTAAGTGTCTTCGCTCTGATAATGGTGGGGAATATGTGTGCAAGGCCTTTTAGGCATTTTGTGACAGCAAATGGATAAAGAGGGAGCTCATTGCCTCTCATAATCGGCCCCAAAATGGAGTTGCAGAGTGTATGAAATGGACCATATAGGATAAGGTCCGTACGATGCTGTCTCATGTTGCATTACCCCATGGTTTTTGGGTAGAGGCTGTTATGACAGCAGTTCACTTAATTAATCGGTCACCAAACATGTCTTTGGGAGGTGGAGTTCCCCAAGAAGCGTGGTCGGGCAAGCCACCTTTATATGCTCATCTGAAAGTGTTTGGCTGCGAGGCTTTTGTGCACATTTGTAAAGATAAACACAGCAAACTTGAGTCAAAGTCTTGTAAATGCATTTTCCTAGGATATGGTGACAAGGGTGAAATGGGGTATAAACTGTGGGATCCCGAGAAAAGGAAAGTAGTACGCACCAATGACGTTATCTTCCGAGAAGATCGCATGCACAAACAGCCCGAAAAGACTTGAGGATGTCCGTAGGGTTGTATTCCGGGAAGAAATACCTTTTGGACAGCAAAATGTGCCCGCTGTACAACAGCAAATACCTGCTGTAAATGAACCTGTAAACGCAGGAAATGATGCTGGAAATGATCAGCCAGCTATTGCGCATGAAAATGAGGCACTACATGTGCAGGAACAGCCAGGACAACAAGCTGTTAATGCTGATTTGCAGGCTGAAATCACATTCTTGGTATGCGAATACTCAGAGATAGGTCGATAGGATTACTCTATTTATCTCAGCAGGAGTGTATCTCTAAGGTTTTGCAACGTTTCAATATGGAGGGGAGGAAAACAATTGGGATTCCATTGCCTCCATATGTGAAACTTAGTGCAGAGGACAGCCCTACATCTGATGATGAGAAGGCTGAAATGGCCAAGATACCATATGCTTCAGTTGTTGGTAGTTTAATGTATGCTATGGTTGCTACACATTCTGACATTGCCTTTGCAGTGGGAGTGGTTAGCAGATACATGGCAACCCCTAGCAAGAAGCATTGGGATGCAGTGAAAGGTATTATGAGATGCCTCAAAGGCACAAAGGAGTCGTGCATCTGCTTTGGAAAGCAGAAGGCACATGTTGTTGGCTTTATGGATGCAGACTATGCCGGTCATGCGGATTGCAGAAAGTCCACTTCTGGGTATGTGTTTACTTTCACAGGAGGAGCAATCTCTTGGATCTCTAGGCTAGAAAAGTGTGTTGCATTGTCTACTACAGAGGCAAAGTATGTGGCTGCCATTGAGGCATACAAGGAGGCTCTATGGCTTTCACATCTGGGAGGAGAGCTTGGCATCACAGAGTTACCTGTTCTCCATTGTGATAGATAGAGTGCTATCATGCTAGCACGGAATCCTGTCTTTCATGCAAAGACAAAGCATATACAGGTGAAGTACCACTTCATTAGAGATGTACTTGACAACAAGAGCATTGAGCTTGTCAAAGTGCATAGATATGATAATCCTGCAGACCTTCTCACGAAGGGTCTTAGCATTTGCAGCTTTTACCTTAGGTGTCTTAGCCCACTCATTGATCAGATTGGAGTAGAGAGGGATTATTATGATGGTTGGGATAGCATGGAAAGGCCATTGATCATGATGATAGCGCATGATTAGGAGTAAGCACTCCATCCCTAGAGCCGTTTCCCTTCGTCGAGCACGACGACCCTATCTACCAAGACCACGTCCGAGGAGGCCACACCATAGCCGGATTAGAGTCATTATCACAAGACACCAAAGACTCACCACCAGGCATATCAATGAACCAGCTAGGGACTGCACCATAGCTGAGATCATGTGTAGATCTTGAGATCAGCTACAGCCCATAGTCTCCACCGCACTTTTGTACACGGTTCTATTAGATCAAGTTCTCCTTTCCTTTCCTTTTCTTTTCTATCGATACTACACATGGTTCAACCCTAGTATAGTCTCATCGTATAGTTATTTTCAGTATTGTTTCATAGGCCACCCACTTATTTGTAATGTTATCTTTACCTTACTGATGAGATGACATTAGACATGGATGTACTCTGGATTTGTCCTGTAGGCCATATTCGGCTTATGTAGACGTTAATATATCTCTCTTTCTTTCTTTCTTTCTCTCATAGATTCAGAGCCAACTGCATTGTAGACCTCCTGATTGGTTTTTTGACATAGTGCTTCTAATAGACACTATTGTGTCAATGTATGATGTATAGCGGTTATCCTATTCATGGCTTGTATTGTATTTTTACTTCTGTGTCTTTTGACTGAGACAGGGATACAATAAGCCATTTCTGAGTCTTAAAAATTCCATACCTAGAAAAGTAATGTTATGACATTCACCTAAAGATGGATGAGGAAAAATCACTCAACCTGTGACTAAAATACATTTTAATACTTGGTATGAGTCCAAACCACATGAATTGACAAGGACTTATCTGGAAGCTCACGATAACTGTTCCAACGGCTTATGTTTCATAGAATAGGGAAGCACTGACCATTCAGAGGAAAATTTTTCTTATGTTCCTATATTTAATTTTAATTAGGCTTGCAAATAGTCTCAAGGATGTGACAGATCAATAGAAAGATAAAAGTTGCTCTTAGGACCCCTTTCTTAATACAACATGTTTAAGCTGTTCTATCTGAAGGTCTTATTTGTCTTCTACCTATTCAAATTTATAGCACCATACATTTTTTCGAAAATAGTGCAAAGTATGTATAACACTTGCAATAAATTTTTCTCAAAAGAAGATTTGTGATTAACTAATTCATTACTGATCAAAATCTACTCACAGGTTTTGTAGACCTGATTGGAAATACACTTAGATATGTCTTTAAACTGTTTGACTTTTGCAACCAGTTATCAATGGGCCCTCTCAAAATGCAGTGGATGCAGCTGAATCTCAAATTCGTGGGCTGCTTGCAAAGGTAATCTTGCAATTTCAAATATGTTTATGCATCTCTGCTTAAGATGGAGAAGTGGCTGCAAGCAAGTACTGCTACATATGCTTATACTAGAATTCAAGCTAGAGTACACTTTTAGCTGGGACAGACTCCACAGCTAAAACTTGTCAATGTACATTGTAGCTTTATATTTGGGGATGGGAGGGGTGCAGCTTTTTAGTTTCCATAGAGATTCTTAAAGTTCAAATGGTGTTGCACTGATCTGTTTGTCTTGGTCGTGTTCTGATTTCCAAGGAAATCGAGTGACTTATGATATATCTCATGAGCGTCTGCAAACATAATTAAAGGATAAGTTTTGCCAGTTTGTTTACTCATTAAAAATATTTTTGAAGGCTTAGTTCCTTCATCTAGTCTTTTCATGCTGTCATCTTTAGGCCAGTTTACATGTTTGTATACATTCATATACATGTGCTGCATAAACAAACAATGATTGCCCTTTGATTTTCATGATGCTTGGAATAAGAAGAGATGTCAACTGCCAATATGTACATGACAATTTAGACCTCTATATAGCAACTTGTAAAAACCATTGAAGAAGCTGAATTCCACATCACCCTTCTAGTCACATGAATCTGAACAAAGACAAGTATTTGGACGTCATCATTTGTCATGGGAGCATTGTGAATCGGCTAGACTTTTTGAGATTGAATTTGTGTGTAGTGAAATAACATTTAGTCCAAAGAATTCTTTGGCCATCACAAGGAAGGAAGACAACATGACCACCTCCTCTTGTAGGTACTCACTCTTTGAAATGAGCATTGTTGTCAAGTACAAAATGTATGACACCATATGGTACAATAAAAATATAGTATACAAGATGAAAACATGAAGCTAAAAAAGACGAATGTTCATGTGCAACATGTGCTTGCACTTCGAGTAGTTAGATGGGAGTGGATACATGATACATCATACCAAAAAAGCAAAGTGTAGAGAGAGAGAGAGAGAGAGAGAGAGAGAGAGAGAGAGAGAGTGAGTGCAGATGGGGATTGATTATGCCAAGGTCTTTGGCCAACAGGCTGTTATGATCCAGTTGCATAGTGAAAAGGCATCTGATCATGTCAGCTGGTCTTTCATGAGGCAATTGATGGCCACCATGGGCTTTCTTTGCTGGATAGGATGGCTGATGATGGAGAGACTGTTGGTTTATGTCTTCCCAGTGGTCCTCAACTTTGAAGGTTAATCATTGGTAGATGACTCCTTATGTTTCTTAAGGTTGACCAGACCAACGTAAATTGGGTAATGGCTATTTGGTGTGTGTTTGGTTTAGCCTTAGGCCTTCATATAAGTGCTAAAAAATCTACATTGATTTCTTGTGGAGACAAAATCTACATTGATTTCTTGTGGAGACTGATTTGCAAGCTTTGGGCTGGCAAGGAGCTATTGTTTCTAAAGATGATATTATTCGGCACTTGAGATATCCGATTGGTGGATGTGCCTCCTAGAGCATTGCTTGATTGGATGTCCTGAGTTCATGATAGGTTTATGTATTGGAAATCTCAAGGCTGGCCTCTTGATGTGTGGCTCAACGTGGCTCAATCTATCATGATCAGTATGGTCTCTTATTTTTTACCCTTGCTTCTTTGGACCAAGAAGTCTCTCTTGGAATTGGTACAACCCATCCACTTTATGTTCTAGAAAAAGAAAGGCAATCATTTGGGTCATGTGTGGTATCTTGGTACCACGTCACCACTCCAAAATAGTTGGGGGGAGCTACATTGTTGGATGTTAATCTTCATATGGTAGCCAAGTCATCTGTGGACTGAACTTGCAAAATGTTTTATTGAGGAGACTAGTAGCTCCTATGGTCACATGGTTATCTAAGCATATTGATGGCATGTGCTGACTTCTACATGGCCTCTTAAAACATCATTGTCAATTCTCCTTACTCATTTGACTGGCTCTTGGCAAGAGCTTCTTCATTTTATAGTTTGGCGTTCTCTAGATCTCCGAAAGGATGCTAATTCCTTTTAAGAAGAAGTGCTGGCCACTTCAAGGCTGCTTGATTGGCCATATAAAGATTTACTGTGAGATAAATCTAACTGGATGACTCGATTGGGGTTGTAGATGGTAAGTGATGCTGTTAATCTTGGCGGGTCCAATGTTTATTCCTTCTGTTGTATGCGACAGTACTTTTGGTTGCCTAGAGGTTATAGCCACATCTGGTTGACCTTGCAGGAGCAACTTTAGCAATATAACCCATTGCCTACTTTTCAGCCTACTTCTCCTTGGCAGGATTGGATGTTTGTGAAACTTGATGATTTTTTGAAAAGGTCGGCTAATCAGATCTGCCATAAGAGAATAAGAGATGGGTTATTGAGAAAACCAATAAAGTTTGGCGTGCTCGATAGCAGAGTGAAGTGGTGGGACTGATTTCTTCAATTTTGGGGGTCTAAAATTCCTTATCAAGGGAAGGTTTTTATATGGAGGTTGCTCATCGGAGGTCTTTCCATTGGGGATGTGCTATGTGACTGCAAGATCTCACGTGGTACATGTATCTTGTGGATATGGGGAGGCTAGCTGGTCTTTCTCTATCTTTGCAACAACAGTTTGTTGGCCATGCATTGGCTGATGATACTTTGATGATTCTAAAAGCTAATGCTTCTAATCTTTGGTTAGCCTTGGATGTATAGGAGTTGGTTTTGGAATGCACTGGGCCTGCAAATCAATGCTACCAAATCTTCCCTTATTGATTGCACAATTTCCAATTTGCTAGATTTAGGATGGTAGGGTAAGATTGTACAACACGGCTATATTGTGAGACATCTTGGTTACCATTCAGGATTTTTGATTGCCCTTGGCAGGTTGGGATGTTGCAAGGTGTTTGACCCTTTAGTCTTATTCAATTAATTAGTTTAATCATCTCATCATTAGAGTCTGCACATGGATCACCAGCAAAGCCAATTCTATTTGGGGAATGCATAAATTTAAAGCTTGGTGGAAATTGACGATAATGGAGGCATGGATCAATAAATGCCATTGAAATGCAAGGTATTCATTTGGAGGATGTTGGTGGGGGGCCTCCCTCTTGTGTCGGCCCTTCACTGTAGAGGTATATCTAATGGGAATTGCTTCTTTTCTACCATTGCGATGGAGTCTTCCCATCATAGATTCATTTCCTACCCTTTCGCTAGGAAGATTTGGGCCCTTCTCTTGGACGTTTGGCTTGTGGTGGTGGGCACAAGGACACTCGATTGGGTTTTTGGAGAAGCTAAATACAATGATTAGCCTTAGCCTCATATGAAGTTTTTGTTTAGCTTCTTCAGATTTTGGACTTCCTGGATCACTTGCAATGGGTTCATTTTTGATGCTGCCTCGGGCATTCAACGTCATGTTGTGAAGCTTAAGGGACTTCTCGAGTGGTAGCTTGACCTTCTACAACATGCTTATATCTTGGTTAGAGATGATTTAGCCCCTTGGCATACGGCAATCTCCTCTGTTCCTTTGCCATGACTTTGTATCTTTTATGCATGATGGACTAGAGCCATTCTACACCTTGTAATCTTGCAATCTTGTACTTGTATTTTTTTGTAATTAATACAATTACCTTTTACAAAAAAAAGAGATGGTTGGTTAAGTCGAACACATGCTAAGAGATGGTCTTGAGTTGAATTCCTACATCCGCGCAATCATTTAGTATAGAAATTTAAAAGGGGAGATTTGAACCTTGGTTAGCAAGTTAATACAACAAGTGGATTACCGCTAGGGTAGCTATTGGATAAGGCGAGAGAGAGAAAGAAAGAAAGTTATATTAACGTCTACAAAAGGCCAAGTTGGCCTATGAGACCAAAAGGTTACATACAAAATGTCTGGGAAGTTTTCCAAGTCCGTGTAAAGCTACTATCTAGTGTTATGGTGAACTAGGTGAGTAGGTACAAAATGGTATATAGACTCGATACAATCTAGATGCACTTTAAGTGCAGTGTGGAATTGTTCATGGAGCATGGTCATCTTAAGATGTCCCGCATGGGCTTGTCTAGCATGGAGAGGTTGAAGTGGCGGAGTATGGCTCCCCGGTGGCACTGTAATATCCACTGTATCTGTAGGTGATGTCTCTTGTGGGGGCGTGGGCGTGCTGGGTGTGGGCGGCGAGCTCTACCTCTCTCTGTAGCTCTATCCAAGGTGACTCCTCGGGGTGGGGCCATTGGTTGGTTGGTTGCAGTCCTTGTTGTGGACAGGGTGGCCGAGGGTCTGTAGAACTCTTGGAAGGTGCGTTGTTGTGTGTTCCCGGCTGTTTGGTCTTGGACCCGTAGAAGGTGGTCTCTATGTCGGCATAGCTCCAGGAGGAAGAGCCAGAGGCATTTCTAGTTGGGGAAGTCTAGTGTTTGGGAGAGTGGCCCGAATTCCTCCTTGAAGAGACAGTGGAAGCGGCCTCTGATCTCATAGTTCACTGGGCATCTACATATGTAATGTTCTTTTGTCTATGGCTCCAGTTGATAGAGTTGGCAGATCTTGTCCTCTGGGGGGAGAGAGTCCGCTCCATATCTGCATGTCTCAATCTGTTGCTGGTGTGATGACGTTTGGAGTTGCCTGATGGCACTTCAGACCCCATGGGATAGGTGTACATCCATGTATTTCGGGTGTATAATGAAGTTGTCAGGTGTGAGGCATAGGAGGTGCTCTTGGTAGAAGGCCATCTTCTTCCCTAGATCCTCGTCCAGTAACACTCATGTCCTGGCTATGTGTAGCTGAATAATATCCGCCCTGATGACGCGGTACTGCTCCTCCCGGCTAATCTTCAGGTGGGGGTAGTCAAGACTATATTGTAGGGGTGGGAGGTGGTCCATGTGTAGCCCATGCAGCTGTAGCCGGACCTTAGTTCAGGCGTACCAACATTCAGTGTTCCCTTGCGATGCGAGTTGTTTGGATGATTCTAGTGTGAGGCAGGAGTATTTGTGTTGCGGTAGGCTCCAAAGCATGTACAGGAAAGTCACCATCTGGGATAGGGCCTTTGCCACTATAGGTGGTGCTCCCAATTCTACCCTCATGATCTCGTGTGGTATTGATGGTTTACTCCTGATTAGCCAGGAGATCATCATCACTAGGGGGCATTCCATCTCTTCGGGCAATGGCTGATCTTGTGTGGTTTGCCGTGTATGGTAGAGGCTAAACCCCCATATCGGGACCCCATACAAAAGTGCTGGTGTGACTAAGGTATCAAAGAGTCATAGCTTCGTCCGAGGTTTGTGAAATTGTAGATGTGCACATTGGCTTTCCATGGATCCTAGGGCAGCATAGCCGCGTGTCAGTCAGTCCACCGTGGCCTTGCATGGATCCCAGGGTAGCGTAGCCGTGTGTCAGTCAGTTCGCCGTGGCCTTCCTCAAGGTGAATCTCAGCCTTGAGAATGTGATCCCTAGGTAAACATATTTTTGGACCACCTCGACTACATCCTCTCCGTATTTGAAGTGGGGCACTGACCAGCGGATCCATTGGGTGGATGTGTTGAATACCATGATCTTGGTTTTCCCTAGGTTCACTGTGAGGTCCCTATACTGGCAGAAGGTTTGTAATGCGTTTAGGTGGCGTTGCAATCCCTTCGGCGTGCTAGAGAGGAGAACTATATCATCTGCATATAGTAGCATGGGTATTAGTGCCCCCCCAAGGTAGGACCCCTCCCCTCCAAGTCTGTCCACATAATCTGATATCTCGTCAATGTAGAGCCTAAACAGGGTGGGGAGAGGGGGCATCCTTGCTTTACCCCAATAGTGCTAATAATCTCCTCTGATAGCCCTTCTAGTGCTCGGACCCGTCCAGACTCGTATAGAGCAAGGATTCCCCATCTCATCTCTGCCGGGACTTCGAGCGCCTGTAGTCTTCGCATGAGTCTGGCTCGAGGAACTGCATGAAAGGCCTTGCGGAAGTCCACAAAGCAGCAGTACACCCGCTTTCCCTGTGCCGTGTTCTCTTCAATGATGGCTCGGAGTGTGACGATGTGGTCAAGTGTAGAGTAGCCTCTCCTAAAGCTGGCTTGCCCCTGTGCCCGATGTTGGTGTGTCTCTGCCCATTTGCTTAGCGCATGCTCTAGGATGGATGCGTAGAGCTTAGCCAGCATATGGCCTACCATGACCGTCCAATAGTTTGTGGGGACCATGGGGTCTTGGGCCTTTAGGATTGGCACTATTGTATTAGCTGACCAACTGGCTAGGAAGCCTTCACGTAGTGCCCTGTTGAATAGGTGGGCTAAGAGGGGGGCGATTGTATCTCTAGCGAATGAGAGGTGTTCTGCTACTAGTCCTGTGTGGTCTTGGGCCGACCATTCTAGAGTTTGTCAATGGCATTACGGACCGTTTCGGTCCTGAAGAAGGTGGAGGCAGTTGGCTTGGCGGCCGAGGTAGGGGGGGCTGTCTTGGCACGTGGTACAGTGAGGTGGCGTAGCTATGCCACATCTGTGGCGAGGTAATGGGTGTCTCTACTCGGGGTGCTTGGAACGCCTTCCACGCCTGCTTGTTGTCCTGCCCTAGGAATAGTTGATACAACTCGTGCTCTAGCCTGGATAGGTATACCCGCTTCTTCCTTCGCACTAGGCGGCGGAAGATTGTGCGAGCTTGGCAGTGTGTGTATGTCCCTTCAGCTTCTCCTTGTTAGAGGCGAAGGTGGGTTTCCTTGCATTCCTCGTCATACCAACTATTCCACGGGGCATTCTTGCTAGGAGGGGTGGAGTGGGGCCGTGTGTGGGGGAAGTACGTGGCAGTTAATGTGTGAAGGATCCTCGCCAGTTGTGTCGTGAACTCCTCCAAGGGCATGTGTGGGTCCATCTCCTGCAGGCTCCAGCACAGATGATCTGAGTAGGCACTTGCCGTCGTCCTGGTGAAGTGGTATCTTGGGAATCTTTGAGGGCTGCTCACTGGGGGGGTCCCCTCGTGATTACATGTGATGCTAAATTGGAGGTATGCATGGTCTGCGGCTACTGCCAGTGGGCATGGTGAGATGCTGAAGGCCTGTATGTTCGGGATCAGGGTGGGCGGCCCTAACAGGTAGTCCATTGTGCTGCCTCCTCTCGAGCCTCTTGATGCATGCTTATGTAAAAAGCATGTGAGTGCGTCAGACCTTGGCCATTTGGCCAGGCCGTTAAGGATGGCTAGTCCGTGTGTCCCTCCTAGTGCTAGTAAATAGTCTCCATACTTTGTGCACTCAGCTGTGTCCTATGATGTCCTGGCTGATCCCCAACTCCTCTGGTGCCAACTCTCAGTACATGTGGTCTTCGCTCTCAAAGAAGGGGACTTGGCTCTGTGCTGTGCAGGCGTTGAAGTCCCCCGTCAGTAGGACGTCTCCTATGCTCAAGTAGTGCATGATATCCTCATATAGGGGTAGGTATGGGGACAGCCCTCCCGGTGTCGCATATGGGGAATTTGCTGGGGCGAAGTAGCATACTGCGACATATATATATCCCGTGGGCGGTTTGTATGTATCCTGATCCACATGAAACGGGCTTCATCATCTCTCTTCATGACTTGTACGATATGCTGTAGCTCCTCCCTATAGAGTACTGCCACTCCCCCCGACCCTTTGGTCCCCCCTCGGGATCTGGCCCGAGGGCGGCACGCTGACTCCCATTTGTAGCCTCTCACTGTTGGTAGGTGTGTGCCCGGACTCTGGTGTGTCTTT
This sequence comes from Lygodium microphyllum, assembly GCF_053477565.2. Classification (NCBI taxonomy): domain Eukaryota; kingdom Viridiplantae; phylum Streptophyta; class Polypodiopsida; order Schizaeales; family Lygodiaceae; genus Lygodium; species Lygodium microphyllum. The sequence goes on from NC_141162.1 coordinate 41,967,085, forward strand.
GTATACATGACTATGTCCCTACCTATGAAGGTTTCCCGGAAGAGCCCAACATCTATTCTCATGGCTCCATTACAATTCCACACCGCAACTCTCGATTGTGTCTCATAGGCCGCGCCCCATCATTGGCACTTCTCCATGATGATGATGCGCCTGTCCCTATAGACTGCCCATTTGCCTACTTTGCGTGCCTCCATTATCTGTGGCATACATTCCCGTCTGTGGGCCACTTGGGCTGGGGTGAGGTCGTCTTCGATATATATTTTCTGTCCTTTGAGGGTTGTTCTTTTGGAGAGGAAGGCACTTTGTGACTCTTAAGTCATTAAATTTCAGGATGAGGGGCCATCCCCCTTGTCTACCCTCCATGCCTTTTCCACGAGGGAGGGGTCCACCCCCATTTTCTCACAAATGCCTTTGGCATCCTCCATAGGGCTGTTTCCCTCTTTCCACCCGACCACTCTGACACGGAGGGCTCTGATTTTCCTCTTCTCTTCCTCGATGGCTGCATTGATGAACTCCTCCTTCTTCGTGGGGGTCTTTTTTGCTACTTCGATCCATTTGGAGTGTTCCGCTGTGTCAGCTTGTGCCTGTTTCATGACCACTGCCCATGTGTTGATCTCCTTTGTCATTTGGGTCTTCATCTCATTGATTTCTGACTTGACCTTCTCAGGCATTGAGAGGGGGGGGGGGGAGGGGAGGCTTTTAATCATGCTAGTTAGTTCTTTCTTGCACAGTTAATGACTACCATGGGTTTTGGTTCTTGAATGACATCTCTTTTGATATCATCAGCATTGATGAAATGATTCATAGGTGGAGACGCCCTAGAAATGCTTGCTACTAACATTATCCACTCTACAGAATTCTGTCAAACAGAGTGGGTTGCAAGACTGTGACAGATGAGAGCTTGATTCTAGCACCATTTCCGCGTATACCTTGGCAGCAAGATGCAGTGAGGCCATGGTGTAGACCATATCTCAACTTCTAAGAGACTCACTCATATTTTGACAAAAATTATCCAGAGTGCTAGAGGCAGATGGCAGAAATTGCCTTCCTTACTATGTTGGACAGGCACCTTTTACCGGGACTTCCTATATTGATTGGCATCATACTCATGCTGATTGGCTCTTACAGTCCTTGTATTAGCCATTCTCCCTACAGAGTGGCCAGCTTGACAGATATCTATCCATATTTGTACTTGATTTCTTTATTTGAGGTGTTATATTGTATCCGTGTTTCTATTTAATTTCTTTATTTGAAGTGTTGTATCACATCTTATCTCGGTGATTTTTGTCACTGAGGTGTTTTTTCATAGAATTTTCGTTTGTTGGGGTAAAACAGAAGAATGTGAATAGCTATTTCAAATATTTTTGATTCATTCTTGTAAGAGCTGAAGGTCTAAGGATATTGAGTTTGTTTGAAACACTTTTGGTCGATTTATTTAAGCTGTGTACACTTACTTCGTCTCAGAAATAGCAGTTTAACCTTTTCCTGCGATAACCATAAAGTTTATGATAGTTGCATCCTTATCCCCAAGTCCAGAATACCAGTTGTCCAAAGCTGGTTGAAGTTCCAGGTTTTGAAAGTTGTGTCTAAGCTGGAGTTCATCATGGAAGCAGTCTCTAGCTACTCGCTGTCATTATATCACGTGTGCTGATTTCCTCCATGTTGGAATGTATTTAATTTTTAACATATGTTTTATATAGTTATTCATGTTTTGTGCAGGCAGAAAAGCATCCCAACTTGCAGTATTCCCATTTTATATCTATACCTCTGGCCTTTCCTCCACTTGTTGAGCGGGTCAAAAGTTTTCGAGATTCGGTTTTGGCTGATGAACGGGAAGCAAATAGTTATGTAAGCTGGTTTCCTGAAACACAGGAGACCACAAGTTCAAGTTTGGGATCACTGACAAATTCGAAAAAAATATCAAAAACCTCTACTTCTCATATAGCGGATCCTGTTTTAGAGAATCTTTTCAGTGATGTGGATGAAGAATTGTCAGGGGATGATACTGATAACGAGACTGAAGTGTCATCAGGTAAGTTGATGTTGGGTCACTGAACTGTTTTCTTAGAGACGCATGTCTGAGCTTAGCAAACAGCTTTACTAGTGTTGTTACAGTTTCTGTTATCCCCTTGTAACAATGAAGATGGGTGATAGTCTGGTTACTAGGTCCATTAGTATGTCTTGTGATATGCTGTATGTCAGCTCTGAGATTATTCAGTCACAAGTGTGAAATGTGGCAGAGTAGAATCACGGGAAGGATTATGAGAATGATGATAAGTGACTGTTTTCCAAGTGAGTCAGAGTGTATTTAGAAGAATGGCTTCTCCTATCTCCTATATCTTCTAAATTCAAACCTCATTTACCTGACTGTTCTTCAAGTGAGAGTGAGGGTGTATTTTGAGGAACGGAGTCTAGTATATTTGTGAAATCTAAGGATCCTTTTAGTAATTTCATTATATTCTGCAGCATACATCGATAAAGAATTATCTTCTGCAGGCAAGAAACTCTCCAGGGCCTTTTTCATAAATCCAGCTAGATTCCATTTGACCATTCTGATGCTTAAGCTTGCAACAGAAGAGAGTGTACAAAAGGCTGCAGAGGTCTTACAGGTATACTTACAAATTCGTTAAGCTAAATACAAATATACTTTGTCAATTCTTGAGTTCATTATATTTAGGGCAACAAACTTGGTCTTTAAGATGATTTATCCATCATATTTATCTTGATCCTACTCTCTGTTGACCTGGGTTAGCTTCATGGCATTTGGATGAGATGTAAGAGAATGCTAGAAGTAATGGATGCAAGTCATTATATGTGTATGGGTGTTGATGTGTAAAATAGTGTACATTTCAAGCCATAAGTTTTTCCATTGCAAATTGTTCAATATCTATATCCTGATCTAGTGAGCACAGAATGCTGGTCTGCTCTAGTGTCTGCTCTTGATTCTTTGACATTGATACTATATGTATGTGACAGATTCATGGCACATGATGGGGAGGTAAGAGAGTGTTAGCTGAAGTAAGGGACGCAGATTCTGGGCATCTCTTGTGCTGCTGAAGCTTCCCTGCCACCAGTTGCATGCTGGCTGAGTGCAGGCAGCCTCCTCCTCCCTTGTGCCCTTGCCCTACACCACCTCAAATTCTCTCCCACTGCCTCTCCCCCGCAGGCCGCTGGTTGTGTGCAGTCCGTATACCACCTTGCTTGTCTCTTACTCCACCTACCCTTCCTCCCTCCCATCCATTCAGAGTTTGAGTTTGTGCAGGCTGTGTGCTCTGCTCTGCTCCCTCATCTTGTACTGGCCTTCTTGAAAGTCTGGTGTTCAGAGGCTGTTGTCACCTCAAGCGCGCATGATAGAAATCCATGAAAGTCTGGTGTTCAGAGGCTGTTGTCACCTCAAGCGCACATGATGGAAACCCATGGGCCAATGCCAGTGCGCCCAGCTGTTGCACCTGATGGTCTTGAAATTCCAACATCAACACCAGGTTTCCAAACACCTGGTCACTTGTTTTCTGAAGACTTGTGGTGGATTTGGCCACTTGATAGAGGATTCTTTGTTGGCTCTTTCGGGCTATCCTACCCACCTCATTTAAAGATGCCCTTACTGATGTAAGGGTATGAAGGGTACCAGTGGCCATCATAGATACTCAAAGGATTCACACATCCATTCAGAGAGTTGTTGTATCCATGACAAACTACCAAATGGCTATCATCACTTGACACCTCGACTAGCGACTATTGTGCCATGAGTTTGGTCTCTAGGTTGGCAAGTGCAACACTTGGTTTCCGCATAAGGCCAATGAGCCCACTCGACACTTGGATCCCACCCTAGTGATGGATTCATCAAAATCTAGAGTCGCCATAGATGCACAAGATGCGGGCCCTTGGAGATGGGTTTCCTCTCATGGTGCTTGCTCCTTCTCACCATAAGATTCCCATGGCCGTTGACAAAGGCGTCGGAACCACTACAAGTTGTTAGAAATTTATCATCACTTGTGGCCCAACTTGTATCTATGGTGACATGAGTGTAGTCACTAGGTTGCTGAGTGCAACACTCAGTTTGCACGGACGGTGACCCAATAGGAGCCTTCTTGGAGCCCACCCTTGTGATGGATGATGATGGATTCTCCAAAGTCAAGAATCACCATGGTTGCACATAATGTGGGCCCTTAGAGATGGGCTTTCCCTTGTGGGGCTCGCTCCTCCCATGCCACTGCTGCCTCCATCTTAGCCCTTCCTATCCCCACCCCATTCATTCCCGTCTCCATGCTTGATACAATGCCCATTGGACCCCCCCACAAAGAGGAACCCATGAAACCACATCCAACTGCGGTTGAAGGGTCCCCTTCCTGCTGCCCTCATCTGGTCACCCCCCTTTGAAGTGGACAGGGTGTGCACCCCAATGGCATCCCTCAAGTTGCAAGAATGCCCTAGTGGAATGGCCATGCTGGCCTCTTCCTTGACCTTCTAGGGTTTCTTGCAGCGTGCCCAGCTTCTACCACCAGAGTTGCTTGGTACTGGACAATGATTGCATGTCAGTTATAGGTTGCATGGCGCCAATTTTCCACTTTCTTTGCCGGTAGGGATCTTTGTATTCTTCAAATCCAAGGATGGCAAGGTAAGCATTCAGCTCCCCCCAATGGGCTGAACTGCTCTTTCTTTTCTTGGGCCCATAAAAATAGTGATTGGATTGAAGAGAGAGTAGTGGAGATCATCAGGAGCCAGGTGGAGGATCATAGGTTACAATGGCTGGGCATGGGAAGGGTTAGAGCTGCTCTTAGAGCATTGGTCTACGTGCATGATAAACATCAACTAGTGGGTTACAGTGTAAGCATATGTCAAGATCCTTCTTTGTGCTACAAAACAATAGTGTCTTCCCATGAACCTTTTGGAAGTAGCCAACTGAAGTGGGGCACAAGGACTGAGAAGCTGATAGTCCAGCAGGAGTTGTTACTCCTTGTAAAACACATTATCGTTTTACTTTTAGGAACACAAGCTCTCTTGCTCACACGCCTGCTGCATTGAGAGACTACTCTCAGGCAGCTCCTTCACCTATGAAGATGTGTGTACCCCAATTGGGCCAAGTTTTTTGCCCTATTTGTTTTACCATGGGACTATTGTGTAGAGTGGGCTTTGTGGGTCAGATTATACATTGGAGTTTTCTGCATTCAAAACCTCAACATCAGTGTGGTGATTGTGGTCAGAGCACAGGTTACCTTTTGGGTGGTTGCAGACTTGTTGATTTCTGGATTGTTGGAGGTGAGTTCAGCAATCTAGAGATCTTGGAATGGACAAACAGGACAGAGACAGAGTTTGATGGCATTGCAAATGGGGAGCAACTTGCAAGAGGCATGTGAGGCCTTTATTTTTGTTATGGGTGCTAGAGATGCTTGGAGAGATGCGTCCTTGTGTAGGAAGGATGATTTCTTGGAGTGCACCAAGATTTATAGGCAGGTAGGGGCCAGCCTCCTAGGTCATGTAGACAGGTTTTATGTGGGGAGATCAGGGGAGTTTTTAAGGGAGGGGTAGATTGGGCAGCTGGTTGGTACAGCTCTCTTAGACCACGCTGCTGTCCTAGTTTTGGATGCCCCTGCATGTGGCTTGAATCCTCTTTTGTGGTGGATCCCTAGACTAACTTGATCTATGAGCATGAGATGGTGTGCAAACAGATACATCAGTTGCAGTCTAGAGTTTGGGATCAAAGGACAAGGGCCACAAAGGAGGTAGCTTAGATCTTGGAGAGTTGAGCAGAGAATCTGTCAAGAGCAGGCCTTGCAGGTGAACTAGCAGTGCTGGGAGGAGGAGAGAGTGCTGTGTAGTGACCTATAGCTATTCAATCACTATTATAGGTCTTCCTGTTGGCCCATATGTCGTAGAAACAGGGGCTTTGTGGGAGATCAGCCCTTGCCAACATCTAGCATCGATGGAGTCCTTTTTTGCTTCTGCAGCCTTTTGGGCACTGAAGGGGGAGGCCACGTGCAAACCTTTCTGCTTGAGCACTTTGGGGACTAGGTACGCAGCCTTTAGGGTCAATATGAGAGAGTGAGGAGATGCCGAGACAGCGAGGCCACAAATTTTCTGTAGATCGTTACAGTTGGACCAAGTCTAAATGTAAGCACTCAGTGCAAGGAGGATGTTTGGGAGTGCATGCAACTTGATGGGCTGCTTCCTATTGGCACCTTTGACGAAGCAAGAGCTACCTCAGTCTTTTCAGGTTTAGGAGGGGCAGAACTGCGTAGGTGAGGATGGCCTTTCTAGGGTGTACTTTGCCTTCTAGGGGGTGGCAAGGCTCTCCTTGTGGCCTTTTAGGAAATCTTCAGATTTGAGCAGATGCTTGCTGACTTAGTTTGTCTCCTTCCCAAGGGGACTAATCTTAAGGAGCTTAGCCAGTGTTACCACATCACCTTTTTGGTAGTGGCCCATAAGGTCTCAACAAAGATGTTGAGCACTGATCAGCATATCGTGTCCCCCTACCAAACATCATCCGTGATAGTCAAACAGTCTTTGTTCAGGATCTAGATGACCGGGGCAACATCCTTATCTTCTTTGAGGCCATGGAGTGGGCTAGCATAGTGGCAAGGCACAGTAGTGCTTCTCTTGGTTTCCAAGAAAGTTTATGTCAGGGTCCATTGGGTCACCTGAGAGAGTACCATGGGCTAACTAAGCTTCTGTTAGTAGGTCAGCCAATGACAGGGTGATGATAGGAGGGTGAAAAGAGAGAAAATTCCATGTTGAGAGGTTGGTCAAACAAGGATGCCCCCTGCCACCATATCTCTTTCTGATGTTTGTTGAGGCAACATCCTACTTCCTTTGCTTGACAGTCACGGGCTTGAGAGGCCTTGGGCTGCTTGTGAGGACTGAGATGGAGCCAAAAATTAATTCCATATCGTAGCTCTTTAAAACAGCCTCAAAACATGTAAATTACTGAAAGTGTCATTAAAAGGGGAGCCGTTCTAGAGTCTGTATGTCTCACATGCAAAACCCTAATTTGGGGGGATCCTTTTGCATCTATCAATAGAGAGGCTGCCCACCATTCTTCCCCATCCTTGTCTTGTATGTCTTGACCATCAGCTCTCTTCCACTAGCTGTCTCGGGATCTGTCTCCAGTAGATGACACACATCGACACCTACCTCAGCCCCTCTCCCACAAGAGCCACCAAGTGTTGGACAACTTTCCCTCTGAGCATTTTGTACTTTCTCTCATTCATTTACAGTATTGATTCATTTACTTTAGAGCTCTCTTTCTTCTTTGTTTGTGTTTTGCGTTTTTTTTTTTGCGTTTAGGGTTTGTGTTTATTGTGTTACTATTGTTTGAGTTATTGTGTTTTTGTTGTGTTCGTACATTATGTGTTTTCTCTGTGCAAACTCTATTATATCTTCAAATGGTGTCAGAGTTAGTGCTCTTTTAAAGAGTATCTTGTGGCTATCGTGGATAGCTTGGTTTTGTGTCAAGATATATGGATGACACGTAACCTTTTCACAATGTCTTAGACTTCTTCTTCTTGGGATCCCATGGTGTCTTTTCAGGCTTCTCCATCGTTGGAGGCCCTAAAAAGGCATTATGGACTTGATAAGAAAGATGGCACTTACACCTTCACCTTCACTTTCTCCTCCTTTTCTTGACTTCAGACAGATGAGGAGTTTAATGAATTCATGTGCAACAAGTATACTTCAACTCACCTCCCTCCTATTAGCTTTTCTACTACATCTAGATTGATTGGTGAGGCTGGCCACCTCTTCGATCAAGGAGGACATATGACATTTGGGACTAGTGAACCATCTTTTTCATCTCAGCCAAGACCAATGTGAGGTTCGTGTAACCCTTTTGAGTCTTATGAATCAAAACCCTCTACTGTTTCTCCTTTTGGTATGTAGGTTCTGTATAATTTTTAGTATGTCAATTTTAATTGAGGAGGCTCTAGATGCAGACATATATCTAAAGGTACACTTGGAAGTGTATCTTTGTTTTTCTTCTGAGCATAGCTCTTCTTTTTCACACTTCCCTCCTATCCCTCCCACATCTCCCAAATCTCTTTCTTTTGCATTTAGTAATCTAGGATTGCACTCCACTTTTGCATCTAGCACACTAGGGGGTGGATCTTCCATCTTTGCTCCAAGTTTTCCTTCTCTTTCTCTGCATCCCATGTCACTTATGCTCAAGTGAATGCTATGCATTCTTGTTTGAGTTATTGTGTTTTAGGCATGTTTGTACATTCTATGTTTTCTGTGTGGGTAATCCTAACATATTTTCTCACAATGGACATACTTTTACATGTTGTAAGCCCTCCTTCTCGATGACTTGACCATTCTAGGTGATTGTCTTCTTTAGTAGTGATTTCATTATTGGGTGTCCAAGTGCATGTACTAGGTAAGGCTTGGCATTGTGTCGGACATAGGACGTCAAGGTCTAGGCTTACATGACCTCTCATGGAGGGGGGATTATGTTTTTGGGTTGGAGGGGAATTCATGGAAGCTAGACCCACACTACTTTAAAACGGGTGGAAGCTAGACTCACACCACCTTAAATGGATGGACATCAAGATCTAGCCTTCCTTAACCTCTCATGTGGGGGGGGGGGGGGGGGGGGTTTTAAGTTTTTGGGCTGGAGGGGAATTAATGGAAGCTAGATCCGCACTATTTTAAATGGATGGACATTCATGAGTGATGGTGGCTCTGGGTGTAGGAGGGCCACACCTTAGATGACCTTGATTGGGGCTTTGGAGAGTGGAGCTGGCTAGTTTCCTTTGTTCCATAGATTCTTGTGAGTTTCTCTTACATAGCATAGATGGGCAGACATTCTGATGGAGAATGTATTTCTTGGCAACCCTTTCGTTGGTAGGCAATTAGTCAAGAGGATAGCTACTGCTTTATGAAGTTGAGAGGCAATAAATTATTTTCATTGTAGATTGTGATTTATATATTGTAGTAGGATTGTAGGCTTTACTTGGCCATTAGGTAGAGCCCTTAGCATTGAGATTGGGGATTGTGGAGCTCATCTTTTGCAAAAATGTTGCCACATCTAGAAGGCTTGCTTGTTGTCTGCCGGCTAGTCTTAAGTGGGGAAGAATCTTGTTGTGTATGCCAGCTTTGGAAGCTTTGGTCCTTCCTTTCTTCACCTTAGCGGATGGGAATCCCCCAGTGGTGCTTTAAAAGAAAATTCTATTAAAATACCAGCTTGGAGAAAACCCTCCCTTGAGGCAAAATAAGTACAAGTAACTCTGTAGAGAGTAGCTAAGTACATAAGAAATACAATGTTTTTGTGAACAACAAATTTGGTGGGCTATAATACCAAACCATTTGAGGGTCAGTATTGAAAAAAGTGTGTGAGTTGAAGGTCTACAAGAAGGCCTCTCTTCTCTTCGTGATCCTGGCTTTGCATTCTCTCCCATCTCCAGTGAAGAGAGTGGATGATCTCTATCTAGATCCTCGATAAAGTCTCTGCTTTGGATACATCGTGAAGGTCTATAGTATGACTACATCTTGTAGTGTAGATTGTGAGATGGAAGGATCGAGGTGCAGCTGAGATTCAGTAGACAGTGTGAGAGTGAGAGACAGAGTGAAGCACGACACCCAAGAGGATTGACTGAAAGAGTGTAACCAGAAAGTACAAAGTACAAACCTTAAACCATAGGGTTGTAGGGGGTGTTCACACCCGACACACACCAAGTGCCCATAAGTGTGTCACATTAGCGCATAAGCACATACGACAATAAGACTATAAATCTGGCGGAAAACCTCTCCTACCAAGAGTAAAAAGTGCCCCAGTGTCCTATTGATCACCGACACTCCCATATGAGCGTGGTCGTAAGTGAGGCATGAGTCAAATACACAACAAACCCCCCTGGAGTAAAGAGTGATTAAGAGTACAAGGATCATCCGCCACCAAAGGATATCAAATTTAAAGCATCGCGAAATGCTTCAAATTTGTCACGAGGAAGAGCTTTGGTGAAGATGTCTGCCACATTACTGGTGGTAGGACAATAGACAAGGCTGATATCACCTGCATGCAGCCTCTCTCTGACAAAGTGATAATGGATCTCAATGTGTTTTGTGCGGGCATGAAACACTGGGTTCCGTGCCATTACAATGGCACTCTGACTGTCAGTGAACAAAGGAGTAGGCTCCGTAACATATACATCCAAATCAGCTAGCAAGCGTCTAAGCCAAACGCATTCAACTGTGGTAGTGAAAGTTGCCTTGTATTCAGCTCCACATGACGATGTGGCAACAGTGGATTGTTTCTTGCTAAGCCAAGAAATGCAAGAAGAGCCAAGAAAGAAACAATTGCCACCAGTGGAGTGACGTGTATCATAATCACCAGCCCAATCAGAATCACTATAAGCATGTAACTGCAGTGGTCCCCCCTTGGCATAAAGCAACCTAAGAGATCGAGTACCCTGCAAGTAGCGAAAAACACGCTTGACAGCTTGCCAATGTGACATACGTGGCTGATGCATATACCTGCTCAAAGCTGAAACTGCAAACTGTATGTCCGGCCTAGTGTTGCATAGATAGATGAGACATCCAATTGCAGGAGCATATGTATGTATATCAAACAAATCACTGTCATCATGTAATGACAGTTTCAGTCCAAGTTCCACGGGAGTACAAACTGGCTTGTAATCCTGTAAGCCAAACTTCTCAAGAAGCTTCCCAATATACCTTGACTGTGATAGCCCAATACCTCAAGCATCATGTATGAATCGGATGCCCAAGTAGTAATGCAAAACTCCCAAGTCAGACATGTCAAAAGATTGCTGCAAATTTTGTTTGAATGCTGAAATCTGATCAGCATGTGTTCCAGTGAGCAAAAGATCATTAACATAAAGACATATAATCAGCATAGATCCCCCTTCTTTACATACGTAAAGGGTAGACTCAGCTGAGCTGTTTAGAAACCCCTGACCAAGCAAGAAAGCATCTATTTTTGCATACCAAGCTCTAGGAGCTTGTTTCAAACCATATAGTGCCTTTTTGAGCTTGCATACCAAATGTTCTGAGCCTTCAACTGCAAAAACCAATGGGCTGCTGTACATAGACTTCCTCCTAAAGTTCTCCATGTAAGAATGAAGTCTTGATATCTAGCTGATGCACTGTCCAACCATAATGTGCAGCCAAAGCAATCATAGACCTAATGGTCGTCATACGAGAAGTAGGAGCAAATGTTTCCTCATAATCAATGCCCTTTTTCTGTGCGTAGCCTTTAGCTACAAGCCGTGCCTTGTATTTATCAATGGATCCATCTGCTTTCTTTTTCAGTTTGTAGACCCATTTCGTTCCAATGGCTTTCTTCCCAAATGGCAAGGACACCAAATCCCAAGTTTGATTCTTAGTAATAGAATCTAATTCAGCTTGCATTGCTGCCATGCAATGCACACTGTGTTGTGCATCCTCATAACATTCAGGCTCTTCATTATCAAAAGTACTTGCTGCCATAACAAACTCCATGGTATGTGCTGAATCATGCAAACGAGTTTGCCTTCTAGTATGACCAGCCATGGGTGCATCCAAAGGACTATCTTGCATACTCTGCAAATACCATCTAGGTAACTGTCTAGCTTCTTGATTGTGTGCAAGCTCTTGCTGAATTGCAGTTTCAGCATGATGCTGAATATTCTGATCAGCCAATGGCTGAATTTCTGCACTTTCCATAGGAGCAGCTGGCTGAACATTGGGTTCATTTTCTGAAGCTGCAGGTGAATCACCAAAAGTAATGGGCAGCAGCCCTTCAAAAACATCACGGGCAGCCTGATATGTGTCCAAACCAGCCAAGGATAATTCTCATTTTTCATCAAAAACAACATCCCTGCTGACAAAAATCTTCTTTGTAACGGGATCATAGAGTCTGTAGCCTTTGCTTTCATTGCTATATCCCATAAAAATGTACTTAACAGCCTTGTTGTCCAACTTTTTTCTAAGTACCTGTGGAATATGGGCATAGGCAAGACACCCAAAGGTACGAAAGTGACCAACAAAAGGTTTACGGCTGTTCCAAGCCTCAAAAGGTGTGATGGTCTTCAAGGCTTTGGTAGGGCATCTGTTCAAAATATGGCAAGCACACATGACTGCTTCCATCCAAAAACTATGAGGCAAGCTTTTTGCCTTCAACATACATCTGGCCATCTCCATGAGAGACCGATTCTTCCTCTTTGCTACCCCATCCTGCTGTGGAGTATAGGTAGTAGTATACTGATAGACTATGCCTTTCTGCTCCGAAAAGGAATTCAGCGTAGAGGACATGTATTCCCCCCTCGGTCCGAACGGAGAGTCTTAATCTTGCATCCAGATTGATTTTCAACAAGTGCACTGAAAGCCAAAAATGCATCATACACTTTTGACTTATTTTTCAAATAGTAGACCCAACGAAAACGTGTAAAGTCATCAATGAATGTCACAAAATAATAACAACCGCCCAATGACATGGTTTGCATAGGCCCACAAACATTTGAATGCACCAACTGCAATCTGGTTGTTGCTCTGAAAGCAACATCACGAGGAAATGAGAAACGATGCATTTTCCCTAAAATGCATCCCTCGCATAAGTGCTCAGGAGGTCTCTCCAAGAGAGGTAAGGCATCCAGCATCTGAGTACGTTGCAAAAGCATCAAGCTGCCAAAGTTTACATGCCCCAAACGAGCATGCCATAACTCCGCCTGTATCATAGCAGGAGTAAGAGTGGATGTCAAGTATGCTCTCTGATCTACTGAAAGAGCATCCAACTCATATAAACCATGACACAAAGATCCTGTCAAGACCAAAGTCATGCATTCTTTATCTTTAACCATGCAACGGTCATCATCAAATGTGACCTGCAAACCACAACGTGCCAAAGAAGAAATAGAAAGCAAATTCTTCTTGATTCCAGGCACAAACAAAGAATCCTGCAGGCGGAGAATAGAGCCATCAATGGCTGTGAGTTGAATCTCCCCAACACCACGAACAGGGTATGATGCATTATTGGCACACTGTACAGATTTCCCAACGGGAGGTGCACTAACTGAAGCAAACAAATCTATGCGAGATGTAATATGTCTAGAAGCACCATTGTCAAAGAACCAAGTGTCAGCATCCTCTGTAGAGCTAAGTGCTCTATCGGCCCAAGAGATGTCATAACTGCAAGTGTAAAAACAATAGTCCCTATCCACAACAAAGGACGCGGACTCACTAGCAGTGGAAGGAGTAGTAGAAACAGACATTCGTGACTCCTTCTTCTCTTTGGCAATGCGCTTCTTGCACTCAGTGATATAGTGGCCGGGCTTCTTACAATAATGACATTTTTCTTTTTTAGCTTGCGTCCCCCCTTGTGTTTCATTCTGCGATGTGCCCGAAGTGCCAAAACTCTGTGGAGCATTTTTCACCTTGCTGTTTTTGCCTTTCTGTCTTGTTCTTGCCACAAAAGCCTGCTCAGAGACTATAGCATCCACACCACTATTTTTCCTTGTTTGCTCCTCCTCTAGAAGCAAACTAACCAGCTGAATAAAAGTGAGTGGGTGCTCAACAATCCTCATGGTGAGGTTCAATGCAGTATGAAAAGACAAGTACGAAGGAGGTAAGGAATTCAAGGTGGTGGATATCAACTGTGCATCCGAAAAATACTCATCTACATTCATGAGCTGCTCCCTCAAGTCCTGAATCTTATTTAAGTGATCCTGCATAGATTCACCCTCATTCATCTTCAAAGTTTTCAACTCTTTCTTCAAGATAGAGATCCGAGTCTCATTCTTTCCTACAAACATATGCTCCAAAGTCATCCATGCATCTCGTGAAGAAGATGCTAAACGAATGTGAGGGATGATCGACCGCTGTGCCAGAGCAATCAGCGACAAGGCCTGTGCCTCACGTGTATCCCAAGCTTTTTGAGTTGCAGTTCTTGGAGGAAGTGGCTGAGGTGGAGCGGGCTGAGGTCCCTGTTGTCCACGTGCGCCATGGGGAGGAGGAGTAACGGGAGCTAGAACTCCCGGTCGAGTTTCCTCTCCACTAACATAATCTCATAAATTCTTGGCCACTAATATATTCTTCATCATGAATGACCATAGCGAATAATTGTTTCCGTCCAATCTGTCTTCCTTGGATACATACGTAAAGACATCACCTGCCTGATTTTCCATGATGACAAATTTCCAAAGACAAATGAGCAATGTCAAAGCAGTATGGACTGTAAATCTGCAAATTTCCAGAAATTGCAGCAAACACACTTCTGCAATTAATGTGCAAGGGTGTACTCTGTCAAAAATTGTCTCTTAATGCACGCTTCGCAAGGTGCAAATAGTGCTCAGCATACCTGTTATATTAAAATCCCCAAAATTTTTACCAAAATTTTTGTCAAAATAGTCTTTCTGTGACTGTAACAGCAGTTCATATGCAATTGTTCTCAAAATACACAAAAGCCCTTAAATTTTTGATGAACCAGTCCAAAAATTTGCATCAAATTTATTGCACACCTGTATCCTATGCTGTGCCTGCCGCGTATGAACCTCCTCTTCCAAAACTTTGTTCTGGTTGAAAATTAAAAATTTTTGTTAAAAAATACCTGACGTGGACTGCAGGTTGACGGTGCAGTGTCGTAGGTCGCTGTCAGAGCGGGCGCACGGGACGGTCTAGCAGACGTTGACGTTGACTGGGCGAGTTTGGTGACGTCTGCAACTGGCGGCGCAAAGTGATAGTCGGGCGGGCTGTCAGGCTGAGGGGCTGACGACTGACGTGGCGCTTGACGGCTGACGGCTGACGGCCCTGGCCGACTGACGAACTGGAGGCTGAAGACGAGCAGACTTGTGGCGACTGTGCGCTGGCGACTGGAGGCCACGACTGAATCTGCGTGCTGGCGGACGGACAGACGCAGAGATAGGTGGCGTGCCACAGGCAGGCGACCACAGGCAGGCTGCGCTTGGATACCACAGGCGGTGCTGGCGAGTAGTCGAGATGCAGATCGAGCTGCTGAACTGGTGACGAGCTACAGGTCTTGCCTGACAAGCAGGATTAGGCGGACGAGCTGCGCTATGGGCTGGAGTTGAAGGCCTGGAGCAGATCTAAGAACTGGCGGGGGCTGCAGACAGTGGGAGCTTCAGTCTGCAGTCTGCAGACCGCTCTGATACCAAATGTGAGATGGAAGAATCGAGGTGCAGCTGAGATTCAGTAGACAGTGTGAGAGTGAGAGACAGAGTGAAGCACGACACCCAAGAGAATTGACTGAAAGAGTGTAACCAGAAAGTACAAAGTACAACCCTTAAACCTTAGGGTTGTAGGGGGTGTTCACACCCGACACACACTAAGTGCCCATAAGTGTGTAACATAAGCACATAAGCACATACGACAATAAGACTATAAGTCTGGGGGAAAAAACCTCTCCTACCGAGAGTAAAAAATGCCCCAGTGTCCTACTGATCACCGACACTCCCATATGAGCGTAGGCGTAAGTGAGGCGTGAGTCAAATACCCAACATAGATGTGCTAGGCTATGATAGTGGCAATCAACTTCCATCTGTGTGTCACAGGGATGTGAAAATTTTGCTTGCTTTACTTAACATTTTGAGTAATTATTAATCAAATGTTTAAGTATGTGTTGCACATGTGAAGTGCAACTGAGATTATTTCTTTATTACGAGCCAAGGACGTGAGGAAATTAATGGATGTCAAAGGCAAAAGTTTGTCATAAGTATTTGGTGCTAGAAATTGACTTAAGATATTTTATTAGCCATAAGTGTTAGTTGGTGACACTAGGGATTCGGCATTTAATCGTACCTTATGCCAATCTCGGGGACTAAAGAAGACTTAGGAACATTTGAGAGATGAATTGGCCTAGCCAATTTAATTGTTGGTTGGTTAGACTAAATTTTTGGGCACTAAAATAATTATTAAATTAATTTTCAGAATTTTAAAGCTGAAAATCAATTTAATAATGCAGATAATGCTGGAAAATGGGATCGGAAATCTGCCGCTTGTCAAAACTTACCCATGCAAGTGGGAAAAACTTTTTTCAGGCTGAGGGGAATGAGAGAGGGTCATTCCAGCTTTGTGCACGTTGAGAGAGACAATAAGAAGGCTGCCATAGCTGCTAAAATAGTTGACAGGCAATATCCAGCTTAGCAAGAGACCCTTTGGGAGTTGGTGACATGCCATGAAGAGACTACAGTAGTAGATGACAATAGTTTGAGGGCATCTACTATTGTGGTCTCTTCCATCGAACTACTGTCATCATATTCGGTGTGTTCCATCAATGGAGACAGCTTTCATGGTTGTCTAGATAGGGCAATAGCTTTCTTGTGATGGAAGTCTGAATTTTCTTTTTTCAGTGTTCTCTCACATTCTCCAATTATTTCTGAGCCTTGCTCCGAAGATCTCAGCATTCTAATCCCAAAAGGCTGAGAACTTGTATTTTTCTCTGCTGTAAACCCAACAGAAATTAGGGTTTGACATTAACCTTTGGAAGTGTGCAAGAAGAAGGAAGCCTCAAGACTTGAATTTTTAGGGCTGAGAATTAATTCTTAGCAAGATTCAAGTGAGGGACCAGCCAACCTTCGAAGTTGGTGCAACTTTTATTTCCCAAGGAGTGGGTGAAGGGCAATTGCCCGAGCAAATGAAGGGGCAAATCAATTTGAAGACCTTCTAGTCATTGTTAACAACAAGGGGCTTTTGGATTGCGAATGGGGATTGAAGGAATCCCATTGTGTTTGAATTTACTTGCAATTAAATGTAACGACCAATTTTGGGGCCAACATGGTGTCCAATGTCCAAGATTGATTGGTAAATGTTTGTGTTTCAGCATTTTATTCATTATTGCTTGCTGTAATTAAGTTAAAATCTTGTTATTATCACCCCTCCTCGACGGGAGGCTGGTTTCACTGTGACAATGTCTTTGGGTCCATTGCGCTTGCGAGTAATTAACAATGGGGATCTTGCTCAGATGGTGTCCAATGATGAGAAAAGAGAGGCTCTATTGAACATTCTCATAGCTACATGCTCCATCTTTTTTCGGGGCCCAAACTATACCCCTTGGGCCACCACTAGGGTTTTTGCTTTTGTTGTGGAATATCATCTTGAGGGATCTCCTCCATACCTCTTGGGCTGTAGGGTAGTCCCATGGGCACTGTCTTTGTGGCTCCTTTGGCTTGTCGCATCTCGCACATGCCACTAGGTCCGTGTTGTATCCAAGCCAAGTGCCAACAACTAAGCTTTTGCTAGCTACAAGCCATAGCAAGAGAGAGATGTTCCTAGGCCTAAAGCTGTCATGTAGCCTCCTCCAAAAGTCATATAAGAATGGGTCTGAGGTGCCCTCTTTGTGCTGGTTTGGGTGGTTGTTGATTGTGCTCTGATCCTACTTATTTGAATCATCCTCCCTAGTGTAGAAGTAGGCCATGCTGTATGGCTTGTCAAGAAATGAATCCCTCCACACCGCCTCTCTTGAGTCCCACTATAATCTCTGAAGAGGCCTCCTCTGATGAGCCTAAAATCTCCATACATCTATCAGGCAGGTGATTGGGCTTGGGTTGATGTATCAATAGCATGCCAATACTTTGATCCTCTATTTGAAGCATCCAGTAAACACTGTCTGGTCTAAGTCCTTTTTTGGAGGCAGCCATTTTGTGCAACCATAACAGTGAATGCCATGTCTTTGCTCAAACAAGAATTGATGTACCACATGGTTGCAAGAAGAACTTGGTTGGCAACCACTGCTCTCCTTGCTAGTGAGTCTTGCCCAGCTCCAATAAAGAAGTTTCCGTTTGATGCTTAAGAGAGGTGTGGATTGTTGCTTTAAGCTAATCTCAATCCCCACATGGCATCCTAGATGTCTCACCATGGTCTCATGGGAAACCCATGTGAAATCCTCATGTGATTGTCACTGCAGCTGCCTAGTGTTGCATATCTGAATACTGAATCTGTCTCCTCTCGGTGATAACCTAGCTATGTCCTGAAGAATAACGAGCCACAATTGCCTTGAACCATGGCTCTGGAAATCTGTTCCTCAGCATCGTGCTCTCTACGAGCTCCCAGTCCACACAACCATATGCCTTCTCAAAGTCAAGAAGGTTTCCGATAATGTCTTGGTTCATGGGTCGAGAGAGAGTGGTGGAATTCCAGATAGTGAAGATGTTGTCCAAGATGGTAGCTACGCTCTGGGACAAACTTATCTGGGTGGGGTGGATAATATTTGACATCAATGGGGCTGATTTGAGACTAATTGCCTTGGCAAGGATCTTATAGGCAGTTGCAAGCAAAGTGACTGGTCTCCACTGCTGAAAAGCTGAGATGAGGCCTCCACTGGTAAGATCCTTCTAGCTCAAGAAGGACTTATCCAATCCATCTTCTTCTGGACACTTGTCTGAGGGAAGTTGCAGAAGTGCCTTGTCCAGTTCCTCCTCTGTAAAATGGGCCATTAGATATCTGCTCATCCTGTCTGTGACCATGCTCTTGGTGCTCTGCCATAGTGTCTCCCTATGTCTTATAGCTGGGGGGATTTACTGGTGGATCCTAGAAAAGCTATGTTGTATTGTGAGCCTCCTGTCCTGCCTCCAAAGGGCCCTGTACCTGCCTGCCCACCATCCCTCATGACAGGCCTTGTATTCATGTGATGTTGAGTTTGAACTTTATTTATGCTGTGGAGCCCTTGCACTTCTTAATGTTTTCAAAGTAATATAACTAGCCACACCTTATTTTGTAAAAAAGAAAAAAGCAACACAAATTCACCCAAGGGAATTTATATAGAATAGAACATCTTTTGGGGTGTTAGCTTTCCCATAGGATCATAATTTTATACACCTTCTATTAGTGGAGGCTAAGCTTGCCAGAGCTGCAGCAATTGAAAATGCAAATAGGAGAAACCTTAGTGTATATTTCCATCGTCTTAAGGTTGCCAGAGCTGCAGCAATGTAAGTTGCATATAGGTGAAAGCTCAAATTGTTTTACAAATTCATCAATATCTTTATGCTGATCTTATAAGCTCGAATGATCCAACCTTTGTTTGTTTAGGCTGAGGTCTACTTTCTAGTTGTTGACATACTTGCTACTCATGAAGACCTTCTGGATGTTCAAGCACCCTGAAGCAGAAGCAAACCAGCTAGTTATACCTGTTACACCTTTGAAAATCAAGTCAAGTCAGGCACTCTTTCATGCCACCTAGCTGGTCACCCCAGCATGAGCATTTCTGCTTGTGCTGGGCTTGGCAGGGCTTAGTTTCTGTAAACCATATCTCACCTCTCTTAAGTTAAGTTTGGAGCTCAATAGTCTGGGTGTTCAAATGATGAAGCAGTTTCTAATGCTGAAATATTAACAAATTGCATAAACATTTAAAGTCTTACTTTAGGGTCTACAATATGCTATCAGATGTGCTGAGACCGTGGTTTGCTTGTTTGGCATTCAGGGGGTCAAGAAGAATGTGTTAGAGGTTCTGGCAGATCGTCCAGTTACAATTCATCTTCAGGGCATGGTGAGTTATTTTATCTTTTAAACAGCATCTGCCTTTATGATACGATTATTGTCAGACTTCATGTGGGATCCAAGTCTAGATGGATCTGGGTCTTGAAACAACTACATAAAATATGATGTCTAGCAGTTTTCAGAAGGAATGTATATGACTGATAAAAAAGTGATCCAACTTTCAGTGATTGCCACATTATGTGTAGGATGGTTACCTTTAGAAATGAGGCAAGAAACCTTCTGCTTCTTCCACTCTTGCTTTGCATGTCAGCTTTTAAGTAACCTGATGCTGAACCCTCCATGTTCAACTCATTCCTCACCTTAGTTCGGACTGTGCTTGATTTGTTTATAGTAATTACAATTGTAGTTAAAGTCAAAGAATCCCTCAACCCTAAGACCAGTGTGGCCACATATCTCAGGACCTCTGGTTTGCAACATATACTGGGGTTGGGGTTCTCAATATGGCTTAAGCTGAAATCCCTTTATTTCCATTTTCATAACCTTACCTAGATTGTGTCTGGTTGGTGTTGTGAAAAGCGGGAAAGTGTGTGTGTTTGCTCAAAGTGGGACTTTCTGGGATGATTTTGGAAGCTTAAGTTCTGGATCTTTGACAAATAGTTGAGTGTTGGCTATTGCTTTTAGTGGGTGTTTGCTAGGCTGTGTCTAGGCAGCTGCATTTCTGGCCGACTTGCCTGGTCTTTGTGGCCACCTGTATATGCATGTAACAAATCAATAATTGTAGTATTAGTAGCTTCAGTTTGATCAAGAGTTTTAGGATGAAATGCACTTCTGATATCAATTTTAGTACCCAAATTAGCAAATAAGGTAACCCAAAATTTACCACAAAAACAAGAATCATGATCCAAAATAAAAACTCTAGGTAAACCATGACATACCAAAATGGTTTTATGGCAAATAACATAAAAGAGAATAAAATTGGGGGAAAAAACCTCTCGTAAGAAGAGTAAAAGTGCCCCAGTGTCCTATCGAGGATCACCGATACTCCTCTGTGAGTGTAGGCATGAGTCAAACCTAACAAACCCCCTTGGAGTGAAGAATGATCAATATACAAGGGCCACTCCACCCAAGGAGATCAAATTTAAAGCATTGCGGAATGCTTCAAATTTGTCATGAGGAAGAGCTTTGGTGAAGATATCTGTCACATTAGTGGTGCTAATACATTAGACAAGGCTGATATCACTTGCATGTAGCCTCTCTCTGACAAAGTGATAGTGGATCTCTGCGTGTTTTGTGGATGCATGAAATACTAGGTTTCGTGCCACGGCAATGGCACTCTGATTATCAGTAAACAAAGGAGTAGGCTCTTGAGAGATACATCTAAATCGGCCAACAAATGTCTTAGCCATACACATTGAATTGTGGTAGTGAAAGCTGGCTTGTATTTAGCTTCACATGACGATGTGGCAACAATGGATTGTTTCTTGCTAAGCCAAGAGATGCAAGATGTACCAAGAAAGAAACAATTACTACTCCTAGAGTGACGTGAATCAAAATCACTAGCCCAATATGCATCATTGTAAGCATGTAGTTGCAGTGGTTCCCCTTGGCATATATTAATCCAAGAGTCCTAGTATCCTGCAAGTAACGAAAAACACACTTGATAGCTTGCCAATGTGACATGCGTGGTTGGTGCATATATTTACTCACAGCTGAGACTGCAAATTGAATATCCGGCATTATGTTGCATAAGTAAGTGAGACATCCAACTGCTAGAGCATACATATGGATGCCAAACAAATCACTGTTGTCATGCAAGGACAGCTTGAGTCTAGTTTCCATTGGTGTACAAACTGGCTTGCAATCTTGTGAGCCAAACCTCTCAAGGGGTCTACCAATGTATCTACACTGTGACAATTCAATGCCTCTAGCATTATGAATGAATTGAATATCCAAATAATAGTGCAAAGGCCCCAAATCTGACATCTCAAAAGTTTGCTGCAAATTTTGTTTGAATGCTGAAATCTGATTAGTAGGTGTCTTTGTAAGCTAAAGATCATCAACATAAAGACATATGACCAGCAAGGATCCCCCCTCTTTACATACGTAAAGTGTAGACTCTAATGAGCTGTTTATGAACCCTTGGCTAAGTAAAAAGGCATCAATCTTTGCATACTAAGCTCGGGGAGCTTGCTTCAAACGATACAAAGCCTTTTTCAGCTTGCACACCAAGTGTTCGGATCCCACAACTGCAAAATCAATGGGCTGCTGTACATACACTTCTTCTTGAAGTTTCCCATATAAAAATGTAGTCTTTATATCAAGCTGGTGTATAGTCCATCCATAATGGTCAGCCAAAGCAACCATAGACCGAATGGTAGTCACGTGGGATGTAGGAGCATATGTCTCCTATAGTCAATGCCTTTCTTTTGTTTGTAGCCTTTAGCCACAAGCCTTGGCCTTATATTTGTCAATGGATCCATCTCCATTCCTTTTCAGCTTATAGACCCACTTTGTACGAATGGCTTTCTTCCCAACAGGCAAGGACACTAAATCCCATGTTTGATTCTTTATGATAGAATCAAACTCAGCTTGCATTGTTGCCATCCAATTCACACTATGTTGTGCATCCTCAAAACATTCAGGCTCTTCATCATCAAGTGTATCTGCTGTCGTAACAAACTCCATTGTATGTGCACTATCGTGTATATGAGCTAGCCTTCTAGTACGAACAGTAATAGGAGCATCCAAATGACTATCTTTCATGTTCTGCAAATATCACCTAGGCATTTGACTAGCCTCTTGAATGTGTACAAGCTCTTGCTGAACATCAAATTCAGCATCTTGCTGAATATTCAGATCAGCCATAAGCTGATTTTCTGCATTACCTAATGGAGCAACTAGCTGAACATTAAGTTCACTTGTTGAAGCTCCAGCTGTATCACCAAAAGAAATGGGCAGCAGCCCTGCAAATACATAATTGGCAGCTTGATATGTATCAAAACCAGCAAGTGATAATTCTGATTTTTCATAAAAAACCACATCCGTACTGATGAATACCTTCTTCGAGATAAGATCATGTAATCTATATCCTTTGCTCTTTCCGCTATACCCCACAAAAATGTATTTAATGCCTTGTTATCCAACTTCTTTCTTAGTACCTTGGGAATGTGTGCATATGCAAGATATCCAAAAGTGCGAAAATGTCCAATAGAAGGTTGGCTATTCCAAGCTGGAAAAGGCGTGACATTCTTTAATGCCTTGGTAGGGCACTTGTTCAAAACACGGCAAGCACACATAACTGGTTCCATCCAAAAACTACGTGGCAAATTCTTTGCTTTCAGCATACATCTGGCCATCTCAATGAGTGACCGATTCTTCCTCTGTGCAATCCCATTCCGCTATGGAATATAAGCAGTAGTGTATTGATGGACAATGCCTTTCTGCTTCAAAAAATTATTCAGCATAGAAGACATGTATTCCTCCCCTTGGTCTGAACGGAGAGTCTTAATCCTGCAGCTAGATTGATTTTCAGCAAGTGCTACAAAAGCAAAAAATGCATCATACACCTCTGACTTTTTTACCAAAGAGTAGATCCAACAAAAACGAGTAAAGTCATCAATGAGAGTGACAAAATAGTAAGAGCTACTCGATGATTTTGTCTGCATAGGGCCACATATATGCGAATGTACAATCAGTAATTTGGTAGTTGCTCTAAAAACATCATCATGAGAAAACGAAAAGCGATACATTGTTTCCAAAATACAGCCTCTTGGTAGATTCTGCTCGATTCAGCTAGGACCTTTGCAACCTCCTCTGCGATCTGATCCCTCTTGCCCCATTCCCTAGTCCAAAGCTGCTCTATCTGTCTCGTCACCTTCTCCCTCCTATAGATCAAGTCGTCAGGGATTCGACATGATCGTGTGTCTAGGGAAGATGTTGGGGGGTCTAGTGTTAGGAGAACCGGGCAGTGATTGGACAATGTGGTGCCCGCCAACTGCCCTATGTGGCCTCCACAGGAGCCTCCCCATTGCCCCATATAAAATTTGTCCAACTGCTCTAGTCGGGCTCCACCTAGACGCCTGTATGCCCAGGAGAAGTCCAACGACCTCTCTCTCTTGTGAAAGGCAGGGTCTCTCGAGGCATCACGTGCACCTACTGCCAGTAGAAATACCTCCCATGCCTCCTGTTCCTCCCCGGCCATGCCCTCGTAGTTTCTGCCCCTGTCGTGTTGGCCCTCCAACGCCTCCAGGTTGTTGAAGTCTCCTCCAATGATCCAGGAATCCACCTCTAGGAGTCCCTCCGCAATCTCCACCCAGAACTTGCTGCGTGCCCTAACCTCCGTAGGGGCATAGACATTGAGGACTCCCAGGCACGAGCCCCCAATGTCCAATTTGATCCATAAAACCCTCCTTGCGACTATCGTCCCGTGGTCTCGTACACAGGCGGTGAGACTCGGGCCGATAGAGGTGCATATGCTTCCACTCTTGCCGTCGGCACCTACGGCGTGCTCCTAGTAAGTGCGGGAGCTGCCCGGGAGTACCTTTCCTACTCGCTGGGCCTGGATGGGCGTGAGCTTGTGCTCCTGTAGAAGTAGGATCAATCCGTTCAGCCAAGGTAGGCTGCAGCTCTTGCCGAACAATCAAATTCCTAAAACCAGGTGCCCCATTGTAGTGGAGACTGTTCACATTCCATGAAGCGAGGTGTAAGCTCATGGGGAAACCTGTGACTGACCAAATAGGCATCTATTCGGTGTGGAAGCTGTTGATGAGGAGGAGAAACTATGAGGCATGCAAGTGCGCTTTGCTGCAGGTCTGGATGGAGAACTCCACTCCCCCATGGTGGCCCTCAGCCGGACCATAGGGGTGATAGATGCTTCAAGTTGTACTATCAATGCGTCAATCAGCCATGCTGAGAGTTGTGACTTTGTGCACTGGTAAAAACGGGCCACTTGTGCCAGGGGCCACTTGATCACATCTTGCGGAGCTTTCCATTGTGGAGGGGCTAAAAAAATGATGCTTAAATGCAGGACCTCAGCACCAGCCTACTAGTTAATGTCCATCATGCAGCCAGGCCATTGCTGCGCGAACAGTGCTAGTCCTTCATCTCCCATCCACTGGGAGATGTGGTCCTCCACCTGACTCTTTAACTCCTCCTCTATCTGTGTCGTCGTGAAAACCCCTGAGTGGAAGGACTGAAAGAAGAAGGCGTAGTTTGGTCCATCTGGTGGTGCTAGTAGATGGACCTTGCCCCTCCTTGACTTGCGAACCATGAAGATCCCCACCTCTAGAGGTAGTGGGATTTCTATGCGCTCCGCAACTCTCAGGTAGGACCATGGGCCAGTGCGGAAGAACACCTGTGGCAATAGTTGTGCTGTCTCGGAAACATGTGAATAGCAGTAGGGGCAGATGAGCTGGTGGTTGTATGGGAGGGGGAGAACTGCTGGTGCGAGGAGAGTGTAGGTGTATGGGGCTCATCACCTCTTGTGAGAGGGGGGGAGGGGTGGGTTTTTGGGGGGATCACCAGAATCGGGGGTGGATCCGGGGGGGGGGGGAGAATGCTCTCTAGGGGAGGTGGTGGGGGTGAAAAAGATTGAGGAGTGGTGGGATGGGCGGAGGTGCATGGCGGGTTGGGGGGGACTGGTGGCCCTGGAAGGGGGGGCATGGGCTCGGGTCAGTGGGGTGAGCATGGGAGGTGGGGAGGGTGGCTGTGGGGGGTGTGGGCTCTCCGGTGCGGTAGTCTATGGTACGGGCGGTGGACGTGGGGGGCTGTGGCCCTCTCGAGTGGGGCAGGCAGGGAGGGCCTGCGGAGTGCTCTGCCGAGGGGGTGTTGCTCGCCCTCCTACGCCGTGCTGACAAGGTTGTGTCTGCGGAGCTGGCTGCGGCCCTCCCTGCCGTCTCCCTCTCTGTCATCTCTGGACCTGTGTGAAGTTGTCAGCATCCACCTGTGGGCTTGTCGATGGAGCCGGCTTGGCTCCGAAGCGCGTACAGTCAACTGCTTGATGCCCAAAGTCATGGCAGCGTAGGCATTGCCTTGGTTGCCCGGTCACAATGACCTGTTGCCTAAAAGAGTGACCTCCAGCCTCTATCTCTAGGGACTTGGGTATACTCTTTGTATCTTTCACGGCTACCCGTACCTTGGGGACTCTTGCAGCTGTCATAGCATCCGCGAAGGAGGCACGGAGAATTGTGCGGAAGAGCCGATCAAAGTCCTCCACTAACTGGCGGTACTCTACCGTGAGTCCGGGAAAAAGTAAAGTGACAGGGTGTGGGAGAAAACTGTTGTGGAGCTCAAATGACTCCACTATAAAGCCGTTGTAGTAGGGGACCATGTGAATGACCCCTTTAGTGGAGGCATAGGGCGAGCTCTCCACTAACTCCCGAATTGCGACTGCGGAGGTGAGACGCACCATGAAGATCCCACAGCCCATGAGGACAGCCTCTTTGTCTGCGCTGTGCCAATGTGCAGCGTTGGGCGGAGCCAGTCGCGAAGCTGGGCCCTGCCTAGAGAGTGACCTACTACCTGGCCGAAAATCGCTGTTTCTTTAAGCTCCAGCTCAGTGGGATGGACAGCCAAGAGCTATTCCTCAGAGAGGACAACACGCAAGGTGTTTGATTGGGGGGCACTCGCAGAATGCAGCGGCATTTGATCAGAGGCTTCCATTGTGCTTCCCTACTGAGAACCTACCAAACACACTGTTGTACTGCTGGGAGGGGGGAGTTGCTACAAATGGAGGGAGCAACCGGGAGGAGGGGGCGAGGGTGATGGCAAGGGGGGGGGGGGGTTGGATTCTGTTTCTTATTGATGCCAGTAGAGGCGTCAGACGCCACGGATGACGGCGTGGGAGGCGTGTAGGCAGGTGGCCGCAGGGTTGAAGAACAGGAGATCATGCAGGAGAGGTCAATGGTGCACAGGGTGGGGAGGGGTAGGGTCCACAGGGTGGGGGGCGCAAGCATAGTGTGGTGGCGGGGTCGCAGGGAGGGGGGGGGGAGATCCACAGGGCAACCGAGTGGGGGGGGGGGGGGGGGGGCACAAGCAAAGCGTGGTTGCGGGGGCGCAAGGCCGGGGGAGCGCAAGCGTAGCGTGATGCGATGGCGAGGCAGGTGAGGCGTGATGGCGCAGCGTTGACGACGAACAGGGGGGCCAGCGCGATAGTGAGGAGGCGGCGCAGTTCACGGGGCACGGGGGCGAGGACAGTGGCACGCTAGTCGGGAGCTTATTAACTTCTTTGTAAAGATGACCAGCTTTAGGTTACAACATTATCCGTCAAAGGTGACTTGCAAACCATGCTTTGCCAAATAAGAAATAGACAACCAATTCTTCTTTATGCTTGGCACAAATAATGCATCCTTCAAACGGAGAATAGTGCCATCAATGGCAGTCAACACAATCTTCCCAATACCTCTAACAGGGTATGATGCATTGTTGACACATTGCACAGACTTACCAACAAGAGCTACAATCCCGACGGGATGTGATGTGCCTAGAAGCACCACTGTCAAAGAACCATGTGCTTGCATCCTCAATAGAGCTAAATGCTCTATCAGCCCAAGAAGAGTCAGAAGTGCATGTGTAGAAACAATAGTCACGGTGTGTAACAGAAGACGTGGACTTAGTAGGAGTAGAAGGTGTATCAAAAATAGACATCCGTGACTCCTTCTCCTTGGCTATATGCTTCCTACATTTTGTGATGTAGTGACCAGGCTTCTTGCAATAGTGGCATTTGCCCTTCTTGGCTTGTGTGTCCCTTGTCTCTTGCTGCTCTGTGAAGTACTTGGAGTCCCAGAGCTCTGTGGAGTATTTTTAGCTTGGCTGCCCTTGCTCTTCTGGCTTGCCATAAAAGCTTGCTCAGGGGCTATAACATCCACCCCATTGTTCTTTCTTCTTTGCTCTTTCTCTAAGAGCAAACTGACCAATTGAAGGAAAGTAAGTGGTTGTGGGGAAATCCTCATGGTGAGGTTCAAGGCCGTATGAAAGGCCAAATATGAGGTTAACAATGAATTCATAGTTGTAGAGATCAACTATGCATTTGAGTAATACTCATCTACATTTATAAGCTACTCATGCAAGTCTTGAATTTTATGTTGGGTATTTGACTCATGCCTCACTTACGTCTACGCTCATATGGGAGTGTCGGTGATCAGTAGGACACTGGGGCACTTTTTACTCTCGGTAGGAGAGGTTTTTTCCCCCAGACTTATAGTCTTATTGTCGTATGTGCTTATGCGCTTATGTTACACACTTATGGGCACTTGGTGTGTGTCGGGTGTGAACACCCCCTACAACCCTAAGTTAAGGGTTGTACTTTGTACTTTCTGGATACACTTTTTCAGTCTATTCTCTTGGGGGTCGTGCTTCACTTTGTCTCTCACTCTCACACTGTCTACTGAATCTCAGCTCCACCTCGATCCTTCAATCTCACATTTGGTATCAGAGCAGTGAGCAGTCTGCAGACTGAAGCTCCCACTGTCTGCAGCCCCCGTCAGTTTCGCCCTGTACTTGCGTGCTTCAACTGCACCTGCAGGAGCCGCCATCTTAGCCAAGCGTGTCCTCAGCCCTGCGTCTGCTCAGCATGCACAGGGCGCTCGTCAGTCGCCAGCAGGCCTGGGCGTCGTCAGCCTCCAGCTCGTCTGCCTTCAGCTCGTCTGCCTGTGGTGCGCTGCCTGTCTCCAGCGCGCAGATTCAGACGCCGCCTCCTGCTCCAGCTCGTTTGCCTGCTCCAGCACGTTTGCCTGCAAACGTTTGCCTCCAGTCGCCAGCGTGCAGCTCCAGCTCGTCAGGTCTGGGCGCCGCTTGTCACCAGCGCGACCTGTCTCCAGGGCCACCCGTTTCCTGCGCTGCCTGCCTGAAGCCCATTCATCTGTCTGAAGCGACGCCAGCGCCAGTCCCGCCTGTCTAAATCGCCACCTGCTGGTGGCCGCCTGCCTCTGGCACGTTAGCAGTCTGCCCGACACCATCTGACCAGCGACCGTCAGCCTGCCCGACACCGTCTGACCAGTGACCGTCAGCCTGCAGTCCACTTCAGGTATTTTTTAACAAAGTTTTTTATTTTTAGTCCAGAACAAAGTTCTGGAAGAGGACGTTCATACGCAGCAGGCACAGCATATAGGATACAGGAGTGCAATAAATTTGATGCAAATTTTTGGACTGGTTCATAAAAAATTTTGGGGCTTTTGTGTATTTTGAGGACAGTTGCATATGAACTGCTGTTACAGTCACAAAAAGACTGTTTTGACAGAAATTTTGGGGATTTTGATATAACAGGTTTGCTGAGCACTATTTGCACCTTGGGAAGCGTGCATTAAGAGACAATTTTTGACAGAGTACACCCTTGCACATTAATTGCAGAAGTGTGTTTGCTGCAATTTCTGGAAATTTGCAGATTTCCAGTCCTTACTGCTTTGACATTGCTCATTTGTCTTTGGAAATTTGTCATCATGACAAATCAGGGAGGCGATGTCTTTACGTATGTATCCAAGGAAGATAGATTGGACGGAAACAATTACTCGCTATGGTCATTCATGATGAAGATTGTATTAGTGGCCAAGAATTTATGGGATTATGTTAGTGGAGAGAAAACTCGACCAGGAGTTGTAGCTCCCGTTACTCCTCCTCCCCATGGCGCACGTGGACAACGGCGACCTCAGCCCGCTCCACCTCAGCCACTTCCTCCAAGAACTGCAGCTTGGGATACACGTGATGCACAGGCCTTGTCGCTGATTGCTCTGGCAGTTCAGCGGTCCATCATCCCTCACATTCGTTTAGCATCTTCTTCACGAGATGCATGGTTGACTTTGGAGCATATGTTTGCAGGAAAGAATGAGACTTGGATCTCTTTCTTGAAGAAAGAGCTGGAGACTTTGAAGATGAATGAGGGTGATTCTATGCAGGATCACTTAAATAAGATTCAGGTTTTGAGGGAGCAGCTCATGAATGTAGATGAGTATTTTTCGGATGCACAGTTGATATCCACCACCTTGAATTCCTTACCTTCTTCGTACTTGTCTTTTCATACTGCATTGAACCTCACCATGAGGATTGCTGAGCATCCACTCACTTTTATTCAGCTGGTTAGTTTGCTTCTAGAGGAGGAGCAAACAAGGAAAAATAGTGGTGTGGATGCTATAGTCTCTGAGCAGGCTTTTGTGGCAAGAACAAGACAGAAAGGCAAAAACAGCAAGGTGAAAAATGCTCCACAGAGTTTTGGCACTTCGGGCACATCGCAGAATGAAACACAAGGGGGGACGCAATCTAAAAAAGAAAAATGTCATTATTGTAAGAAGCCCGGCCACTATATCACTGAGTGCAAGAAGCGCATTGCCAAAGAGAAGAAGGAGTCAAGAATGTCTGTTTCTACTACTCCTTCCACTGCTAGTGAGTCCGCGTCCTTTGTTGTGGATAGGGACTATTGTTTTTACACTAGCAGTTATGACATCTCTTGGGCCGATAGAGCACTTAGCTCTACAGAGGATGCTGACACTTGGTTCTTTGACAATGGTGCTTCTAGACATATTACATCTCGCAGAGATTTGTTTGCTTCAGTTAGTGCACCTCCCGTTGGGAAATCTGTACAGTGTGCCAATAATGCATCATACCCTGTTCGTGGTATTGGGGAGATTCAACTCACAGCCATTGATGGCTCTATTCTCCGCCTGCAGGATTCTTTGTTTGTGCCTGGAATCAAGAAGAATTTGCTTTCTATTTCTTCTTTGGCACGTTGTGGTTTGCAGGTCACATTTGATGATGACCGTTGCATGGTTAAAGATAAAGAATGCATGACTTTGGTCTTGACAGGATCTTTGTGTCATGGTTTATATGAGTTGGATGCTCTTTCAGTAGATCAGAGAGCATACTTGACATCCACTCTTACTCCTGCTATGATACAGGCGGAGTTATGGCATGCTCGTTTGGGGCATGTAAACTTTGGCAGCTTGATGCTTTTGCAGCGTACTCAGATGCTGGATGCCTTATCTCTCTTGGAGAGACCTCCTGAGCACTTATGCGAGGGATGCATTTTAGGGAAAATGCATCGTTTCTCATTTCCTCGTGATGTTGCTTTCAGAGCAACAACCAGATTGCAGTTGGTGCATTCAAATGTTTGTGGGCCTATGCAAACCATGTCATTGGGCGGTTGTTATTATTTTGTGACATTCATTGATGACTTTACACGTTTTCGCTGGGTCTACTATTTGAAAAATTAGTCAAAAGTGTATGATGCATTTTTGGCTTTCAGTGCACTTGTTGAAAATCAATCTGGATGCAAGATTAAGACTCTCCGTTCGGACCGAGGGGGGAATACATGTCCTCTACGCTGAATTCCTTTTCGGAGCAGAAAGGCATAGTCCATCAGTATACTACTGCCTATATTCCACAGTAGGATGGGGTAGTAAAGAGGAAGAATCGGTCTCTCATGGAGATGGCCAGATGTATGTTGAAGGCAAAAAGCTTGCCTCATAGTTTTTGGATGGAAGCAGTCATGTGTGCTTGCCATATTTTGAACAGATGCCCTACCAAAGCCTTGAAGACCATCACACCTTTTGAGGCTTGGAACAGCCGTAAACCTTCTGTTGGTCACTTTCGTACCTTTGGGTGTCTTGCCTATGCCCATATTCCACAGGTACTTAGAAAAAAGTTGGACAACAAGGCTGTTAAGTGCATTTTTACGGGATATAGCAATGAAAGCAAAGGCTACAGACTCTATGATCCCGTTACAAAGAAGATTTTTGTCAGCAGGGATGTTGTTTTTGATGAAAAATGAGAATTATCCTTGGCTGGTTTGGACACATATCAGGCTGCCCGTGATGTTTTTGAAGGGCTGCTGCCCATTACTTTTGGTGATTCACCTGCAGCTTCAGAAAATGAACCCAATGTTCAGCCAGCTGCTCCTATGGAAAGTGCAGAAATTCAGCCATTGGCTGATCAGAATATTCAGCATCATGCTGAAACTGCAATTCAGCAAGAGCTTGCACACAGTCAGGAAGCTAGACAGTTACCTAGATGGTATTTGCAGAGTATGCAAGATAGTCCTTTGGATGCACCCATGGCTGGTCGTACTAGAAGGCAAACTCGTTTGCATGATTCAGCACATACCATGGAGTTTGTTATGGCAGCAAGTACTTTTGATAATGAAGAGCCTGAATGTTATGAGGATGCACAACACAGTGTGCATTGCATGGCAGCAATGCAAGCTGAATTAGATTCTATTACTAAGAATCAAACTTGGGATTTGGTGTCCTTGCCATTTGGGAAGAAAGCCATTGGAACGAAATGGGTCTACAAACTGAAAAGGAAAGCAGATGGATCCATTGATAAATACAAGGCACGGCTTGTAGCTAAAGGCTACGCACAGAAAAAGGGCATTGATTATGAGGAGACATTTGCTCCTACTTCCCGTATGACGACCATTAGGTCTATGATTGCTTTGGCTGCACATTATGGTTGGACAGTGCATCAGCTAGATATCAAGACTTCATTCTTACATGGAGAACTTTAGGAGGAAGTCTATGTACAGCAGCCCATTGGTTTTGCAGTTGAATGAAACAAGCTCCTAGAGCTTGGTATGCAAAAATAGATGCTTTCTTACTTGGTCAGGGGTTTCTAAACAGCTCAGCTGAGTCTGCCCTTTACGTATGTAAAGAAGGGGGATCTATGCTGATTATATGTCTTTATGTTGATGATCTTTTGCTCACTGGAACACATGCTGATGAGATTTCAGCATTCAAACAAAATTTGCAGCAATCTTTTGACATGTCTGACTTGGGAGTTTTGCATTACTACTTGGGCATCCGATTCATACATGATGCTTGAGGTATTGGGCTATCATAGTCAAGGTATATTGGGAAGCTTCTTGAGAAGTTTGGCTCACAGGATTGCAAGCCAGTTTGTACTCCCGTGGAACCTGGACTGAAACTGTCATTACATGATGACAGTGATTTGTTTGATATACATACATATGCTCCTGCAGTTGGATGTCTCATCTATCTATGCAACACTAGGCCGGACATACAGTTTGCAGTTTCAGCTTTGAGCAGGTATATGCATCAGCCACGTATGTTACATTGGCAAGTTGTCAAGTGTGTTTTTCGTTACTTGCAGGGTGCTCGATCTCTTGGGTTGCTTTATGCCAAGGGGGGACCACTGCAGTTACATGCTTATAGTGATTCTGATTGGGCTGGTGATTATGATACACGTCACTCCACTGGTGGCAATTGTTTCTTTCTTGGCTCTTCTTGCATTTCTTGGCTTAGCAAGAAACAATCCACTGTTGCCACATCGTCACGTGGAGCTGAATACAAGGCAACTTTCACTACCACAGTTGAATGCGTTTGGCTTAGACGCTTGCTAGCTGATTTGGATGTATATGTTACGGAGCCTACTCCTTTGTTCACTGATAGTCAGAGTGCCATTGCAGTGGCACGGAACCCAGTGTTTCATGCCCGCACGAAACACATTGAGATCCATTATCATTCTGTCAGAGAGAGGCTGCATACAGGTGATATCAGCCTTGTCTATTGTCCTACCACGAGTAATGTGGCAGACATCTTCACCAAAGCTCTTCGTCGTGACAAATTTGAAGCATTTCGCGATGCTTTAAATTTGATATCCTTTGGTGGCGGATGATCCTTGTACTCTTGATCACTCTTTACTCCAGGGGGGTTTGTTGTGTATTTGACTCATGCCTCACTTACGACCACGCTCATATGGGAGTGTCGGTGATCAGTAGGACACTGGGGCACTTTTTACTCTCGGTAGGAGAGGTTTTCCCCCAGATTTATAGTCTTATTGTCGTATGTGCTTATGCGCTAATGTGACACACTTATGGGCACTTGGTGTGTGTCGGGTGTGAACACCCCCTACAACCCTAAGTTTAAGGGTTGTACTTTGTACTTTCTGGATACACTTTTCCAGTCTATTCTCTTGGGGGTCGTGCTTCAATCTGTGTCACTCTCACACTGTCTACTGAATCTTAGCCTCACCTCGATCCTTCCATCGCACATTTTATTGAGATGATCTTGCATAAAATCAACTTCATCCATCTTCATAGTCTTAAGTTCTTTCTTCAAAAAAGAGATGCGTGCTCATTTTTTCCAGCAAACATCTGCTCTAAGATCAGCCATGCTTCTTGTGAAGAAGCTGCAGACCTAAAGTATGGGATGATGGATCACTGGACTGCCAATGCAATCAGCGACAATGCTTGAGCATCCCGTGTGTCCCTGGCCTTTTGTGTTGCTGATCCAATGCCCCAAAATTTCTTGTCCCAAAATGCACAAATTCGGTCTATTACAGACTGTCACTAATGTACATTTCTCAATCTTTGAGCTGACATTAAAAGCCCCAAATTTCTGATTTGAAATGCACAAAATCTCTGCAATAAATATGTCCCAGACACTTGCAAGAGAAGAGATATGCTGCTAGGGCAAAGCCCTTTCAGAAGAGGAATTTTGAATTAAAAAATTGATATTTTTTTTGTTACCTCCTTGATTTGAGCTATGGTGGTGGACCTGGCGGTGCAGGTGGCAGTTCGGGGTGTTTTAGGTAGGTGGCACTGTTGGAGGTCAAGCTGGAGGTGGAGCCGCGGTGGTCGAAGGGAGTGGCTGGCGCAGGTAGACTACCAGACCCGAGGGCAGGCACTTGTAGCATTGGCGGCATAGAGGACTAGGGTGTTGCAGGCGTTGGTGGTGCAGGCCAGCGAGGCGGGCAAACTGGGGGATGAGTTGGAGCTGCTGGTGGCGAGACTGTGGCTCAGGCCGGCTCAAATGGTGGATTGTAGGTGGCGACTGTGGCTCAAGTTGTTGGACTAGGCTCAAATGGCGGACTGTAGGTGGCGCTTGGGGGAGCTGCTTTGCACAGGGAGGTTGAGCTACGAGCTAGCGTACAAAAGCTGAGGAGCTCAGGTGGAGATGGTGGCCACTGGCTAAGCTGAGTTGATGGCCAGCTCTGATACCAATTGTGAGGTGTGAGAGAATGCAGGGCACAACTCCCAATGCAATAATCAAAGAGTGTAGGGTGCAAGTACAAAGAGTGTGTTCACACCCGAAAGGTGTGAAACATGATAAGTGCCCAAACTGTGTAATATAGGCACATAAAATAAAGGAGAAAAAATCTGAGGGAAAAAACTTCTTGTAAGGAGAGTATAAAGTGCCAGTGTCCTACAGAGGATCACAGACACTCCTCTGTGAGCGTAGGTGTGAGTCAAACCCAACAGTTTTGAGAAGGGATAGTTGGAAAACAATGAATGGAACTCATTGCCAAAGCAAATTAGAAATTAGAAGAGGTATAAGTAAGTCATTGTTTTCCATGATGTCATGTTACCCTTGATAATTTCCTCATTCAGAAACAAAACTATCAATGCTTTTATCCATATAGGCCAATAAAAATCAGCTTGAAGATTATGAAGAGTCGAAATAATAGACCTTGTATTTTGACTTCCAAAGTGGGGCTCTGTGACTTATTGTCAGAGTTAGATGAAATAACATGGATCTGTGAAAGAGTTTTCTTTTGTTGGAGAAGGAGATCTTTCTGTCTCTAGAGATGCCTGAGAAACTTGGCTGGTTTCTTTTGTGTGATTCTCTGTTGGAGATCAGCAATCTCTTGGGTTGGTTTGGCAATCTCTTTTTGTGCTAGGGCCATGGGATCAGATTTGTCAACTTTGTAAGGACCTCTTCTGTAAGAGAGGTGCCAGGACTGGATAGATAGGGTGGTTGAGAGCTGGAGGGCCTGGAAGAGGAGGAAATGATGCGAAAGCTAGGGTGGAAATCCTCTTGCTTTTCTTTGCTGGGAATTCCTGGAGGCAAGTCTTCTAAAGATATGACAGCAGCTTTACGTGTGGCTAGCTGTTGAACATAATTTTGCTGATTCTTCATTTTGAGATGAAGATCCCACTTATCTTTACTGATCCGATCACTCATTGGTGGAATCATTGTGATTCCATCAGTCTGGGTGCCTGTATTCATGGAAACAAAAGCTTTAGGGAGAGTAGTAGTTTCTTGGATTCCATACCTATTTTGCCATTTTTCTTGGAGTCGCCTGATTCCTTCCATGTTGCTCTCTTCATCCCAAGCACAGGGTGGCTGAACATTCCCAGCCCCTTAAACCAGATCTCATTTCGCGGGATCAAATCAAGCTGCCAGATGACCGGCAGGTAGATATCTCTCCTACTCTCTCTACTGAAAGAAATGAATGACTCATCCACACCATTTCTATGAGGAACCCTGCCAGATGACTGGCAGGTAGATATCTCTCCTACTCTCTCTACTGAAAGAAATGATCGACCCATCCGCATCATTTCTGTGGAGGAACCATCCCAGTACAAAGTCTCTGCCCTGCACCCTACACATCCTACTCTTCGCTGAGCCTAGTCTGCTTCTCTCCGCATCAAACAGACTCCTTCACACAAAGATTGCTCTCATGATCGCCTGTTCTACAAAGATTTTCACACCTTTTGTGCAACATGTGAGAAACTTTTGCCCTCTTGGTGGGGGGGGGGGGGGGGTGATTTTCCCTCAACAAGCACCTACATGATGGATCTGTTCGAAGATGACAAAGTTCCAGTTATCTCATATACAACAGGCAACAATAAGGTTGATGGTGTGCCATTGCTATATAACAATGATGGGAGATTGGAGATTACATCCAGGCAAGCGAATTGGCACACTGTCACATTAGAGGCTCTATAGAAGCAATTGAACCAGGTCCAGCAAGCCATCAAGGAATTGTAACCCCAAGTTAACAACAAAGAGGAAAAACTTTCAGAACTATAGTAGAAGAAAAACCTGAGCAATCAAGAAAGAGCCTGACAATCAAAGGTTTCGTATTTGGAAGGAGGACAGAAGACCAGCCTGTCTACTATGATGTGTTTTTTAATAGAGAGAATGAAGAAGATGATGAAAAATGTCCAGAAGTCAGAATCAGATGAAGTACTCCAGCTGCAGTACCAGAAATTAGAAGACACTGTAGCTGGATTATTGATGGCTGACTATAAAGAGAAGCCTTTCTAAAAGAGAAGAGAGAGAGAGACAATGGTGGACAACCTTCCAACCTCATATAAAAAATGTCTCCAAAACAGGTGACATAACTTTCTTCAATATAGATAACCTGAAGCAGAGGGATATAATTACTGTGCTTCAAAACACAAATGCACAGGGCTATAGCATGACAATAGAGGGTTATGCTTGGCACAAATAAAGCATCTTGTAGTCGGAGAATAGAGCCATCAATGGCTGTGAGCACAATCTCCCTAATACCTCGAACAGGGTATGATGCATTGTTGGCACACTGTATAGACTTGCCAACTGGAGCAGCACTAACAGAAGTAAATAAATCTCTGCGAGATGTAATATGCCTAGAAGCACCCCTGTCAAAAAACCAAGTGTCTGCATCTTCAATAGAGCTAAATGCTCGATGTGCCCAAGAGGTGTCATAATTGCATGTGTAAAAACAATAGTCCTTGTCTGCAATAAAGGACGCGGACTCGGTAGCAGTGGAAGGAGCATCAGAAACAGACATTCTTGACTCCTTCTCCTTGGCGATTTGCTTCTTGCACTCAGTGATGTAGTGGCTTGGCGTCTTACAATAATGGCATTTGCCCTTTTTGGCTAGCGTGCCCCCTTGTTTTTTACTTGCCTGTGATGTGCCAGAAGTCCCAGAACTTTTCGGAGTAGTCTTCACTTGGTTGCCTTTGCCCTTCTGTCTAGCCATAAAAGCGTGCTGAGAGGCGATAGCATCCACACCACTATTTCTTCTTGTTTGCTCCTCCTCTTAAAGCAAACTCACTAGTTGAAGAAAAGTGATTGGTTGTACGGCAATCCTCATGGTGACATTTAAGGCCATATGAAAAGCCAAGTACGAAGGAGGTAATGAGTTTAAACTGGTAGATATCATCTGTGCATCCGGATAGTACTCATCAACATTCGTGAGTTGCTCTCGCAAGTCCTGAATTTTGTTCAAGTGATCCTGAATAGAATCACTTTCATCGATTTTCAATGTCTCTAGCTCTTTCTTTAAGAAAGAGATGCGAGTCTCATTCTTACCTGCAAACATGTGCTCCAAAGTTAGCCAAGCTTCTTGTGAAGAAGTTGTTGAACGAATGTGGGGAATGATTGATTGTTGAACTGCCAATGCAATTAACGACAAAGCCTGAGCATCCTGTGTATCCCATGCTTTTTGAGCTGTTGTTCTTTGGGGAAGTGGCTGAAGTGGAGGCTGAGGTGCCCTTTGTGTATGTCCTCCTGGAGGAGAAGTAGCTAGAGCCACAACTCTAGGTCTAGCTTCTTCGCCACTGACATAATCCCAAGAATTTTTGGCCACAAGTACATTCTTAATCATGAAGGACCAAAGTGAATAGTTGTTTCCATCCAATCTGTTCTCCTTGGATACATATGTGAAGACATCTCCTCCTTGATTTGCCATGATTATCAATTACAAAAAAAACAAAAGAGCAATGTCGAAGCAGGACAACATTGGAAATCTGAAAATTTCCAGAAATTGCAGGAAATAACTTTTTGCAATTAGTGTACAGAGGTGCATTCTGTCAAAACTGTTTGTAATGCACGCAGTCCAACGTGCAATCAGTGTTCAGCAACACTGTATCAGCAAAATCCCCAAAACTTCTTGACCTAGATTTGTTTGAAACAATCTATCAATGATTGTAACTGCAGTACATGTGCTTATGTCCTCAAAAAACATAAAAGCCCCAAAATGTCTGGTAAATTTGGCCAGAAATTTTCATCCAATGTGTCCCAAACACGTTTCTTAATGCTGTACCTGCTGTCTAGCAACCCCCTCTTCCAGAAATTTATTTCTAGAATAAAATGGTAATTAAAAAAAAATATGTGACGTAATGACTAGTTGTTGTCACTGACCACCGGTGTGCGTCAGGTCAGAGGGGTGGTCAGCGTGGTGCTGACGGGTGACGGGCGGCGTAGCAGTGGACGTGGCATAGGGGCAGACAGGAGGCGTCAAATGCCTGAGGCAGACAGGAGGCGTCAAATGCCTGAGGTTGACATGGCAGGAGCCGGAGGATCTGACGAGGCTTGAATAGAGGTGCTGTAGGGTAGAACGTTGTCGACTACTGGTGGTGTTGAAGACACGCTCAGGCAAGGCGTGCAACAGTCTGGCAGGTGGCATAGCACAAGGGGCGGGCACTGGTCCAGGCGAGCACTGGTCTTAGGGCAGGAGTTGCAAGGGCGAGGTTAGGCGGCTCCAGGAAGCAGGTCGAGCTGCTGCAGGTAGTGCTGAAATTGATGGGGGGGGGGGGGCAATGGCGACAGGGAATTGTGTTGGACTGAGCTAGAAGCTCCCAAAGACTGAGCGGAGTTGAGCAGAGCAGAGTCGATGCTCTGATACCAAATGTGAGAAGAAGGCAGGATTGAAGCTTTGCACAGAGAGTAATAGACAGTGTGAGTGAAGCACGACACCCAATGCAATAGATTGACAGAGTGTAAGATGAAAGTACAAGGTACAACCCTTAAACCTTAGGGTTGTAGGGGGGTGTTCACACCCGAACACGGTAAGTGCCCGTTTCAGGATAAACACTTGTCAATAATAAACATAATGTTCAATTGGTAAGTGCCTCATAGAAGTCATCCTCAAAGTGATGGCCTACTAGTAAAGCTTGTGCTTCATAACCTAGAGGTGGTGGGTGTATCATGGGTAAGGACACCTATATTCACATGGAGTATTTGTGTAGTCCAGTCTCTTGTTCCTTGAACACAAGGGCGAACCATCTTTCTTATTGGGTGGCTCGAGGAGCAAAATTCCAACTGCAATTGATCTTTGTTTGCTTGGCTTGTAGAATATCCTTGGTATCCATAGGAGATGCCTATGTTGTTTCATGGCCAATATTTGGAGGGGAGGTGAGGACCATTTAAGGCCATCTTTCCTCTAGTGATAAAACAGTTTTACGATTGCGTCCTTTGGAGGATGCTCACCTTGCGATCTTAGTGAGGAGGATATATTTGCATTCATCAACTAAAACAGTTTTACGATTGCGTCCTTTGGAGGATGCTCACCTTGCGATCTTAGTGAGGAGGATATATTTGCATTCATCAACTAAAAATGAGGGTCACCTTAGATGACATATAGGTCCCCATGTGAGCTTTTTCTCCTCATGCATCTTGTTCCCCCCTTGGCATGATTATGCTCTCTCATGAGATATTTGTATCCAGCTATTGGCTATCATGATTGTAGATCTAGAGTATTCTAGTTTGGTTTTATCCATTAAACATTTTAATATTTTAGTTTTAGCTTAGACAACTTTTTCTTTATATTATCTAGATGATGTGTGTGTTGGTAACAAGGCATTGCAGCTGTTGGGTTTCATGAGTCACATTGGCCTCTTTAGAGTCATTAATATAATCTCTCTCTCTCTCTCTCTCTCTCTCTCTCTCTCTCTCTCTCGCTTGTGATGGATAATTTATATTAATTAAGAAAAAAGTATAGGAACACAAGATTACAAAGGGTAGTGTGGCGCTAGGCCTTCATATATGAACTAGGTACAATGAATTCAACAAACACAAAAAGACGAGTGTACAAGAGGCACCTCGAGACTAGACAAACACATTGGCTCAAGAGTGCTGATGAGATTCAGCCACGTGGGCTTGGGCCTTCCCTACCAATGTCTCTAGTACACCATCTTCAAAGAAGTCTCCTAGCACTACAAAAGCATTGGGCCTCTGAGGTGTAGTCCGTGAGGAGGAGGATGCATCTCTAGGGTGGGAAGTGGAACTTGGATACTTGTGGTCCCATGGAGTGATGACACAACTAGGAGCATCAACAAAAGCCAGTTGAGCTGAAGGGTCACGGGCACGTTGTTGTTGGTTAGGGGGTTGCAGATCCTTGGGGGTAGTAGGGACTTTGGCGGTCAATGCATTTGAGGATTTATCTCGATGACGTGAACAAGTGCAAAGGAGGTCTAGTGATGAAGAAGTGTCAGCAATAGGTATTGAAGGTACGGAAGTCTCCTTGCCTTTTCCTTTATTGCATCGGGCTTCCATCCATCCCTGTGTCTTTAGATTTGAAGGAGGAGCTGGTTGCTTGGTTTTAGATTGGCTAGGTTGTGTAATCTGTTGCTCAGCAGGACAGGGGGGCGCATTTTGATCTTGCTCCATAGGCTGGTCCATCAAGGTACACTTTCAATCGGGACATTCTGCCAAGAAGCGACCCAACTGACCATAGGAGAGCAATGTTGAGCAAAAGCACCCCACTTAAGACGAAACCTAAGAGGCCGCATACCATTGGAGTTGAGGCGCAACTAGTTAGGTCTCTTTCTGGGTGTATTCCATAGCATACGTAGTTGATTTCTATTGGTTACCTTCACACTAGGGGCCAGGAACACATGACCCACTGCAGCTATAGCATCCTTGAGGAGGCCCAGTAAACAGCTAGGCAATGCTCCACTTCCATCCATACCAGACATTTCTACCTGAGCAGGCATTGGAAATCAGCCATTGGACGCCAGGCAATGCTCTATCTGTGGTGGCCTGCAGAACAAGCCTGCGTGCAGACAAATGGGTGGACAGAGCAGTTTGCAGGGGGCAAAGTGCGAGATGAACAAGTGGAGTACTGGGTGCAGGGCAGTGCAGCAGCTGCACAACCCTGCATGCGCTGGTTTGATAGGTGGCTGTCTTTCTCTGTCTCCTGCTGTGCACAGAGGAGCAGAAATGCCTTGGGCAGCAGATGTATACAGGGGCAGAAGTTGCATGCAGGCTGCGTGCAGGCAAAAGTTGTGAACAGCCGCCCAGGCAAGGGCTGGATGCCCCACAGGGGGTGAGCACGGTAGCAGTTCACCATCTCCTGTTCTTCTCTCTCTCTCTCTCTCTCTCTCTCTCTCACATGTGCGCAGAGCAGCACAAGAAAGATAGGGGTATATGTATGTACGTATGTACGTATGTATGTATGTATGTGTGCGCATGCACTTGCGCGCGCACACACACAAACACACATAGAGAAAGAGAGAGGATAACATCTAAAGATATTGAATATAGGATGAAATCGGGGGAAGATATAATTGCTTGTTTGGAGAAGGTTTTGGCCTCCTTAGTCCAGTGCTTGACTCTCCTGATTAGAGATTCCTTGGTCTTTCTCTCATGGAGCTACAATGGAATCGAGAGGGCTATTACACACAGAGTCAAAGATCTCAACCATATATCACTTGCTTCTTCAGGCCTACCAGTGCACCATGCCCTCCTCCTCCTATAGCATCCACTTATTCAATGGGCTCATAGTACAAAGAGCCTAATATATGAGGGCAGCTAGGAAACCTAGACTACTTGGAGGCAAGCCAACATGAATCCATGAGGCACAGGTTGATCAAACCTTGACAAGAGATTATAAGAAGGCGAAAGAGACATGGCAGAAGCTACTGAAACCAGCCTTCCTCCTCGGAGAGGGTGGTAAGTGGAGATAAAGTTGACTTTTGACCATTATCAAAGAAGATTAGTGCATGCCAATATCTTATTTTGCCCCACGCTTTGCATAACTCAGTAGCATCATCATTGGATTGATCCGTAACAATGTCAGACTCCGAACCAATGGATGTTTTGGGCTTCTTTCCTTTGGGATCTTGTTGATTTTTTGATTTTCTAGCTTGTTGCCTATTGGGATAGTCCTTAGCCATGTGACCCTCTTGTTCACAAATAAAGCATTTACTTTCAGGCTTTAATTCCCTATGTCGTGCAACTGTTTTCTAGCCTTTCTGTTTTGATATCTTTTCAGCCTGATTTTCAGATCTGCCCCTTTTCTTAGGCCTTGAAATTTTATTATTCGGTTTCCCGTTTGTAATCTGGAAACTTGAATCTTTTCCATACAATAATGTATTAGTTGTAGTAGCTTTTTCTATGAGTTGAGACATGCTAGATATGGTGGATTTGATGCAAAAATCTCTGATTCTTTTAGGCAACCCATATATATACTTTTCCACTTGCTCATGAAGAGGGAGTAGACAATAAGGAGTCACTAGTAGCATGGCATTGCAGAACTTATTATACTATCTCAGATTCTTGCTTTGTGTTGCATCAAGCTTATTCCAGGCTATCATAATGTCCACCTCAAATGAACTAGTCAATTAATTTGAAGCAAACATTTGCTTAAATTGTACCCATACTGTGGTGCTCTACCTTGCATTAAGAGTGTGGATCATCCTTCAATGCATCCTTTCGAATCTTTTGATGAGATTGCCTCCCGAATAGGCTGCATTAAACTATAGAACAAAAGTCAAAGCTTTTAGCCTATTTTGTGCACCGCTGAAGGCCTCAAACTTTACCCCTTTTCCACTCTCATCATAGTCCTTTGCTACCCCTTTGGGAGTCCAATTATCATATATTGGCTGTTGTAAAAAGTGTGCATTTGTTGTATTTACATGATGACCAGTACCATAAGAAGCATTTGCATGATTAACACTCATTGCTTGAGACTGTAAGTACGAGGGGGCATAGATGCATTACCATACTTGCCACTTTGTGTCCCAGGCTTCATGCCAATGCTACACAATACATGAGGTTGTGCATACTACTGACCACACTTGGATACATTGGGCTTTGCACACCATGCATCTGTTGCTACATACCGTAAGGAGTTATGACATACATTCTTGTATGTAGTCCTTGACTCACCATAGCATTAAAAATAGTGTCTCTACGAAAGTATCCTAGGTGCCCTATGCTTGCATGCATGCCTGGCTGTCCAAAACCCATTGGATTGGCACTAGCAAGAAGGCTTGGCATTTGTGTATCCAAACCCACTAGTACAATTGCTTTTACTCATCGCCAATCTTTAGTGCATCTTTAGGCTGTGATGTCTGACCTTTGGGAGCTTCTTGCAGCCCAAATGCCTTTGAAGATGACATATTCTTCATGCCGTTGCTGTCATTTTTGCGAGAATTCAAAAATTTCTCAAACTATGGAGCTTTGGCTAATTGCAGAAGGATGTCAATTCTGGCCTCAATTGAGCCTTAAAGT
The DNA here is from genome assembly GCF_053477565.2 of Lygodium microphyllum. NCBI lineage: Eukaryota > Viridiplantae > Streptophyta > Polypodiopsida > Schizaeales > Lygodiaceae > Lygodium > Lygodium microphyllum. Next base: position 42,010,404 of record NC_141162.1, read on the forward strand.
GATCATCATATTCTTCACCTCCTTGCTGGTCATTAGAATCATGTAACCTAGGACCTGCTTCTTGGTCAACAGCTGCGGGAAATGGTCTGACAAAGCATATTGCTGCAACACTTTGATGTCGAGTATCTTGGGAAGAAAATCATCATTTTGCATGATATACATACGATCCAGTCGCGACCATGTTGTCGCATACTGGGCCAAATGAAAAGTAAACCCTGTAGAAGACGGGTGTAGCCAGGACCAGAGATCTTGCTTAAGAACAGCAAGAGCCAACTCATGCCACATACGACTTTCGGGCGCGTCCATTACCGAATGCTCCGATGTGGACTGGGAAGAATCCACACACATATTAAAATCCCCCATGAAGAAGCCGCGTCTGCCAAGTGACAAGGAGGTCTGCAAAGTTTGCCAAAGCTCCCGACGAGATGACGAATCATTCGGAGCATAGAGGCCAAGTAACCATAAGATTTCCCCTTCGAATAAAATTTCAATCACCAAAAAGCGGCCATGAACATCATTTTTAATAAGCATAGGCTGATATTTGGCATGTACAATCATGAGCACTCCCGAATAATGCATGGCCTGTGTCCCTGCATAGAACAGTCGAAAGCCATTGCAATCCACTACTTTTCCGGCTTCACCGTGGCTCTTGTGCTCAACAGCGCACAGGATATCCCACTGATTTTCATGCAATACTGACCACATGGCATGTTGCTTGTGGCGAGAACAAATTCCTCGCACATTCCACGTGGCGATTTTCATGTGTAGTTAAAACCAAATCAGGTACGAGGCACAGCTTGCCTCGATTTGACTTTGTCAGCAAGAATGTCCAGGACTCCCTCGTCCAAGAAATCCGCCAACACAGCAAAAGAGTTCTGAGGACCAGATTTGGAAGTAAATGGCATATCTGCTGGCTTGGGGTTGAGTCGGGGGTAATGACGGTCCCACGGGGTAATGACATTACCTCTGGTATCAAATGCCAGCTTAGCAGGGGGACCCTACCTCTGGTATCAAATGCCAGCTTAGCAGGGGGACCCTTTGGACGATCCGAATACATTTTCCTGGCGGGCTGATGACGGGGGACAGAGGAAACCATAACAGGAGCAGCGCGCTCGGAAGACAACATTTCCTTCCTGCGCATATATGTACGCGTGGAATCTTGTGAGGGAGTAGGCACAGTATTTTCCATGCCAGCAACCACCCTGTTGCCTTTTTTTGCACGTACTTCCACCCAATCAGTGGCGCGGGAATCCAGACCCGAAACCTGTTGTTTACCTTTGGCCAGAACTTGGTGTTGTTGGATAGCATCCAGCGATGGGGCATCACACACCATATCTTCCGTGGGCGGCGCAGCATGGCCAACATCGGAGGTGTGTTGCTGCTGTGGGCATTCAGCCATAAAATGCCCCAACTGTCCACAGGAAAAGCAATGCCCTGCAAAATTTCCCCATTTCAATCGAAAGTGCAACGGATGCATGCCCGAGCAGTTGAGGCGCAACCAAGCAGGCCTTTTTCTTGCAGTGTCCCATAGCATACACAAGCGGTTGCGATTCACTGCCCGGAGACTGGGAGGGACGAGAACAGTGCCCACCGCGGCCATAGCATCCTTCAACAGTGGCCAATAAACAGCCGGGCAATTTTCCACTTCAACCCACACAGGGCATTCACGTTGCAGCAGACGCTGAATCTGCCAACAACCACATTTTCTCTTTGCTGGCCGTGTTGTAAGCCTGTTCTAAGACTAGGCATTGCATTTTTCCCTTCATTATGTGCATTTTCAGGAGATGCATCATCAGTATCTGATCCCATCTCACTATAAGAAGACATTCTTGCTGCTGTCAATGCTCTGCTGAACACAATTTCAGCACTAGAGCAAAGATTTTGACTTTCAAGCAGGTGTCTTGGGCCCACCAAGTCAGTGTCTTGGATAGTCCAATTATCCTAGCAGCCCCAAAAGTGCCAAAAGTGAAAAACAATCATCACTTGTGGTTGCAGAGAGTCCATAAATTTGGGTTTGCCAAAAAACCCAATCTCATGGATGCCTCAACAACCTAAGGCAAAACTTGGGATAGAAGAGACCCTATTTGTGTCTTGCCACCAGGCAAGAGAAACAAGTATGTTGTAATCCTCATTTGTACTACCAAAACAGAAAGAATCATTGGAAATGCTGCGACTTGAAAAAGTAGTAGTAAGAGAGAGTCCACTCACCAACATCCTCGAAACAAGGAATTTGCATTTGAAGGGGGTTTTATTAAGCTAACTCACCATCATTGTCTACATCCACCAAGCTTTGCCTCTGTGGAGGAACATCCTCCCCCCTTTGTGTGTGTGTGTGTGTGTGTGTGTGTGTGAAGACAGCCAATCTGGCATCTTTTCTAAAATTCTATGTAATTAGATTAGTTACCTCTACAAGCATTTGTTCCTCCTTGTGTTGCTTGATAATCTCTGTGTCTTTTACGTGCTCTGATGGATAAGTGTTTATAGGGTGTAAGATCACCTTGCTTTGATCAAGACATTGTGAAATAAGTAAATTGTTGTAGATTGCACCCTTGTTTCTATGAGATTGTTGTGTTCATCATTGTGACTTTTCATTCTTTGAACTGTTCAGGATAGATTCTCCTTTCCCATTTGATGATTATGTTTCATAGAATAAAGCCCTTTAATGTATAATTTTCACTTTCATAAATGTCATAGACCCGTTTTCCACACATCCACCCTTGGCCTCTCAGAAGCCACATGGAGGTAGGTTCCTTGAATATTTATGCCCTGAAGATGTCACTTATAGCTGACTGTCAATATGAGTACAACACTAAAAAATCTAGTACTAATTAAACTAGAAAATCAGTTAGTACAGTAGCAAGTATTACTATCTTATGAGATTAAAGCCACTTGCATTAAGTATGAAATTGCATCCACATAAGTAACAATTTGGTTCCCTTGCCTTATGGAAAAAGGTGTGCTTGTCATCAACACTATTGAAGCTATCATAACATTTGCACCAACATCATTTAGGCAGGCTTTTGTGATTACATTACCTTTGTTGTTTTGTTTTGTTACCCCTTTCAGTTTTGATTTTGGGGGGAGGGGGCGAAGGGGGAAAAAGGGATCCATTAGTTGCCATGGGGCATTGGACCTTCAAAATAGAAGGGGTGAAAGAGAGATGAAGGGCTGCATGAAGATAGGAAACCAGGCATCAAAGGAAGTCCAAACCAGCCAGCCACTAAAATCACTTAGAGAGGAGAGAGGAGCTACACGTCAGCTGTAGAGGCTGCTTACTTCTCATAAGTTGGGAACATACAGGAAGGTTGGTGGCTTTATTAGAGGGATATCTTGTGTGGTAATTGTAATCACATGGTTACCATTGGGCATTCTGAGAAAGGATGGGCTCTGGTGAAAGGGAGTGCGAAGGGTGCAAGCAACATCTAAGGTGAAGGGTAATTCTTAAGAAACAGTTGCATTCTGAGATGAGGAAACACAAAGATAATACACTACTGTCATTGCTTGGGAGGTTGTGGGCAATCCTTAACTAAGGCTTGGGTGTGCTTTCAGGTTGGAAAGTGGTGTTACTAGGACATGAGATTTCTGTTGTTGTGCATGAGTGGCTAGCACCCTCCCTATTTGGTCCTTCTCAATGTGTAGAAATCTCAAGGTGCATAGAGGGATGCATTTCACCAGGTATGTGTATTTTTCATGGCTCAAGGTAGGGCATAGAGGATATTTTACAAATATCATAGATAAGATAAATTTTGATATGTTGGTAAGTAGAGTCTATTGGTATTGAGCACCTGAGCTGAACCTTTGTTACACAGGTTTGAGGTGCAAGGTGAGTGGCTAAAGCAGCTTCGGTATCTCTTTACATGCAAAACTATAGTCTTGGTGAAACATCTGTTGTGGTTGATCATGGCTGTTCAGTATTGCTGAAAAGCTGACTGGTTGCTAAGGCGTAAAATTGTTGTTTTGTATTTGTCATATATTGCTTGAATGCTCTCTAACTTTTTAAGGTTTTATGTGCAATGCACCTTAGTATGAGATTGTTTTCCCTTATGCTATTTTCTTCAACATGCTGGTTTAGGAATGTTTCAGTACATGTGTTGCCTCTGGGATGCAGGAAACCATGAGAGGCAATCTTGCTGAGACACGTGTACTATACATGCGAATAAAGGAAACTGGTGAAGATGATCGTCTTGTTAGAGCATGTCGTATCCTTGCTGTACTAAGTTACATAGAAGTCTCATGTTCGTTTGTAATAACATTGAGACAATGCTTTTTCTTACAGTCTTGGGTCTTATAAGAATCAAAATACCTGAAAACGACACATTTTGTGATCAGGCATACATGTAAAGTGAGGATTGTGTATGCTAGACTTGAGAGGAAGGATATTGGGAATCTTTTTAGGCTCATCTTCAACTTGCAGTTTTTTAATTTAAGTGCCTGACAGCTTGGGCCCTACATGCTACTAGCTTAACAAACCTGCACCTCTTAGTTTAGAGAATAAATTAATGGCTCAGTTACGAATATGTAGCCTTGATTTCTCCTGCCTGTGACAGTATGGGCATCAAAGTCATATGTAGCCCCACATACCCCAACACACTGCTCATGCCTGTCTCTCTCTCCTGCCCCCCTTTCTCTCCACAAATTTCTGGAGCTATGGAAATAATGGTTTATCTATGACACTCTACTAATGGAAGAAGTAAACGTGGGGAGCGCAGGTGGTGAGTTTTCTTTCTTACCTGATTCTCATGTGAGAAGGTTGATGCTGGTTGTAGCCTCATGATTGCTTGGTTGTCTGCACGTAATCTCCTCTCATTTTCAATCCTAGGTGCGCAGGAAGGCAGCCTGAGGAGTTGTAGCTCCAAGGCTTTGACCAAATTTCAGAACTGAAGCATTTGTTTCAGAACAGTGGATTAGAGGCAGGTTTCAGAACTGAAGGATTTGTTTTTCTGCTGCCTGCAAGCCAGATTGGTTGATGCAGCAGATTCATGTGCCAGCCCTCAGGAGGGCAGTCAAGCCAAGGCCATGCCCCCATTGGCCAGCCAGACCAGCCAGAGCACCTTAAGGGTGGTTAGGCCTGGGCACTGCACATCACAGGTGGCCAAACAAGGTTGGCAGCTACTTTTGTTAGGGCAATCAGTTTTTTTTTTTTGGTCCTCTCTCTCTCTCTCTCTCTCTCTCTCTCTTTCTCTCTTGGGGGGGGGGGGGCAGGGGAGGGGGATGCTTTTCAGGGCGAACAGCTTAAGGTGGTGCCTTTTGGCAGCCCCTTTGAAGGGTCATTAAGCCTTGGGTGGTGTGGTTGCCGTAGGATGCCCTCTAAGGGTGTTTAAGCCTATTTCCACCTGTGTTGGGTCATGGGAGATGGACCAGAAGTGGGCCCTTTTGGGACAGCCCTTACTGGGCCTTGAGGCCCTGGACAGTCCCAATGGGCAGCCCCTAAAGGGACAGGGCCTGGACATGCTTGAAGGGGCAGGCAACAAAGAGGCAGCCTTGTGAGTGTCTACACAAGGAGAGAGTCAGTGATGGCCACTCACCTTGGGCGGTGCCCTGTTACCAGTCTGTGGGCCTGAAGCAGCCCCCCCGCTCAAGCTGCCCTCTTGCTAAGGAGGCATTGACCTTACGTTGACCTGGAGATCTGATGATCTAATGATCTTACAATGCGATTACTATGCGTGCTGACTGATGACTGCTGAAGACGACTGCCTGCCGCTTCATGACATTTGACTCCTGTCACACAACTGAATGCCATTCCTGCCATGTTATCTTTCACACCTGACATACTTGCCTGCACACCACCTCTGCATGCCATCATTCCCATTCTTGCCTGCCACAGCATCATTTCCCCCCTTTTCCCTTTACTTGTCTGCCTGCCTTTCCTACCTTACCCAGCCATGACATCCTGTGCCATCAATAGCTTCTACTCCCTGCATGCTAGCAGCATTGTTCCATGCGATGGGCTCTACCCTTTCCTTGTCAGTTCTTCCCTCCTCACAATGGACACCACAAGACGAGCACTGCACAGAAAATTCAGGAATGCAAAAACCTGCACAGCAGCTAGAAGGAGAAAACTTGATTTGTGAGATAGTAGCCAGGTCACTCCTCTACCTTTGGGGACTCTAGTGCAGGCCCCCATAGCTCCCACAGATGATATTATCCCACAGATCAAGTTTGATCGTGACATGGAGCGTGACATTAGAGAGAGAGTGGTGGCCTTGAAGGTGTTATCTTTGGTGTGCCGATTGGTTGGTGATACACCTCCATTAGATGCACCAAAAGACATGATACATACAGCTTGAATAGGCACCCTTGCGAGTGTTACAAAAGTAAATCTGTTAGGGCATGGGTGCTTTAGGGCCATCTTTAGTTGGTGGGAGCAATTTTCAGTGGCACTTTCCACTAGCCTACTAGATGCTTGGATTTTGATAGATGGATTGAGGGTAAGGAGTATTCCATGCTCAAGGATGGCACAACTATCAGAGTCCATTGTCCTAGCCTCCATAGGTACTTCTTGCCCTAGATAGCCTAGGCTGGCAGAGCTTTTGGGCGTGTGATCTAGTGGGATGGGACCTTTGTAGATGCCATGGTGTAGTGGCACCCTCAATTAGTTAGGGTTTTGGTCCCTATTTTTGCATTGGACTCCCTTCCTGGAGCCATTAGGATTCCATTATTGCATGGAGGGTTCATGCTCTAGATTGTATACTACACTAGCCTCCTAGGCTAGTGCTTTGTCTACAAGATGTGGGCCATCTTGCAATAAGTTGCCTCACGATGCAATAGAGATGAACTACCAAGCTTCAACAGGACTCCTTTTAGGATGAAGGGGGAGGGCTCGTGCCTTGTAAGAGGAGCGAGAGGGAGCGGTAGAGGAGACGAGCTAGTAGACAGAGGAGAAGACAAAGACATAGAGGAGGAGGGAGACAGGGACATGAGTAGTAGTTTGAGAGATGATGGGGAGGAATTAGGGATCCTAGGCTTGCTGCATATAGGGATTTGATTGCCCCACCCTAGGTGGCATAAGACTATGCCTTAGCCTCCCTCTTTGAGGCTAGAGGTAAGAGAGGGGCAGCCTGCTTAGTTGCCTGTAGTGTCATCAGCATCCCTAGTATCTAGAGCAACAACGATGTTGCTCCACATGGGATTGAGTAGCAAGCTCATGTAAAACACCCCCTCCCCTGTAAGAGCTTTGTAGCTATACCATAGCGTTGCTACCAAAAACATCTATGTAGAGAGTACTAGTGACTCAAAGCCCTACTTAGTTTCCAATCTACACGTGATTCCCTATACCCAGTGGTGAATCCTTACATGTGTAGTGTCACGAGGGGATAGACTTGGAATGTGCCTATGTTGTACCGTTTCGTTCATTGAATAATACAAGAGTATACCTTGCTCTCACATATTGTGTTACCTTTTTGTGCCATGTTAAGTGGGTGATTAAATGTATGTGCATTACACTTGGTATTAGAACAACTCTTACTCGGAGTTAAGGAGTGCTTACGGAAGCAGGAGAGAAGATGCAGTGCCTCAAAATCTCATCGTGACGATCCACGTCACATCGCTCCACATTGCGTCAATCCCCATTGCAATGACCCAAGGCGCGATATCCCATCATTGGCACGACGACCTTGATATGAGTTTCAATGTGAAGATGTGATGCAACTTCCCCGCAACACAACGATCACTCGAAGGCGAAACCCCCTAGCAACACATCACTGGAAGCCAAGGCACAACTTTCCACAACAACATGGAGGACAACACAAAGAATGTATCCATCCCACTAGTGGTTAAAGAGAGGAATAAGAGTTGAGGTCAAGAATGGAGAGAAGCTTAGGAAGAGAAAGCAACTGGATTAGAGAGGCAGTTAGAGGGCATGTTAGGCTTGTTAGGCTCAATTTGGAAGAACATGCAAATGAAGGAAGAAGAGGAGGCAACGAGAAGAAAGTTTGAAGAAGAGCAAGGATAGATGGAGTAGCTGAAGCAACAATAGGAGGAGAAGAGACACAAAATATAAGAGGAAATAAATAGATTGGTAGATAGGTTAGCTATGGAGGAAGCATCTGGGAGGTCTCAAGTCACGAAGAAGGACAAAGAGAAGGAATGTAAAGTAGGAGACAAGAAGTGGGATAAGAAGAAAGACAATAACAAAGCAACAGGGATGGAGAGGAGAGTGAAAGTTTAAAAGATGACTCTGGCAAGTTCATGATGCCTCAACCCACCAAGTATAAGAAAAAGAGAGACGGTTGATTTTGAAGAAATGGATTGCAAAGGTAGATATATACTTGAAGTATGCTAGGATCATTGAAGAGAGGAAGGGAGAACTCACAGCCATCTATTTGGACAAGGATGCTGCTAGTTGGTACGTGTTGGAGCAAAAGCAAGGACGCACCATCTTCTCATGGAAGAGACTGCAAGAGGAGTTCAAGGATTACTCATCCCGAAGATAGAAAAATTCAAAGTCAGAGAGGAGTGGAGAACCCTCAAGCAAGCATAAAGGAATATGGAGAAATATGTTAGCAAGTGTGGGCAATTAATGCTGTAACTTTCAAACATTGACATAGATTCAAAATTGTATGGATTCCTATTCGGCATGCAAGAGTGGGCCAATAGAGATGTAGAGAGATACGAACCACCTAGTTTGGCAGAGGCCACGAGGATTGTTGAAAGATTAGTAGATTTAGAAGGAAGGAGGACCGCCCAAGGGAGTCAAGCTAGATTCAACACCAAGCTCACCACTAACTCTTGGAACCCAAGAGCCAACCCCTCAAGAGGCCCCATCTTGGAGATTAGAAGTTAGATCTCAGGAGTAACCCCAGTCACTTTACAGTCCGCCTTAGTACCAAGGGGAACATTTGGAAGGTGAGGAAGTAACCACTATAGATAAATTCTAAGCACATCTTACGGGTCAGCAAGACCAAATACATCATGGTGAAGATCCCAAGCCTCAACCATAGGAGTTAGATGTTTTATGTGCAGGGAACCATGCTACTAGAATAGATGTCCCGTGGAAGACATAGCCTCAACAAGTGGATCTAGAGTAACAATCATAAGCACTTATGGAGGAGAGGAGCCATAACCCCCGCACATCTAGGAGATCCCCAATGGAAGTAAGGAGAGCCTAGATCCCCCAAAAGTGGGAACAATTTGTGTATGTCTCCAATGCATGGCAGCATGAGTAGCAGCAATGCACCACCTATACTTGAAGGGAAGAGTTAGTGAAAGGGATCAAGCAATCATGGTGGATACAAGAGCAACTTAGAATTTTATCACAACAGAGTGTGTAGCAAAACATGGGTTAAAATAGTCTAAGGCCCTAGAAGGATTAATAGTAACTTTCGTACAAGGAGAGGGAAAGGAAGTGAAGCAAGTACTTGTAGTACAAGTGAAAGCTGGGAAGTGGAAGGGAGGGCTCAATTTTCTAGTGGTACCTATGGATGACTTTGAAGTCATTTTGGGTGTGGAGTTCTATGACAAGTATGTGATTGCAGTGTTCAGCAAGGTACTCAATGAGATGTTGCTAGATATGTAAGGAGGTGTATGAGTGCCATGAGAAAGGATGCATCTCCTTGTCAGGACACCAATCAAAGTGCAGATGAAGGAGAATAAACTGGGAGTCTCTTGCCAAGCTGCAAAGTCAAAACCTAGTTAACTAGGAGCTCTAGTTCAATCAATGCCATAGCCAGTCATAAATATTAGGCCTAGCATCATGCTTACAGTACCAAACAGGTGGAGAAGTCAGTAAGTAGGGAGATATTGTGTACTTATGCATGATCCGCCAATTTGTGGAGAAGGTGGTACCCAGTGGCCCCAAACTACAAGTTGGTAAGAAAGAACTAAAAGAAATTCTTAAGTAGTATGCAAATGTGATGCCCATAGAACTACCCAAAGGCTTACCTCCCCAAAAGAGATGTAGACAACAAGATGGAGTTAGTCCTAGGGGCAATCTCATGCGCTAGGGCCCTATACAGAATGAACCACATTGAACTGATTGTGTTGAAGAAACAATTGCATGAATTGGAAGAGCAAGGATTTATCCGGCTAGGCAAGTCTCCATTTGGTGACTCAGTGCTATTTGTCAAGAAGAATCAGACTATGACATTGGATCAAAAGACGAGCTGGAAGCTGAAGGAGAGGAGTTTGTAGGAGAGGATGAGCAGAAAATACATGAACAAGGGCACAATGAGCCTATTGGGCCTAGTAGGTGTAGTAATGGGGCTGTACAGCCTACTCAAAGTCGCTCAGAAGAGCAAGTCAGAGAGCTCCCATGTGTCATTTTTATGAGAGTCCAGTTTTGATTGCATAGTTGCTATCCAACGTTCATTCCGCAAAACATCATGTAAAGAGACATCTTCGTCATTGCATGCAATAGCATGAGTGCCTATGCAACCGAGTTACCTTGTGCATGGTGAGTGGTTGCTCTAATTCTATCAGGAAGTGGAACGGACGATTTGTTGTCTAGCAATGTATCCAACAGACATCTAGAGACTTCATAATCAGCAATACCTTGATCAATACTGCCTGTTCAGCATGCGTTTGTTGCTGATTTTGTCACTGTAAACTCTCCATAGGTTGCTGAAATTGACCTAAATTAGGTGCACTTTGCTGAAATAATGGCAATAAACTATCAAACATGTCCATAAGCCCCACATTGGGCTGATTTTTTGCAGTCCATGAAGGGTTGGGTAGTGACTAACATGTTCAGTGAATACCACATCTCTACTAACAAATATCTTGTTGATGGAGGGTTGGTACAAGTAGTACCCTTTACTTTTTGCACTGTAACCAATAAAAATACATCTGATAGCCTTGTCTTGTAGTTTATATCTTCATGGTTGTGACACCAAAGCATATGCCAAACAACCAAAGATAGTGGTTTCTAGCCGTTCCAAGTGTCGTAAGGCATCCATGCAGCCAATGCTTTAATGAGGCTGTGATTTGACACATACACTACACACATAATAGCATCAAGCCAAAACTTTGGGGGCAGCTTATTGTGTGACAACATACAACATGCCATTTCCATCAAAGTGCGATTTTTTATTCCAGCCACCTCATTTTGTTGATGTGTGTAAGGCATAGTGCACTAATGTATAATGCCCCTTTCATCCAAAAAGGAGTTGAACTCCTGTTACATGTATTCTCCCTTGGGGTCAGTATGTAGGGTAATCAATTTGCATCCACTACCATTTTCAACCAAGGCCAAGAAGGTTCTAAAGCATGCATACACTTTTGATTTGTGCCTCAAAGCATATGCCCAACAAAGATGAGTCATGTCATCGATGAAGGTAACAAAGTACCAGTATCCTTCGATGGATTTGACACACATGGATCCACAAACATCACTATGCACAAGCTGTAATTTTTTATCAACATGCATAGATCCACCTTTGGAAAACAAAGCATGATGCATTTTGCCAAGTACGCAACTTTCATATACATTTTAAGTAGATGCTTTTAACAGAGGGAGATCAAGCACCGTATTTTTACTTTTTAGGTGAGGCAAACTACCATAATTAAGATGACCAAACTAAGCATGCCATAACTTAGTGTAATCCACGCCATCAACGTGTAATGTATCCTTTAATAATCTCCTCTCATATAAATCAAGTTGATAGAGTCCATTGTACAATGCATCAATGACAATGAGGGCATCTTGATCACTATAGTCATAGACACTGCATCGATCCATGTGGAATATAACCACAAAACTGGCACACGCAATGGATGAAATTGGAAGCAAATTTTTCGTTATGCCTCGTACATACAAGACATTTTCAAGCATATGATAGTTTTTCCTTCCATTGTAATAATGGCAATTTGACCAATGCCTTGGATTGCATACAAAGCATTGTTTGCACATACAATGGATTCCCCCTTGTGTACATTTGCATATGATACAAACAAGCTGCAAAAGGACGTTTTGTGCTTAGAGCCTTTTCTGGCAGGACACCGTGTGCTGCAATTTTCAACTACTCAAACACCATATTCATGTGAACAAGGATTATACGAACCCCAAAGCTACTTGGCAACAAGAACATGCTTCATCATGTATGCTCACGTGGGATAATTAGTAGCATTCAATTTGTTAGAGTCCCCAAACATATTGAGCAAATCATTTTGCCCTGCCATTGCTTGCTCCAAATTTTTGTTTTTTGTGACTAGTTGCTATCCAAAGTGCAAATGCAGGGGCAGCATAAAAATAAAGCAAAAAAAAGGCCAAAAACTTACAAATTTTCACAAAAATGATGATGGCAATGAAGAATTTGCAATTGAAACGGCTTCGACGTGTGCGAATGTTGATGTACAAAGTGTAATTATCCTCAGTGTCGATGAATTTGGGGAAATTTCATAAAAAGCCCCAAATTGAGTTGTTGAAATCTTGTGAAATTTGAGCTTGAATGTTAAAAGCCCCAAATTTTTGGCATGTAATGGGGCAATTTTTGAGCACCAAATGGAACATTCCCAAAAATATGGTGGGACCAGGGATTTTTGGTCAGAAGCCCCAAAAATTTTGAAAATTTTTGGGGGGAAATTGATGGCTGTTGCAAAATCCCTAAAATTTTGTGCTTGGATGGGGGTCGTGTTCGAACAGGTCAGTGGAGAGGAAGTAAATGATGATTAAGATGTTAAATTGATTAAAAAATATGTCGGGAAATCTCATGGATGGAGAATCAGCACGTAAAAATTTAATCGGCACATTGCGGGGGCAGCTGCGCAGCGTGACAAAAAATGTGCCTATTTGTGTTGAATGGAGCTGCCACATCAGTGTAAAGCTGTCAGGCCTGCTGGGGGTAGTGGGAATCACTCTTAGGGGCAGGTGAATGAGGTGTGCGTAGCATCAGGTGTAGTGTCTGTGGTCGACACAGACAGATGTCTTGAAACTTGCATGCTTCTTGTCTGATGGGACTATTGGGCAGTGTGATAGGGCAAGGACCTGACTGCTTTGAGATGTGAGCTGTCAACATGCAGGCTGAGAGTACAGGAACTATCGGGACAAGGGAGGGCGGATTGTTCGAGTTAATGTAGGTTTAGGAGACGGGTGGCTGGAACAGCAATCAGTATAGAAGCCGAGCATGAGGCTCAATGGCAACAATGGGCGGCAACGGTTGAGAAGAGGTATGCTCTAATACCACTATTACTTTAGGGTTCAAAAAGACGCGCACACACACCTGCACAGAGTGAACAAGTGAACAGCAAGAGAGGAGTGCTAGAATGTCACATCCACTATGTGAGAATGATGTAAAACTACAATCCCTAAGGTACTAAGTACGACACCTACCACTGACAAGCGTTCACACGGATCACACCAAAACTTAGGAGGAACACGATAAGTGTAATAGTTGTACATTGCTTTGAGTGCACAAAAGCCTTGCTACAATCAAATTGCAGAAGCCCCAAAAGCATATCTTTGCTCTTTGAGACAACTACAAGCTCGCCTACTTAAGAAAGATGGGGATATCCCAAAATCTCACTGAAACCAAATTACAACAACTCGTTCTTGCCCTCAAGTCAACTACATGCTCACCCCTTAAGAAAGTTGGTGATGTCCTAGCAATAGAACCATCAAATTGCCAAGATGTGAAGCCCACTCTATTGCGTATCTCAATGTGCTAGGCTCAGGAGCATCATGATGATGTGGTGAAGATGCTAAGCGGGAGAGAGTGTCGTACTCCTGGTAGATCCTAAAACGCAACAATGGCAGTCTCTAGATGCCAGACAGCAGCAAAAGCAGTAGTGTGGTGCTGCGGATCAGTGTTGGACAGGCAGAGGAGAGAGAAAACTGCAATTCAGCAGGTCACCAGTTGTAGACAATGTAGCTGATCAGCAAACACAGCAGAAATCGATGTAGACTATGTGATGGAGGCTGGAAACCGGTGCCTAATGGATGTAGACAGCAACTGGCAACTTCAGCTGAGATGTCCTCCGAGAATGGGGTGTGGGCAGTGAAGCTAGAGGACTTGAAACCTGTAAAAACGAGATCGGGCTGAATGGAGGGAAGCATACTTATTTATAGAAAGTTTTGGGACCTTGTAGTGTGCAATGTTATAAAACTCTCTCTCAAACCGTGTGCCATTTTAGGGTTTTCATTAATTAAGCATTTTTTGGGCTGTTTAAGTGGCTAATTCAACTTGTAATGCTTGTGTTAGCTCAACATGGTCTCCTCTTCGTGAGGAGTAAGGAAAGGATTACAGCTATTGGCAGGTGAGTTTCCCATCCTTTCTGAGGAGTAAGGAAAGGATTATAGCTAGTTTCATCCATCTGTTTTGCAGGTGAATTTCCACCCCATTATTGCAATTACAGTATCCTAGTAACTAATGACCATAATCCTTCTTCAGTTATGACTTCCGGGTAGGAAAATGATGACAATGCTCAAATAGTAGAGAAGTGGCCAGTGTTGTGCGCTTCCTACGCTGAAGACAAGGAACACCACTCAGTCACACAACACCAATGAGTACGAGGTAGAGAAAGGCCTAGCTAAAGAAAAAGGCTGGGTACAAGAGCAACATCCGGGATTCATAGTATGGAGGGTTGAATGAAGTCATATGGGAAATTCTAAGGAATAAGCTAAAAGAGGAAGTTTGAGAACGGTTGAAGACTGGCTGGAGTAGTTCTGATTTTTAACAGGTATGGACAGAGTAAATGGGCCACTCTTACCTCCATCTTCTCTGTGGCCGTCACACAATACTTATGCTTTCGTGCCCTATATGTCTCAAATCATTCTTGAAGTTGATCCTTGGCATTGCACCTTCCACTTGAATGCATGCCAACTTCATTATGCAAATTTTTTCTGTCTAGATCAGCACACCTTACACTGCATTACACTTTAGGTGCTTCAAATCGTGGGTGGTAAAACATTTCTGATTGAATGGTTCACAAACATTGCAGTTCCTTGCAGAGGAATCCTCTGCTGAAGGGCATGGGAACTTTCCTCTTCTGGGCTCCTCTTAAGTTCCAGGTCCAGATTGCAAAATCCAGATCTGGTTTCAGACTCTCCACGATTTAGTTCTATAAAGGATACTAGCAGAGTCTTTGTCAGACATACCTGGAACATATAAAGGGTACTAATTTATAGGTAAGGGAATAGTACTTATAAATTGGCACTAAAAAAGGAATCTGCTGGAACATATAAAGGGAATCTGCTGCTCCTCCATGATTTAGCAGTATAAAGGGTACTATTCCCTACTCCGTTTTTTGACTACGTTTTTTGACAAATACCTGGAACAGATTGCTTCTGAAATGTTTGCTTTGAGATGATGCTGAAGCCTTGCATTCTGTACACACTTTGCCTTGACATGCATAGATGCTATACTTGATGCATACACTGAGGCAGGTCTTGTGCCAGACCCGGACAGGGCTTTGAAGGTACAATTTCATTATCTGAAATGGTTTGTTGTGGCTGACATAGGACTTCGTTTGGAATCCCTTGTTTCAAAGTACAAAAGATTAATCAATCATGGCAAGTTTGCAACAATCAAAGAGGTGGTTTGGGCAATATTAACCTGCTATCCTCTTTGACTTGATTTCTGTGTTATGTGTAGTTGCATGCGACGCTGATGAATGCTGCTCATGCAAGGAGGTAAGCTATCTCAAGAAAAAATGTCTGCTGTTTCAGGTTATGAGGAACTGGTAGCTTGTTTAACCATGTTTTTGTCATGCAGGAAAGATCTGACTTTCGATGCAAGAAACATTTTGTTGAAGCATAGACTTGATGATTGGGGGGAGCATGAAGTCAAGGAAATCCAATTATCACAGCGATTCTTATATGATGAAAATCGCTATTATCACTGTTGTGCTTCCATACCTGTCCCTTCTGGTGTTTCTCTAGACACACACTGAAGTGCTGCAAGTCCACACAGGTCTTTAGAAAGGACTGTTTGAAAGATTCACAGGTTTGCAAAGTATGTAAGTGTAGAATGCAGGGCAGAAGAGTTGTGATTTCTGGGGTCTTCAATGACACTGATTTGTGCCTACAGAAGTCAAACACCAAATGCCCTGGCATCATTTGTTAAAGAGGCTTTCAATCCTTAGATACTTGAAAGTTGGTACTTCTGAGGTAATCAGCACTGGTGGTTCTCATACGAATAATGAGACTTAGACCCTTTTTTTTGGGGGTGGGGGTGGTGTGTTAGTTAAAGACTGATATGGCTTTGCTTTAGCCATGATGCTTACACGTGCAGCCTATGGTCACTGTTACAATCAGTTGGAAAGGAATTTCTTGTTCATCTTATTCTTCAAATGGAGAGTATCACTTGAAAAACTAGCCTCTTATATAAAAATTTTGCCCTTGTGCACAATATCTACCAATCTGTTCGCACTAGTGGTGCAAGTGTAGAAATCTCTGAAAGCATCCAATGAGAAAAAAAGGGTGCATTCTCTCATCAGACTAAAGTTTCACATATGCGAGGTTATTCAATTTTTAATCTTAGGCATCTTTTTCTCAGCATTATGAGGCTGATAGATGTCATGAGGGGTTGGGAAAGGGCCACCTTTTAGTTCACAAATGAAAGTGTAGACAAGGAGTAACACCTCTTTTCTTTTTCATTGTGGATCCACTGGTTAAGGTAGAAAATTATGAGAAATGTAGCCAATAATGGGTGGTTGTATGGATTGGCTATTTGCATTGTGATTGGGTCACCTTACACTGGCGAGTACAAGCCCTCAAAAGATACCTCCAATAAGGAACTACCCTTGGATCATTTGATTTCCTTGAATTATTTTCTTCAATGTGTTGGCTCATTTTGATTTGCAATGCTTTGCACTTGGGATAGTTGAATCTTTGCTATGCATTGTTGCTTGAAATTTTAGCAAGATAGTAGGTGTGACTTCAGGAGCAAGAGAAACAAAAGAAGCAGGAGGAGAAGTGGAAGTAGAAGCATCACAAGGAGAAGCAAGGGGAGGAGCCAAGGACCATTGGGAGAGTAGCAAGAGCAAGAGCAAGAGGAAGAGGAAGAGGAAGAGGAAGAGGAAGAGGAGAAGGTGCATGAGCAAGAACAAAAGTAGCAAGAGGAGGAGAAGATAGAGGAGGATTACAAGAAGGAGAAGCTAATAGAGGAGTAAAATGAGTACCAAAAGCAAGAGGGAGAAATAGAAGGAAAACATAAAGAAGCATAAGAAGTTGGAGGAGGTGGAGAAGATGGTATGTCTCATCGTGGGAAAAAAAATAAGCAAGAAAGTAGTCATATGTATGTGCAAACCATTGAAAAGATCTAACATAGGGTTACTATGGAAGCATCTTAGCACATTTCGCATCCTTGGAAGTGAAGCTCTTTCAAAATAATATACGTGATCCCTAGCATCTAGAGGGTTAAGCTACCTAGCTCTACACAACTTTGTGGCACCCAGTATTATTGCCCAACATGATGCCAACGTTTGCATAGTTAAGCTAGAGACCCATGCACCTTTGGTGAGGGAAGGGTGTAATATGTTGAATGGGATAAAATGTCTTGTAGAGAAAGCAATGGTAGCATTGTCCAATCTCATAATAAGCAAGGCATGCTTCTATTGCTTCCTTCTCTTCACCTCTTATCTAACATTTCTAACATGTTCTATCTTTGTGCCTCTTTACTTCCTTGAAGCTATTTACATTTTACCAAAGGCACACTATATGTTAAATGACATGTATGATTGTGTATTGGTCTAACCATGATGTCATCATTGCTTAATACTTAGGCTTTTTGTACTCTATGATGACTTTGCCACCTTGATAAACTACCTATTTGCCCTACTTTCTAGTTGCCTTCATCTTGACATTTGCACCTTGTTGTGCTTAGAGTTGTGTTGGTGTAAATTTAACTATGATTCATATTTTGGTTTCCTTTAGTACTTTACCTTTATTTTCTATGTTTTCAAATTTCAAAATTGTTTGATCCTTTCCTAGATTAATAAGTTTCCATGGTAGCAATTATTTGAAATCTTATTATTCTAATATTAGCCTTAGTTTGGTCTCTAGCTCATGTCTTTGAACATCCTTGGCTCTCTTTCTCAACTAGTTCCTCTATGTTATTTTGCATCCCACCCCTCAAGGAGGCATTCTATATGCATAGGATTCAATCTTTAATTATTAGAGCTTCATTAGCTACTAAAATGTGCATGGAGGTCTTTATTTTGATTATCTTATGGACTCCAAAAATTGTTTTCTTGGCTTTATACTTAATAATCTTATTGGTTGTATCCACATAAGAAAGGGTGAAAATATAGATAATATGATTAATCACTTTGCAATGAACATTAGAGTAAATGTGGAATACATAGACATTTCAATGCAAATGGAAGACGAGAGAATATATTAAATATCTTAGGATACATTAAAAATTTTGAGCTCCTTTACATTTTGGAAAGATCCACCCTTAGGTAGCAAGGAGAAAGAAAAATCACTAGGAAGGTAAAAGAGGAAAACCTACGTGGGAGAGAGACTAGAAGATAGAGGGATATATCCTATGAAAACAATGAGTTTTTTTTTTTTTTTTTGGATTTCCTTATTTCTTTCTCTTTACAAGACAACCCTTTTCACATGGCAGAGATGTAAGCAGAAATATCCTTGATGTTGTGCATACAGATATTTGGGGACCTACACAAAATGTATCTCTTGGAGGCAGTTCATAGTTTGTCACATTCATTGATGATTGTTCTAGAAAGCGATGGGTATATTTTATGAAGGAAAAGAGTAAAGTGTTTGAGCACTTTAGAACTTTCAAGGCTACAATTGAAAGAGAAACAGGCTTGAAAGTAAAGTGCTTGAGGTCAGATATTTAAAAAAAAAAAGATGTGGATGGAGGGGAAACTGTAATGTTTAGCTCATGTTCACCTCCTTATCAATGCCATTGCATTGCCTAGCTCTTGATTAGTTTTCCAATACAATAATAGGTGCACTATTGATCGCCATCAACCATGTGGCTCGGGATAGATTCACATATGGATGCCTTATTTAGCCTTTCCATGTTGACCGAAGGACCCATCAGTATCATCCTCCATAGATACTACATGTAAGTGAGGGATGAAGGTGGAAGTATAACCATAATTTCTTGAAAACAAGAATGATGTGTTATTCTATTAAATAGACGTTGCATTTTATCTTATTGAATTGTAAAGGAGTTACAAAGTAGAATGTCAAAAGACCTAGCTTGGGAAGCCAATTATCTTTGAAGTATGACATGGAGGTTTCTTGAGCCTCATAATTTATTAAGAAATTTTACTCTAGCTTGGATACCTCCTCCATCCTTCTTACCTCAGTGGATAAGCCTCAACAATGTATGTTCATGATATGTCCCAACTCCTTGAGCATATCAACTCTTATTTAGATTTGAAACTTTCTTTATCAAATGCTTTTATCAACATCTTCTTACATACCATATGCACAAATATATTGGGAGACCAAAGATTTTCCTAGAGCATGCGTGCATGTATGCATGCGTGTTTTTCATTGGGCTACTTTTTAAGTTGGTGAGGTGAGTTTAGAATATAAAATTGTACCTACCAATGTGTAAAAATTTTGATAGGAAAGTAAAACTTTTAAAGGTTGTTCAAACAAAAAAATATATAGAAAAGGGAAGCACACTAATCTATGATTTGTATAGAAAAAATTAAACAAAATAACTGTAGTAAAAATGTATTTAGAGTAAGTGAAAGAGAAAGAACCTATCCTACTTGAGGAAAAGATTGAACAATGTCATAGAGAGTACAACAACATGCTAGGTGTTAAGCATATGTAGACAATAAAAATGGGTAACTTCTTGCAAAAGGTTGAGAGTATCATAATGTACATCCACTAAGGTTTAAAATCTTATAGAAATAGAATACATGAAAAATATTGTATTATAAAATTTGTAAAATCATATAAATAACATATGTTCCAAAGAATTATGCTTTTTGATAAAATAGAGAAGGGAAGAGATTGAGAGACTCTTCATGTTGCTATTGGTATGGTTCCACTCTAGATATGATTTAATATGGTTACTTATTATCCATGGCTTAAGTCGTGTGAACTTGGAGCTACCTCTATTTCAAATGTGAAATGGATTTTAGCATCAACCTATGATGGATAGAATAGAATATTGTAACTTTGTATGGCTTTAACGTAAAAATGTTCCTCTATTTCAAATATGAATTAGTATTTAGCTTCAACCTATGATGGATAGAATATAATGTTCTTTGTATGACTTTGACGAAAAATGTACAAAGTGATTGGATCATATGTTATGCTTGCTATATCAATGTTTTAATTTTGTTTTGTGAATATAAATTATTTTCATATGGGTCCAAACTTCCAAGTACAATGCCTAATTGCATGTCCATTTGATGCTTCACCTTTGATATGGACCATAAAGGTTGATCCTAGCCACCACTCTTACGTATGCATACATACCATGGGAACATGTTTGACTCCATCACTGGTGAGAGAAAGATCTCAACTACCCTTACGAATTTCAAGAGTCAATTTAGCAATTTAATTTTTTTAATTAATGTGTTTTAAATTTATTTTCATCGATATATGTTAGTCATTAAGTAAACTAATTTCATATTTTTACCTTTTAGTTATTGGTAGACCTATGGTCCCAAAGACATGAGCGACAAGTCCGTAGTATCTCGATAACCCCTTCATCCTAAATGTTCCAATGTAAGAAGTGGCAAGCACTTTGTGTGTTGTAGATGTTATTTCTACATTTATAGGCTATATTTATAGCCCACAATTGCATGCATCAACTACATTGAGCATAAACACATAGACTTGGATGGGCATATTTATCATGGTGAGGGGCTATTGGATTCAAGGTTGACCATCGCACCTTGGTTGTCAAATGATTTAAGGACATGGGTAGCCAAAGTTCTCCATAAAGGGTTCACACCTCAACAAGTGTTTGATAAGTGCATATCATCTATGGAGAGTTGGGTAATATCAAACCCTGTGCAAAATCTTGGGAGGAATGCTTTTATGACCATGAGGGTTATACTTAATATAGCTTCCAAGTTGGATTTCATCACATATCAAATTGACAAGAATGACACTACTAGTATCCATAATTAGGTTTTGGAAAATGGAGATCAAACTTTTAGAATCTTCATCTCAACCCTTCATTTTGGGCATCCAAATGGAGTGGCAATTACAAATTCTTAACAAGTATGGAAACAATAACATCTTAGAAATGGATGCAACCTTCGGAACTAATGTATACAAGGTATAGTTGTTTCCTTTGCACCTTGATAAGGTAACTACTTTGTATTGCTTGATCCCCATGCTTTTAGTATTTTTGTCTCATAAATAGATAGGACTACATTTACTAATATACTTGATCAATGTAATTTTTGTCTCATAAATAGATAGGACTACATTTACTAATATACTAATATACTTAATCATGTAGTTCACTCTATACTCCATTCTAGTATTTACATGCCCATTGAAACGGAGTACCCATTCCTTAGATAATCACTACTTGTGTGGATTCTTCTTGCGCAAAAGCTTGGCTAACTGGCTTTAGGATTTGCATTCTAGATTTCAATCATTCCTGGGAGGAAAATTTAGGATGATAAATAATGCACAAGTGAAAATTAATACACTGCATTAAGCTCCTCTCTCATTTTCTTATATTTCTATACATACTTCCATGGATCACAAATGATATAATTGTTAATTGCTCTTCTAAAACATGGCTAAAAAATAATGCCACTTTCTCCTTCACATGCTCATAGTTGGTGATATTGTTTCACATTGTTGTTGCATATCCCTGCTCTTGATAGCTCCTCTCATTAATCTACCTTAGGACAATTCACTACCACTGCATTTTACCCCAATCAAGCATTTCATGTAGACAATACATATTGCCTACTCACATATGAATAGTAGATGGTGGGGATCTACAATAGATTAAAAACCCTAAGATTAATACGAGATGATGGGGAGCTGCAATAGTGTAAAAATCCAGAATGCTACCTTGATTATGGAGTGTATTGTGAAGGAAGTAGAGTGCCATTGAAGGCATGTAACTGTAGTAAACTTCCACCTTATTGTTCATGAAGGACAAGAACGTCTATGTGGCCACCATCTAGTTGTAGAGAAGTTGGTGTTGTTGGCTACTACAATACTTGTATACATAGAGGTGGGTCCGTCTGAGGAGGCACTATGGGAAAGGGAAAAAAGTATATGATAAAGAAGGGTGGTGAAGTTAAGGAATGAGAAGGAAGCAAGCCCTTTTGAGCCTCCTCACACACCCTCTCATTCCTGCATCCTTGCCCACACCAAACCCTTTTTCTGCTCCCATCTCATCGCTGTATCCTACCACTACCTCTCCTTCCACCACTACCCTTTTCTTCTTTCATCATTTCTACCCTTTCTCCCATCTCTCTCCATCCATCATAATCACCCTCTAGTTGCTTCCACAAGGAGAGGAAATTGCTACAACCACCACCTCACCAATCAGACAACGACAAGAAAGAAAGGACAAAGTTACAGAAGATCATACCAACACCAGCCTCTATCATCTATTATCCACTTTGTGATAATTGAAGGGGAGAAGTGGGACAACTTGCATTGTGTTGGTGATGGTGGTTTCTGTTCTCTCTCTTACTCCTCACACCCACCTTGTTTGCAAGGGAGGGTTAAAGGGAAGTAAAAGAGAGGAAAGTGGCACCTTCACTATAACTATTAGCCAATTGTTGGAGGTGGCTTCAATCTCTCATATTTGATTCCTTTCATAATATCCTGACATTATAATTATTTCTTGGAAATTTTTATCATTGAATGCACCTCTTTTTTGTGCCCATTGACTCTTGTTAAGAGCACATGTACACAAACTAGTGCACTAAGCACTATACATTAGTCTTAGTGCATTGAGCATTGTTCACCCTTACATCTTAGCACACGAACCGTGGTCTCTTGGTGCACACACTAGTGCACACAACCGTTAGTGCACTAGCACCTCGCACACATGCATTGTGCACCCACTATCATACTAAACCTAGTGTACCAAGGCCCATCCTAGGTACATATCATCACATGCTAGACACACCCTTGTTGGATAAGGACAAGGCTAATAAGTTATGATTATAAGGAAATAAGCAAATTTTTATCCAAAAGACCCTTCTACATGTAAGCCTCCTCCTTTCAATATTCACAACTTCATAAGATATGTTGGAGATGGTTGTGATGGAATGCTCATCTACTATATGAGATTATGTTATGCATATTTATATACACATGTCAAATGTATAAAATGACAAAAGTATCAACAACTGCACAAAAAGCAATTTCTAAGTTGATAAACAAGCTTGATATTCTACAAAATACTAATAAGTCCATGCAAGAAAAAATAATACACTTAAAATCCAATAAAATTTAGAGAGAAAAAGAACACAAAAAATACAACCAACTTGTGTAAATGGGTCAAAAAAAGGAGACTAAATCTTGCAAAGAGATATGGCTCTAGCATATCAAGCACTATATCCAATCGAATGAGGAGAGAATGAAGCTTTTAAAAGAAACCATGAATAAAAATGGCATTTTGAGGATTCTTCAATCACCAGGAAATGTAGATTTGAGAGGTTGAACTTTCAAAGAGTTAGCGAAAGACTTAAAAGGGACTATAAAACCAAACAAAGTAGTAGAGACATATGACATTGTTGTTATCATCTATAAAGGTTATCATGCTCTCTCTAAATTGTGGTTCAAAAACCTTAGATATCATAGGTTAAGTGCATTTGGTTTACCTTGAATCATAGGATTTCACATATTTTTGAAAAGCATATTCATATTGAAGGGTCTATGCCCTATGAAAAGTAAAAAATAATAGTTGTCTTTGAAAACAACACATTTAACAATATTGGATTGATCTTAAAAGAGTAAAAATTACAATGGTCTATGCATATAAATTTATTATATAAGAATGTGGTGAAATTTTAAAATTTATGCTAAAGTTAGATAAAGCAGATGTTCAAAAATGACAAAAGATAGAAAGAGTTAGGATGTGTATCCTAAGCAATACAGTGGAATATAGAGATAGTAGGAAACAAGAACAATATCCTAAGATTCACTCTAAGATAGATGTTTAGTGGATTGATGCATCTCAAGTACCATGTGAAAGTCATCAAACCTTGAAATGCTTTTCCTCTCATATATGTATTCTTGATATTAATAAGTCTTAAAGTGATGGAGAAATATTAGTAGTGAATGGGGTGGTAATTTCAATGTAGAATGGCATATAAGTGTTGACTTAAAGACTAGCAAATGTATGTTTGGAATATGCAATATGGCCAATGCAAAATACCCTCATATTTACTATATACAATATATAGGGTCAAAAGATTGGGGTAATTTGTGACTAATGACAAGAAGAGTCCCATCTAGAGAATCTATAGGTTTGATCAATTTTAAAAATAAAGAAGACATAAGGATCCTATTATTTCAATCTCTCTTATGAATGTCTATATTTGTGCCTTGCATGCATAGATTAGAATAATTGGAAAGCTTATTATGTTGTATCTTAACTGTGTATATTCAATCAAGCCAATATCCTTATTAGATGAGTGTCTTAATAAATATCATGCATTACTCTTAAGAATGGATTTTCATGGGGGTCAAGTTCACTTGATAAAAGATCTAATAGTTTCAAAGGAAATAAGAGATTTCTTAGTAGATGTCTATATGGAAGGTGCAAAAAGCCAAACATTTTCTAGGAAATCATGAAATAAAATAAGTAAACATGGTGTGGAAGCACTAGAGAGATTTGCATGAGGTCATGATAAATGTGGCCAGCATGCCCCGAGTTATATTTTTATAAATAGATATTTGGAGACATCTTGACTTCTAAAAGTGCTCAAGCAACAAAAGATATCATTCAAACATCCAAAAGTGTATGGATGTTTAATTTACAAATATTGTTCAAGAAATAAAGTTGTAACATGCTTATCAAATGAACCCTTGATGGCACGATTTAGGTAGCCCATTAAGAGATAGTCCTAAGTGATACCATCTAGAAATCCCTTGGAATATCACAGAGATTGTTGCCTAAGCTCACTTGATTATACATCATAGGGGAAGCTCCATGTCATACCCATAAGAATCGACTTGAATTTTAGCCTCCTAGATAGGATTATGGTCACCTAACAATTTATCTACCGATGATCGTTGAGTAGCTGCTTGTGCAAGTCAGCTCAAACCAAAGCAAACTTATGTCACACTTGGTTCAAAAATTCTTTTTAATGTCTTTTTCTTTTTTTTTTGTCTTATATTTTTAACAAATATACAAGTGACATACAACTATGCTTTTAGCCTTACAAAAGAAACTATAAAATTTTAGGGTTAGGAAGGATGATCGTGATGGAGATTTGGTTTTTGCATTGATGATTATTAAAGTTTCATAAGAGACCATTGTACTTTCTATTAGGATAAATGACTTGAGGTGGTGGCCAAAGTGGATTTTTCTTGACAAAGATTTCTTCTCAGTGTTGGATTTCTTCTCATGTACCCTTCAAGGTCATTAAAGATCATGCATGCCCTTATTATGTTTCTATGCTGTTTAGAAGTTGTTGACTTGTTGCTTCCTTGTTTTCAGCTTTAGGCTTGAACATATGTCACTTTTTTGTTATGCGTTCATAAGTCTCACTCCAATTTCCTAAAGTGACACAAGGTCGGGATCTATATTATTTCTTATGACAATCATCTTCTAGCTCTTTTCTAGAACATCTTGAGTCTAGCATTTTTAAAGAAAACTCTCTATTCATCGAGACCACCCAACCATAGGATGGATCTATCAGGGATCCACCCTCCCACTTCCCTTGATGGTGTAATTTAATTAACTAATTACCTAGCATGGTTAATGTAACATACAAAAATAGGTTCTTAATTAAACCCATTAGTCACCCATTAGCATGAGATTTTTTCACATAATTTATGCACAAATACAAAGACAAGATCAAATATTCTTTAGAAAATAGTGGTAATAATGTATTCACCTACACCTTCTCCAAGGTGCAATGCTAACCCAACATTCCATCCCTTACTGCAAGACCTATATCCAAGTATCTCGGATAATCTCATCGACACAAATAATAATCCACCCTTTATTAAGAATAGGGTCTTCCAACGTCTGTAGATGTTAGGCGATGAAGGTTTTTTCCATCTCCAATCCTAGGCCCAACACAGGGTTTCCATCAGAGCCTCCTTGACCCGTAGGTTGCCATAGGCACAAACCAACATTCCATGGTGGCTCCCACACCACTTGACCCTTTAACTAGTGTATCGAGTGGTTCCCTTCTAGGCTCCTTGCATTTACTAGCATCTATTTCCAAAATGTGATCTCTTAGAAAACACATTGTCCACTACTCATGACCTTGGAACCTAGCTATGGAGGATGATACCTCAAGGTTCTCATGATGTGTGGCATAGAGAGAAAATAAGTGTGTAGAGACAAAAGAAAGAGATAGATGGACACATGATAGATGCAAAAGAGAATGATCTTCATTAGATTCATAGAGTTTTAAGATATAAAGAGAATAGGCCTCTTATATAGGCTGATACAAGTTGCTTTGTTGACCTAATTGATGACCTTAAAGTAGGTTCACCTAAAATTCTCTCATAGGTGTAAATGAGTCTAATATATCTCCCTTTTATACCAAATAAGGGAGCATTCCTATTAGCCTAGTGGAGGAGCCTATTTCCAACACCCTCCTTGGCTTGAAACTAGGTTCACAAAAGATAATGGATAGAAAAGATACAAAAGATGGGCTAGGTGGTACTCACTCCCTAGATAAAGATCAATTGTTGGGATGGCACACTCTTCAATAATAGTTGGTGCGCAGATCGGATGCAGATAGCTCACGTGGTGAATCCCGGAAGGTCCCCAAGAACAAAGTACTCTACTTTTTAGCACCAAAACCCATGTAAAAGCAAGCACGACAAGAGGCAAGAGACAAATTGGGTTCAATCTCCCCCATGCCTTGTGTGAGCGCTTCACAAAGCATGTATTTTATGTATATTTCCAATCTTCATGCTCAATAATAGCCCAATTACAAAAATATGACAAGCTTTTAGCTTTTGAGTTTGCTTTCTACCAAAAATAGGAAAATAAAGCTAATGGACGGTGCCCATAGTGTCTGGCACGCCCAATCTCAATGTCCAAATAGAAATAACATATCCAGGCGCATAAGCGCATACAAAATAATAATAAATAATCGATGTCTCAATAGACATAACAAAATATAGGCGTGGCGCCTATCAAAATCTAGTCCAAGAGTCGAAAACCCGCTAGACTCCAATGCTTTCCTCCGCCACTGCTGCTATCTCTACACATCAACTGAAGCATTCACAATCGTTAGTAAAATAACACAATTAAACCGACAAAAGTGAATACCTAGCAGTCTTCATCTACATAAATAAATCAACTGGTTAGAAATAAATCCTAACCTTAATTTATTACAAGTGCGCACTCTAAACTCATAAACGTTTATTAATTTAATATGCATTTTGCGGAATCACCCGCTATGGAATCACCCATGTACACACTAAATTAATGAAACGCCCGAAAAGGATAGGCGTCCCCATCAACTTCTCGCACAAAGAATCCTCTTTGTGTATGAGCCCCGGTCATCTAAGTTTACGGAATCCACCGTAAAACCTCACGGAATCCACCGTGGAATATGCCTCATGGCATCATACCCCCGGGTAGATGTCTAATGCTTTGCTGGTCGGTCTTTATCATGAATTCTGAACCCATTAAATAATGCTTCCATTGTTTTAATGCTTGGACAACTGCTAAGAGTTCCTTGTCATAAGTGGAATATTTAAGCTCAGAGGATTTCAGCTTAGAACTAGAATATGCTATTGGATGGTTGTCTTGCATTAGCATGGCTCCTATTCCTGATCCGCTAGCATCGGTCACAACTAAAAAGAATGGTCTGTTAAAGTCAGGCAATTGTAGAACAGGGGCATTGGTTAATGCACGTTTGAGTAAGTCAAAGGATTTCTGTTGGTTTTCAGTCCATTGATAAACAATGCCTTTCTTAAGAAGTTTGGTCAATGGTAAAGCAAGTAATGAGAAGTTACGTACAAACTTCCTATAGAAACTAGCAAGACCAAGGAATGAGCGTAATTCATGTACATTTTTAGGAACAGGCCAATGCAATATTGCATCAATTTTCTTAGGATCAACTTTTATTCCTTCTTTTGATACAATATGACCTAGATATTCTATTTCTGTCTTAAAGAATTCACTCTTATCAGGATTTGCAAACAATTGATTTTCTTTGAGTAATTGAAAAACTAATGACAAATGCTCATAATGCTCATTTTCACTTTGACTGAATACTAAAATATCATCAAAGAAAACAATCACACAATATTGATATTTTAGAAAAATACGGTTCATCATTCTACTAAAAGTGGCAGGTGCATTAGTTAATCCGAATGGCATGACTAAGAATTCGTAATGGCCAAACTGTGTCCTGAATGCAGTCTTAAATATGTCGGATCTATCTAACCTCACCTGATGATATCCAGACTTAAGGTCAATTTTACTAAATATAGAGGATCCTTGCAGTTTGTCCATAAGGTCATCAACTCTAGGTATAGGATACCTATTCTTTACAGTGATCTTGTTTAATGCTCGGTAGTCAATACACATCCGATAAGTATTATTCTTTTTCTTGACTAAGAGCACAGGTGCACCGAATGGAGAGCTGCTAGGTCGAATTAAGCCTCTATTTAGTAATTCTTCAACTTGACTCTGGATTTCTTTTTGCTCTATTTGATTGTGCCTATATGGGGCTTTGCAAGGTGGTTGTGTGCCAGGTATTAGGTCAATCTTATGGTCTTCTAGACGTGATGGAGGTAAACCTGGTGGTAGGTCTTCTGCAAAACAGTCCTTAAAATATGCGAGAAATTCCTTATGCCTAGGGTGCATATGATTTTCCTTTGCGTGCAATTCATTTACCCAAATGAGATATGATTTAGTATTCTTGCGTAGTGCACGTTTTGCTTGAGTATGTGAAAGCAGTGGAAACATATGAGATGCATGCATACCAAATAATGTAATAGATTTTCCTTGAAAATTTATATTCATTGTGTGTGTGGAATAATCTATATTGGGATTATGTTGGTGTCTCCATGGCATTCCTAGGATAATGTCGCTAGACTGTAATGGGACAACTAAGAAATTTCTTCTTTCAATATATGGACCAATTTGAATTTCTAAATCTTGAACTTCTTGTGTGCCATTGTACCTAGTGCCTAAAAATGCAGCTTTTATGCGATAGTGCGTAGGTACAGTATGCAGTTTCAATTCCTTTACCAATTTTGCTGAAATAAAGTCATGGGTACTACCGTCATCATGCAATATAGTTCTTTCTTTTCCATGCACCATACATTTCATAGTCAACAATGAATGTGAAGTAGGCATACCTGGTAAAGTGTCAGAAGTAGTAGTAATATCATCCTCTTCTTCAGGGAAATCTGGCATATCCTCATGCTCTTCTTCGTCCATGGCTCCAAGGTAGTTGATATGTGCTGATGGCTTCTTTGAATGACAATTTGCTGCGAGATGCCCTGGCTGGTGACACTTGTAGCATACGATGGGCTTGGCTTTGGTCACATTATTTGCAATGGCTGGGAGTCTGGGTATATTTGGATTTGCTTGTGGAATAGGCTTAGGATTTGGATTGACAGTGGATGGTAATGCAGGTGGTTTAGGCCAATTCTTGCGGAAAGATGGTGATGAGAAACGACCTGGATTAAACCTTCTGAAATTGGAATTGAATTGTTTAGATCCATAATTACCGTTTGCTTGGAATGGCTGTGGTCGTCGATCTCTTCCGCGTAACTTATCTTCAGTGTCGTGGGCTAAGGAGATGGCGTCTTCAAGGGTAGCAGGCTTGAACATGTTCACTTCAGCGTAGTAATGTCCAAAAAGTCCAGACATATACTTCCGCTTATGTGTCGTCTCTGGTACGTCTTCAAGCATACGTAACTGTAGGAGTGCATTCCAAAAACACTCTGTATACTGTGGAATAGGCTCACGATCGCGCTGTTGAAGTAAATCCCATTGCTTGATAGACTTCTCATGAAATTGCGGTGGAAGGAAATTTTGCATGAACTTCTTCTTGAAATCTTCCCATGTAGCAGGACATTCTATGCTCTTGCGGACTACAGTCCACCAAAGTGATGCTCTGTCTATCAGATGATTAGTAACACACTTGATTTTATCTTTCTCGGGATAAGTTTCCTCATGGAAATAGTCATCAAACTGGCTAATAAATGATAAAACAGTCTTTCCTTCTCTTATGCCATTGAAAGTGCGGAACTTGAAACTTCGTTTACTTATCTTGGATTCCTTGCGAATGGTTTGTGCTTCAAGAG
Source organism: Lygodium microphyllum (assembly GCF_053477565.2). Lineage (NCBI taxonomy): Eukaryota > Viridiplantae > Streptophyta > Polypodiopsida > Schizaeales > Lygodiaceae > Lygodium > Lygodium microphyllum. The sequence continues at coordinate 42,040,729 of NC_141162.1, forward strand.
TGGCGTCGATGGTACGGCGAATCAAATCTTCAGCTTGCGGTTCTTCTTTATCAGTTGACGCTCCTTGTAGCTTTGTCAATTGCGCTTGCAAGGCTTGCCTAGCTCTTCGCTCTTCTTCCAATTGCAACATGATAAGATCCAGCTTTTGTTCCATGGTAGGCTCGGGTAGATCGTCTTCGGCCATAGGATCATCCATATGTGGGGTAGTCATCCTGTAAAACTCAACAAACCTTTCTCACTCAAAATCAGTTAGCGGGATGAGCGTAGCTCAAATTTGGGGTTACAAGGCTATGTATTCTTGGGTATTTCTTCTTCAATTTTCAGAAATTCTGCAATATTTCTGTCTCCGTTTGCTGAAAGTACTTCAACGAACTTGTAGATAGGTAGAACAGCTTGCTGCGCACAACTTTCCAATTCAGAGTTTTTGCATACGAACAAGTCTTCTATGAGTTTTAAGCACTAGTCAGTTCTGATTTAGTCTGACTTGCAGAGTTGCAGACTTAACAGACTTGTAGAGTTGTTGACTTGCTGGACTTAGGCCGACTTGCAGAACTTGCAGAACTTGATTTCTGTCGACTTACAGAACTTGACTTCAGGAGTGCGAGACCTGGAGTTACTGAACTTATTTGCTCAGTGTGACTTGCAAAGGATTGTGTGACTTAGCTTAAGGAATTAAGCTTAAGCTTAATAAGCTTAATGACTAAAGCTTATTAAGGGGGAAAAATCGTCAGTATTCGGCGCAGATCGTGGAGGTCAAGAGGATGTGTTTGATGACGTCACGCGAATTTCGGACAGCCTCAGAGACTACGTCGAATAGTCGTGAAGCTATTAAGCTTCTTGTTAAGCTTATAAGCTTAGTAATTAAGCTTTGAAAAAGATAAATTTATAAATTTCCTCACTGTTTCTTCACGACTTGATGAAGGAGATGATTGCGTGGTCCTCCGCCTGCAGAGCCTAGTCCTTCGCGATCTGACAGTGGAAATAGGGGTTCTTGATCGCCAGAAGTCTGCCTGTATCGACGGTTCGCGACGACATTGACTGTAGAGGCCGTTTGTTCCTGGAGCTCCGCCTTCGCCTGAGATTGGTAGCGATTGGAAGCTCTTGATCTCTGCTCTGCTTTGATACCACTGATGCGCAGATCGGACGCAGATAGCTCACGGGGTGAATCCCGGAAGGTCCCCAAGAACAAAGTACTCTACTTTTTAGCACCAAAACCCATGTAAAAGCAAGCACGACAAGAGGCAAGAGACAAATTGGGTTCAATCTCCCCCATTCCTTGTGTGAGCGCTTCACAAAGCATGTATTTTATGTATATTTCCAATCTTCATGCTCAATGATAGCCCAATTACAAAAATATGACAAGCTTTTAGCTTTTGAGTTTGCTTTCTGCCAAAAATAGGAAAATAAAGCTAATGGACGGTGCCCATAGTGTCTGGCACGCCCAATCTCAATGTCCAAATAGAAATAACATATCCAGGCGCATAAGCGCATACAAAATAATAATAAATAATCGATGTCTCAATAGACATAACAAAATATAGGCGTGGCGCCTATCAAAATCTAGTCCAAGAGTCGAAAACCCGCTAGACTCCAATGCTTTCCTCCGCCACTGCTGCTATCTCTACACATCAACTGAAGCATTCACAATCGTTAGTAAAATAACACAATTAAACCGACAAAAGTGAATACCTAGCAGTCTTCAGTTACATAAATAAATCAACTGGTTAGAAATAAATCCTAACCTTAATTTATTACGAGTGCGCACTCTAAACTCATAAACGTTTATTAATTTAATATGCATTTTGTGGAATCACCTGCTATGGAATCACCCATGTACACACTAAATTAATGAAACGCCCGAAAAGGATAGGCGTCCCCATCAACTTCTCGCACAAAGAATCCTCTTTGTGTATGAGCCCCAGTCATCTAAGTTTACGGAATCCACCGTAAAACCTCACGGAATCCACCGTGGAATATGCCTCCTGGCATCAATAGTGCTACAAAAATAGTGTCTTTGACTAGTTCTCTAATATTGGAAGGTTGGGTCTTCAATATTTTCATTTGTTGACTACAGAGGCAACTGTTTCTCCATCTTCCATTTTTAAACCATAAAGATCAATCTTAAGACTAGTGATGGAAGGTTTATCTTTGGTTCCAAATGTAGTCTCTAGTGTATGCCAAGCTTCTTATGCTATTCTTTGCTCCAATCTACATGATGAACAAGCTCGTCTATAAGACTGGTCACAATGATTCCCAGCACTTGTTTGTCTTTCTCCTTTTGCTCAAGAGTCTGTTGAGTTGTTTGAGTTATAGATCTTGTGGTAAGTCCGGAAGAACTTGATTGCCTTTGAATCCATGGTGAGGCTTGAGTAAAAGAAAATGGAGTGGAAAATAGTTGGGAAATGCTTTTAGAGAAGCCCTAACTCACCGGATGGGCTCAACAAATGAGAAACATAAGAGAAAGCGAGCTCTTTGTGTTTTTGGCTATGACTATCTACAAGGGGTACTCCAAGTAATTTGTTTATAGCTCTCTACTGGAGTAGAATTTCTTTGAGCCCTTTGAGATAAAGTTAGACCTCTATATGGCCTTTAAATGCCCTATGATAGCCCTAGGAATAATACCATCTATGGAGAGAGAGATTAGGTAATTTGTAGCTAGGAGAAATTTTCATGAGATTTGGGGATTTCGATAATGGCGAGCTACATAGGGCCCAATCTTGGGGATTTTAGTAAAAGGGAAGAGCACCCTGAGTTGGGGAAAATTTTTCTTAGCTCAAACCATGATAAAATTTTTCTCTCTATCTTGAGTTATGAGTCCTCCAAGTTGGGTAGGTAGCTGCTATCTATATTCTTGGGTGTGATTGAAGGAGAAAGATGCTTGCCAACTTGTGCTAGATTTTCTCTCTTATTGTGGGCTTGACTAGATGCAGTGACACTCAATTAGAAGAGTTTCCTAATGGATTGGACTTGCTCTGATACCATGTTAGAAAATATGGTATCCACTACTCATGAGCTCAAATTCTAGCTATGGAGGATGATATGTCAAGGTGCTCATGATGTGTGGATCATAGAGAAAATAAGAGAGAGAGAGAGAGAGAGAGAGAGAGAGAGAGAGAGAGAGAGAGAGAGAGAGAGAGAGAGAGAGAGAGAGAGAGTGTGTGTGTGTGTGTGTGTGTGTGTATATATATATATATATATATATAGAGAGAGAGAGAGAGAGAGAGAGAGAGAGAGATGGACACAAGCTAGATGCAAAAGAGAATAATCTTCATTAGATTCATAGAGTTTCAAGATACAAAGAGAAGAAGCCTCTTATATAGGCTAATACAAGTGGCTTACTTACATCATCAGTAATGTCAAGATCACATGGGTCCAACTACTTCTCTTAAAAAAGTATAAGTACATCTCCCCCTTTTTCCACCAAGTAGAGGAGGATTCACATGAGCCTATTAGTGAGGCATATTTCAATAGGATTATAGAGATAATTCACCCATGCATCAAATCCTCAAAATGACTAAACTCTTCCCTTTCAAGGATTTTTAAGGTTCAAACAAAAACAAGGCAAAACAAGCTATCTTTATCTTTAAGCTAGGAACATGTGTCTACTTGCTTTCCACATGACCTCCCAATACTTTCAATGTTTCTAACCATTCCTTTGGTCAATGATTCCAACAACTAAATTTGTTACTAAAGTTCGAGATAATATATCACTTGCGTGTAGTCTCTAATATTTGCATTTGTCTAGGAGGAATTACCATCTACTTCTAATAGGTAATCCACTCTATATTTCTAAGGTCATTCTATATCGTGAATTTCTTCTCAACATATGTTGCTCGATCCCTCTGAGTATTTGCCATTGTTCAAGGTGTGAAGCTAGTTGGAATATTCTTACACCTCCTATTACTTGATAAAAACCTCATTAAAAAAGAGCTTCATATCAAGAGTAGGCTAAATGAAGGAAATGTGGTACTCAATATTGCAAGATATTTTACCCTACTAGCTAAGGTATCACAATTTCTTGACACCTATACTACACTTGAATATAATCTCGATTTCTATGATTGGATCACTCCACGATAGAGTAACATTGCACCATATCTCATTGACTTGTACATAATAGTTAATTCATTACAGTTGTTATACATAATAGAAGTAATCATGTCAAATTTACTTCTTTAAAAAACCATGCACATCCCCTACAACCTCAAAAGCATTGCAACATTTTTGTGTAAAAAGGGAGCAACTAATAAGTGAGCCACTAACAAGGTAAAACTATAAGTAGTGCAAGTTAAAGTCAAAATTTTAAAATTTCAATTCTCTTGAAGTTGGGTGACTTTGGTCGGCTACATTCATCTCTAAATGTCTAGCTCTTTCTTCAATTTCCCCACACTTCTTCAAGGCACATAAAGGAAGGATACACCTAGGGAGCCTGGTTAGACCTATCACCCTAGTTTACTTGAACTTTTCTTCTCTCAATCTTGAAAGACAATCTTCTGATAGGTTAGTTGGCTGAAAATAGTCTTGAACTCATAAGGTGATTAGACATCAAAACCCCCCTCCTCCATGTGAATATCAATGAGCTTTTAAAGCCAATAAACATGTAAGGCTACACTTTTGTTTTTATACAAGTGACTAAGATTTTTATATACACCATATGCATCTTTTATGTTTTTCACATAAAAATACATAGACTTTGAGAGTTTTAGCATAATAATGGAGTGCGCTAGCTCATCCAATTCCTGTCATACATTTGGATCTATGTCATCAAGTGTAATCCCACTACATTTAATCGGCTTCACTTGTCCTTTTGGACCAATACATTGTATATTTTCTTTTTTGAATGAGCAAATTGTTTTCCATCAAAATTTTAAATACTGAACAATGCATTCTCTAAACTTGATGAAAAAGCCATAATGACGGAAGCACTTTTTTACATTTAAAAAAAATATTTATCTAGCTATAAGAGAAAATAGACCAATGGATTGCAAACATAGTACCCCATAGAGCTAAGCAACGTCTATTTAAATATCAAACTAGCATAAAACTGATGCAAAAATGATGTTTCAAGACTCCCAAAGGCATATAATTTTTTTGTAAATTTTCTCAAGTATTTCAGCTATCTTTTAAAAAATAGCTGTTGGATGTCAAGTACATACAAATTGTCCTTACAAATCAATTTTAGCCCACATAACCTTTGTAAAATAAGCAAAAACCAACATAGAAAATCCTTCAAGGTAACAAATGCATTGAATTTTGTGTGTAATCTAAAGTTTGGAGTAATCCCAACTATGGAGTTATACTTAGCTAATATTGAAACCTTATAGAAAGTTTAAATAGGTAAGGGGATTGCTTTTGAACCTTCTCGCAACCCATAGGGCACCGTTTTTTCATATATGAGTTGTTTTTGCTCAAAATGGAGTCATTTTGGTATAGATCTCCACCGAACAATAGGTGATTGCACTTTTGAGCCCAAAGGCTTCAGATCAAGCCACAAATCTCAAAAAAATTAAATCATTCTCTTCTTTGTTTCTAACACAAATAAATAAACCCTATGCTTAAGGCCCTATCTTGGCCCTCTTGCTTGCAACAAGTAGGTCCTCTCCTTCCAAGTGGCAAGTTACCCCCTTGCTTAGCTAGCCATGTACCAAAACCTCTTTCCAAGCATCCAAAATCAAGCCATTTTGCTTCAATCTTAGCCACTATGGCTGCCCAAATCAAAGTCAAAATGGGCTATTGCCTCTCCAAATTGAGCCTCAATGGCTCAAGCATTTACTTGAACTAATATAGAGTTCGATGATGAGAATAGTACCTCTATTGAGATGTAGACCGTGAGCACCAATGTCAAAGAAGAAGCTTGAATCCTCAACCTTTGTGATAAATCTTTACTTCTCACACTCGCTCCAAGCACAGGCTCCCTCAAACAGTGAACATCACTCTGATACCAACTTGAGAGAGAAGCAGCGGTGGTATGTGAGCTAGAATCTATGGGGAGAGAGAGAGAGAGAGAGAGAGAGAGAGAGAGAGAGAGAGAGAGAGAGAGAGAGAGAGAGAGAGAGAGAGAGAGAGAGAGAGAGAGTTATGTGGGTACAAAAAAAATGGTACCCTTATTTTTGTCATCTTCACCTATATATAATTACACAATGTATACATATACAAGGGGTGCCCACATGGCTATAGGCCATTGGCCTTCACCTCAATAGTACTTTTCTCCACATGATCTTCATAAGCAAGTGATTAGGTGAGGTGGGTATATAACACCAAGTACTAGGCCAATGGCACCTTGGACAAACACAAATCCAAGCTTGTTCCAAGACTTTTTCTCGGAATCTTGGCTTGGACTATGTAGAGACCATTACCTCAACAACCCGCATGTTGACCACCATTAGGTTGATCTTACTATTGAAAGCTTATCATAGATGGCATGATTATCAAATGGATGTTGATTTTTCCTTCTTGAATGGTGATCTTTAGCATGAGATTAATGTCAAGAAACCTCCTAATTTCCATGTCCAAGTATTAGAGGATCAAGTTTATAGTTTATAGAAGATTGTCTATGGCTTGAAACAAGTACATGGAGCTTAGTATTAGCAAATAGAATACTTCTTTCTTGGACATGGATTTTGGAAATCTAATTATGATACCAACTCCTATTTTAGATTGATTGATGGGTTGGTGAAATATGTCATTTTGTGTATGTTGATGATTTTATCATTACTAAAAGTCATTGTAAGCACAATACACACATTAGAGAGATGGTGAACACTAAAATTGTGATGATAAATATTTGATTTCTTCAATTTTTTGTGAGCTAAAGGCGTTTTAGATGCCCATTGACATTTTCATCTCACAGTAAAGATATGTGGCAAAGTTATTAATAGCTTAGCATGAGTACTCCAACATCATATGCAATATTCATGAGTATTTCGAACAATGGAATGCAAGAGAATCCACAAGAAGTATAGGTTTTAGCAATCTCTTTCTCCAAGAAACCAAGGACTTTATTGAGTTTTTGAGGATTCAAATATAGTGAATCATGACTATGCTTAATTTATTAGAGATAAAATCATTAAATTGAATAACAATTAGCCATGACAAGATACTTAGATCTTATTGAAGGGGATGATGATTGAAGGTAGGATGATGTTAGAGATGAGAGTATGGTAAGATGCAAAGAGGTTGTAGCTAATCTGTGTAGCACTAGGCTTGGAAGCTCTTTCTATACTGCCATGAATGTGCCCAATAATACTTTTGGTGTGATCAAAGTTCTATGGCATATATCAAGAATCCTATGACTTGGCTAAATTTTGTGATTGTTATAGCTCCTAATCTATGTAGACCACATAATAGGGGTGCATTGTTATATATGGGAACACAAGATATTGCTGCAAGCGTTGCCCAAAAGAGCCATACCATATTAGAAAATAAGCATATAACTCAAAGGTAATGCTACAAAACTATGAGAACACATCATAGATCAATTATGATAGCATAATAAAGACAAAGAGAAGAGAACATGACTAAAATATGGCAAAAATACATAGCATAATGATGGTGGCTAGAATTTTCAAAGCATCTCTATTCTCAAGAATCCCATCACACATACAATCGTGGTTATCCAAATGATACAAGAAACTCACCCAAATGACAAGGGCAAGTAAGTGAGTTGATAGAAGGACCTGCTAAAGTGAAGGAGGTCAATTTGGCTAACGAAGGGGGAATGCCTCGACATGTGTTCATAGTGGATGACTTGAGCGAGCAAGAAGAAGCGAGTCTCATTGCTCTCTTACGAGAGTATATAGACATATTCGCTTGGTCCCTCGATGAGCTAAAAGGGGTAGATCCAAGTGTGGTGACTCATAACATCCCCATGACACCTGATACAATGCCGATCAAGCAACAACTGTATTCTATGAATCCCAAACATGCTCACACTGTCAAAGAGGAAATTGATAAGTTGTTGAGAGTAGGATTCATTTATGAATTGAGCACACGGACTGGGTTTCACCCATTGTGATTGTACTAAAGAAGAATGGAAAGATCAGAGTGTGTGTCAATGATAAGAAAGTCAATGCTACTACAAAGAGAGACAATCATAAGAAAGTTGTTTACCGCAGCACAGAAGATTACCACAACACAGAGGATCGGAAAATGGAGCAGAAGTGCAAGAAAAATGGAAGAAGGAGATAACCAAAAAGGAATAGGAAAAAGGAAGGAAAAGGTGCCCCAGATGGAAGTCAGACCCTGAAAATTGGAATGGTGACCTCTCCAGAAGGTTTCAGTGTAGCCTCGAGAAAAGAAAAGAGTAAAAGTGCACCATTAAATATGAAGGCACTCCCAAACCCTTGTAAAAAGAGCGCCGGGCTCACTCCTATGCAAATTGTATGCATTAGTGAGAATGGGATAAGTAGAATAGTGGGAAATAGGAAAAGAGGGCCTAGGCTAATGGCCGGCCATGTAAAAAGTGGGGATGACCGCCCAAAAATTAGGGCATGTATATAAAGTTCAAAAGTGAATGAGAAGCTCATTCTTGTGTGTGGCCAAAGCTTCTTCTTCTTCCTCTCTTGTTTCTTGCCTTCTTGCTTGTGCTTGAGTGAGGGAGTGAGTGTGTGAGAGTGAGGGATTGTGGAGAAGAAGCTCTCCATCTTCTCTCTTCATCTTCTCTTCTCCTCTCTTCTCTTGCGCAGCTATGGAGGATGGAGCTTGACGGAGTGGGCTTGAGCTTGCCACAAGGATCAAGGAGCTACCAGAGTGCAAGAGAGAGGAGGGAACTCGATCGAGCATCAAGGTAAGCTCACTACACCCGTAAGGTAGGCATCGCGCGTCGGCTATGTGAGAGGTAGCCATGGCCGCTCGGCTCGAAACGCTTGATCAATAAGCGGTCCGTAGGTCTCAAGGTAGAGCTATGTAGCTCCCCTCCAAAAGTCAACGCTACTACTGAGCATATACTCAAGAGAGGAGCTAGTAAAGAGGCCTATAGTTTTTTGGATGGCTTCTCAAGGTAGAATTAGGTGTAAGTACATTTGATGATAAGAATAAGACCGCATTCGCTACTGAGTGGAGTGTCTTCACCTACACAGTCATGCCCTTTGGGCTAACAAATGCACCATCCATGTTTCAACAGCTCATGTGTCCTATAGGACATGCTTAGGTGAAAGTTAGAACTGTTTGTTGACGACCTGTGTGTTCACTCTAGTTGGAAGGAACACCTAGATAGACTCCAAGCAGTCTTTGAACAATGCAGATTATATCGTCTCTCATTGAACCCCTTTAAGTGTCAATTCTGGGTGAAGCATGGATGTATCCTGAATGGCATTGCCACCGACTTCTCAAAAGTTAGGGTTATTGTCAACTTGCACCACCAACTGATTACAAGGGAGTTCAGTGCTTCCTAGGCTATACGAGATACTATGGTGATTTGTGTTGAACTATGCATTAATTGTTAGAGCTCTATACAAACTATTGATAATATTCAAAAATGGATTGAGAAATGCCAACACGTATATGAATAATTGAAGAAGGCTCTAACCATCGCACCAATCCTAAGAGCCCTAGACTTGACCATAACCTTCCACGTTCACATTGATGCCTCAAAGTTTGTCTGTGATAGCTGTGTTGTGCCAGCCTTGTAAACACAACCTAGAATATCCAGTGAGATTTGCTAGTAGACAATGCACCGATACAGAGATGAACTACTCCATGACGAAGAGAGAGGGTTTAGCCATGGTGTTTTCCGTAATAAAATTTGGCACTATCTTTTGGCTATGCCTTTTAGCTTTTTTGTTGACCATCAAGCCTTGCTTTTTCTTGTTAACAAACCCTGTGCTACCGGACACATTGGTTGATGGTTACTTGTGCTATTAGAATTCGACTTCTCTATGGTTGTACACAAAGGGAAGTAGCACTACATGGCTAATCATATGTCTCGCATACCCATAGGAGAAGCCACTAGACAGGGCATCACGTACGATTTTCCAGACACACATTTGTTTGTAACCTATTTAGCAAGAGGGATTTGTTTAGAGCCAATTTGACACCATACTAGGTAGATAACATAGTCCAAGTGTTAGAATACAGACTATCTAAATGACCTATCGAGAAGGCCCAACTTAGGTGACTCATCCTTAAGATACAACCCTATCAGTTGATAGTAAGCCAGCTCTATAGGCTAGGGCAAGACATATTGCTGCATAAATGCATGTGCAAACATGAGATGCATGGCCTACTTGTAGAAACACATGGCAGAATTGCTAGAGGACACTTTAGTGGAGGCACAACAGCCCGCAAAGGCGTTGCAGTCTCAACTATGGTGGCCTACTCTTTTTCGAGATGCTGCACGATTTGTAAAGCACTGTGATGAGTGCCAACAACAAACTAAGGTACTTGTCCACAAAGACCAAATGGAGCTAACCAAAATCATTGTAAGACAACCTTTCAAAAAATGGGGAATTAACTTCGTTGGGCCGATCAATCATGTACCACAATACTCACAAGCTAAGTACATTATAGTTTCCATGGATTATCTCATGAGGTGGGCAGAAGCACCACTAGAAAAAACGATGCTAGAACCATTGCCTAGTTCCTTTGGGAGCAGGTGATCTCACGATTCTCGGCTACCCCATTGAACTAGTTACTGATCAAGGCACACACTTCATTAATGAAGTGATTGCTCACCTTCTATCAACCTTTCTGATCATCCATCGAAAATCCTCACCCTACTAACCTCAAGAAAATGGCTAGGCTGAGTTTACTGATAAGATCTTAGTGAACGCCCTGAACAAAGTAGTCATTGCCTCGCACATCAACTGTGACAACAAATTGATGGCAGTCTTATGGGCCTTCAAGTTGACTTACGCAACTAAAGCTATTCTACTTGTAGAGTTCTTTGTCCCAAGCTTGAGAGTAGCCATCCAAGAGAGATGGGGTGTTTACTGCAACACCAGCAACACCAACAGGAAGAAGTGGGAAAATAGAAAAATCTGAGAAGCAGGAAATGGTGTAAGGCAGGCGTGGAGAAGGTGCCCATAAGAATAATAAGTCCAAAAAAAATCCAAAAGTATGGAAACAACTGTAAAAAGTCCAAGGCACAGCTGCCAAAGTCTGGGGGAGTTAAAAGGAAGAAAGCGCACCTTTAAATGCAAAGGCGCTCTCAAATCCTTATAAAAGAGTGCCAAGCTCCCTCTTATGTAAATTATAAAGGAAGATCAGTGGTAGGACTAGCCAGGAAGTTAAAGAATGGAGAAAAAGGGCCTAGGCCATGGCCGGCCATGGCCTAGGCATGTATATAAAGTTGAAAAGTGAATGAGAAGCTCATTCTTGTGTGTAGCACAAAGCTTCTTCTTCTTCTTCTCTTCTTCTTGCCTTCTTAATTGTGCTTGAGAGAAGGAGTGAGTGAGTGTGTGAGAGTGAGGGATCAAGGAGAAGAAACTCCTCATCTTCTCTCTTTATCTTCTTCTCTTCTCTACTCTTCTCTTGTCTCACGCAGCTATGGAGGATGGAGCTTGTTGGAGAGGGATTGAGGTTTCTTGAGCTTGCCTCAAGGATCGTGGAGCTACCAGCGTGTACGGGAGAGGAGGGTACTCGATCGGGCATCAAGGTAAGCTCATTATATCCCATAGGTAGGGAGGGAACGTCGGCTATGTGAGAGGTAGCCATGACCGGTCGGCTTGAAATGCTTGACCAATAAGCGGTCCATAGGTCTCGGGGGTTGAGCTTGTAGCTCCCTTCATTTTGGTTCCATTGCCGAGACCGATGGAATCGAGCCTTGAGCGTCGCGCGCTTCAAATCGAGCATAGAGGTATTGTTTTCAGCCCAAACTGATGCTTGAGATAGATAGGAGATTTAGGTGGTTTGATCTTCACAACAAGTAAGTATTTTGGTTTATTGTTGAATAGGCAAGTAGGTAAATCGACCTTAGTCACTATTTTTTATTTTTGTTGCGTTTAGATAGGGTTAGGACTAAGAAAATAGGGAAAATAGAAGGGGTTTCTATTGTTGAAAATAGGCTAAAAACTAGGAGAAAGGGGCAGAAAATCTAAATCTCGAGTAAACGGGTGAAAGAGGGGCAACCATAAGGTTGAAGGAGACTTGAGAAGGGAAATAAGAGGCTCAAAAGGTCAAGGGAGGTAGAGAGACCTTGAGAGAAAGTGTGTGAGTGCAGGTACAGAAGGGTTCGATCCGATCATTTTGCTATCGCTTGACCTTCTCTGAGTTGTGGTTGGTTGATCTGGAAAGTTGGAGCTTGTGCCAGGACCCCCATGCATAGCATTTGTCACTTTGCAGCCTCACAACTGCACCGGGACAAACACAGTCGAACCAGGCTGCAGGTGTCCGAGTCCCAGAATCAGACACTTGGACCGTCCGACTTGACCAATCAGACCACTCTACCAGTCGGATTGTCCGACTCGAATGCACCACCTTAGAGTCAAACCACCTGGTCCAATGAGACCAACTACACGATCGAACCGTCCGACTCTGCCAGTTTGACCCTGGCACGTGGCAGTAGGATCCATTTTAAGACTTGGACCACCCGGCTCGATCGGACAGTCTGACTTAGATAGTCGGACCACCCAGAATTGGAAGGTCCAATTCTGGGAATTAGACCACCAGGGCAGAACATTTTGAACTGGTAAGTGAGCCACCTCCTTAGGCCAAGGCCACTCCAAACACATCCCCAAACACCCCTGAGTACCTGACATGGCTCTTAGAAGCTAGAAAGGAGAAGCCACACCTGGGCAGCCTAGAGTCAATCTTTAGTAGCAGGCCATAGAACATGCAAGACTTAGAGCTGAAACTGACCCTCAGATTCCAATCCGGCCTTGATGGACTGTAGAGTGTGCAGCATAGACCCTAGACAATCCAAGAGGACATCCATGAAATGCGCTTAGAGCCATATTAGGCTACGAACAAAGGTTGCATTTGCACCCCACGTTGATTTCATCATTTAAGGTGCACTGAAAGGGAGAAAGCCTGATTTGGCATTGTGATTTGGAAACCACTAAGCACAAGGACGAATAAAATTGACAGATGCTTTCAATAACAAGGAACTCACATAGAATCATAAAAATTTAAAAAATCCACCAGTAGGAGCAGACCCTGAGACATAGCTAGGTGCCATAGAGCCCCATTAATAGGACCCTGAAGACCTCAAAGAGTTCAAAGACGACATGATTGAGAGCAAGTCACTACTTGAGTTGATTGGACTGATCAACAACCTAGTGGAGTGAGAGGTTGCAAAAATGTCAGGAGCAGACGCGAACCGAGAGGATGACCAACTGGACTTGGGCGAGTTCCCAATCGAATTGCAGCATATGGTCGACCAATACGACTGGCTAACAAGGACCATGATCCACGACAGACCGATCGAGGAAGTAGTTACGAGCCTTGAGGAAGAGAGGAAGGCAGCTAGGAAAGCACTGCAGAGCATCATAGCATATAATGGCGAGAAAGGACGAGGAAATTGCGGTAAGACTTAGAGATGCATGAGACACGATGCATTTTAGCCTTAGCTGGTAAGGCCACAACAGGGCCAAATGCAAAGGGGGAGAGGGAGCTAGAGGTAGTCCTGACACTGAGCGAGCTTGTCACCAAGCAGCTCATAGATAACACAGCTATAGAACAGAGTGCAACTGCACTAGCCACCTCTTTGCTCACAGGCTTAGGAGTCATGCAGGGGGTGAGGAGCCACAACAAGATCCCTGCAGTGGCCAAGTAGCTGGACAAGTACTAGCCCAGTAATGACCCCTATAGCTTCGTGGAGCAGTTCGAGTAGGTTTGGAAAGCCAACAGTCCCATGGACCTCACCCAATGCTCGCAGGCTTTTGGGCTTTGCTTGGGTGATAAGGGAAGGACGTGGTACACCAGCCTAGACATAGCAGAACGAAAAAACTTCAATCACCTGAAGGATCTCTTCATCAAGAGATTTTCAAAGACATGGTATTCTGACAGCCTCATAGTCCGATTGATGAATGTCAGTTAGAAGGACAAAGAGGACATTAGAGACTACATCACTCATGTACATAGCCTATTTAAGAGAATCCCTACCAACGAACAACCAAACGAGAGAGCAGTCTCTATCATTTTTTAAAACAGAATCCGTAGCGAGGAACTTTACAAGGCACTGGCAAGCAACTCAAGCTTGCAGAGAGATGTGCTCGCTAGGGTTTTCGATGAGGGAATAAGGATAGATGACCGGCTTAGGGAGAGAAGCGCTAGAAGCTCAAATCGAGATGGCTCTAGCCAAAGAACCACAAAGAAAGCCACAACCTATAGCAAGAGATCAATCCCTAACATCTAGGATAAGGGCAAGAGCACAGCACAAGACCAAGAGCTAGCCGAAGTCAGAATGGAGCTAGCACGATTGCAGAATGGAGAATAGACCCACTAGACCGCATGTCCAGTGTGTGCACTGTGGAGGCAATCACATCCCTGCTGAGTGTCAGGATCCAAGATCCAAGCCTTGTGCAAATTGTGGAAGGTTTGGCCACGACACAATGCTTTGTGGATTGCCAAGAAGGTTTCCTTATGCACAACAATACAATTCACCATACTACGGGAATAGGCCGCCTAACTTCTTCAAAAGAAGAGCCCCATTGGCCCTTCTAGCACCTAATGATGCAAAACCAGCTGTTCCTAGATTAGAGATCAATCATACCCAGACCGCTTGGACCCTTCGTGACACATCCATCGAGTACGCTCCCATCCACTACATGGAAGAGCCCAATGACGAGGAGTCATATGAGAACCCTTACATCTCATATGATGAAGAGGGTAATCTGGTCCTCATGGACTATTGATCAATGTCGATGATGGCATTAGGAAAGGGAAGAGGTAGAGGTTTTTCAGGGCCAACCCAAGACCTAGTCACGTGCTGGATTTGTGGTCATCCTAGTCACATATCGACACGATGCCCAGAAAAAGAGTAGGCTAATAGGGAGATACTTGATCTCAGGTGTGCTAAGTGTGGCATCGCCCATCTCTTTAGGGAATACCCGAGACAAAAGCCATCCTCGAGCTCAGCTGTCATGACACATGCACAAATGTGACAGGCTGACATATCACTGCTTGGGCCTAGCAACCTAGACACTGCCTCAATAGGAAAGAAGAGTTGTAGGTGGAGAAAGAAGAAAACCGGTGCTAAGATCACTCTCAAAATTGATGGAGAGACGTCAAAATTGACGGAGAGATGACGCTAGTGAGTGGCATGAAGGTAATTGATGCTGAGACTGAAACCACTGCTCCGAAAATAGCAGAGAAGGGGAGTGCTAAGGTAGGGGAGTACCCCCACCCGAAGCACCAACTAGCACAGAAGACGGATGTGGGAGCTTTCGCTCAACCGCCAAGACCCACGGACCACTTATTGTTTTAAGCATTTCAAGTGAGCACTAATGGCTATCTCTCACCTAGCCGACTCGCTGTCGATCCTACGAGTGTAGTGAGCTTACCTTGATGCTTGATCGAGTACCCTCCTCTCTCTTGCACTCCGGTAGATCCACGATTCATGATGCTAGCTCAAGCATCCTCAATCCTCCTCCATCTCCAAGCTCCATCCTCCATAACCGTGCGTGCAAGAGGAGAAAAGAAGAGAAGGGAAGAAGAGAAGTGGAGATGGTGAAGAGCTTCACCCTCTTGATCCCTCACTCCCACACACTCACTCCCTCACACTCTCACACTCCCTCTCTCAAGAGCACACACAAGCAAGAAGGAGAGAAGAAGAGAGGAAAAAGAAGACTCTTTTTGCCACACACCAAAAGAATGAGCTTCTCATTCACTTTTCAAATTTATATACAAAACCCTAAATCCCTTTTGGGTGGTCATTCCCTTTTTTCCTTTTTTACATGGCCGGCCGTAGCCTAGCCCTTTTTCCCATTTCCCACCACTCTAATTTTATTGTATTCCCAACTAATGCATACAATTTGCATAGGAGTGAGCTTGGCGCTCTTTTACAAGGATTCAAGAGCGCTTCCATATTTAATGGTGCACCTTTTACTCTTTTGTTGTCTCGGGGCGACAATGAGACTTTCTGAGGGTCGTGCTCGAACATTTAAAATTTTTAGGGTCTGGTACCGGTCAATGCACCTTTTTCTGCTTTTATCCTACGCCTTTTTTGCTATTTCCTTTTTCCCATTATCCCCTCCTCTGTGCTGCGGGAAACATGGTAACATTACCCCCCTCCTAGCCAAGTGCCAGTCCCATGGCACTGCGGTGGGAAGTAGTGGCTCGTGAGGTCTGCTGCTAGGCAGAACTGGTAGGTGGATGACATTGCTTCCAAGGTGATTGTGTGAATGAGAAATGATGGAGTTTAATGACAATGACCAGGAGAGATTCTGGCGTGCTTTAGGCTTCATGAAGATGCTCGGCATCTTTCACACAGTTGTGGCGTCCATTATGTAGCCGGTCATCCCTTGAGCATCAGAAACGCTTGAAGCAATAAGCAATCCCTTAGGAGGATGGTATTGGAGGGATTTATCCTGGAGAAGCCCCCCCTGAACTCTGCCTTGACAATGATATGGTATGTCATCGCATTGAAAATCTGTGTCTTTGATTTGAAGATCTTTGTCTTTGAGTTGAAGGTCTTCAGTGCTGCGTTGAAGATCTTCAACCTTGCATTGAAATTCTTCAGGCTTGTGGAATCAATAAGCGATCCGTAGATCTTGAGGCGTTGGGCATGCATCTTTGGAAGATGAGGTTCCAAGATCTATGCCAATGGAAGATCTATTACTGAGTTCTCCTTTTGCTTGATTTGGTTCAATCATGGTAGCCATCAGTAGGCAGATGGTTGGCGGCATGAAGCACATTGGTCCGTCCACTCCAATGCAGAAAAGCTCCTGAAACAGCAGCAATGGTATCATGTCTGGCATATGGAACAAATTTTGGTCATTCAAGGACGCCGTGGGTGATCTTCTTCAGCTGAGTAGCCAGTTCTTCAAACTCAAATATAACTTGCAAGGAAAGTTGTGCACTCCCTAAGGGGTGTGTCTGCCTCTCCGTGTAGTGCATGGTGCCCGTGGCAGTGGAACTAGAAGATGGGTCGAACCTAACCTTGGGCAAGCCCTTGGTAATGTCCACACTTGAGGACCCAGTTCGTGTATCATTGGAGGTGCGGTGCAAGTCTTAGGGTGACAGGTCTAAAAGTCCTACCCTTGATGTGCCCTAAGTGTGAAGTGGGGGAGCAAAAAGGGCTAGGGGGTTAGAGCGGAACTCCTCCTCCACTTTTCTCTGCTCTTCCTTCCTTTTCCCTTTTCCTTCTTTTTCCTTTCTTTTCTTCTCCTATGCTTCTTGTTTCGATGCCTTCTTTGCTTTCTGTAACTCTTCTTTTTCCTTCTCCTCCTCCTGTCTCTTCGTCCTCTCTCTCTCCTTGGCCTCTTTTAGGGACTCTTTCTTTGCCCTTTCCAAGTCTTCTCTCTCCTTCTTTCTGCCTTCGTCATCCTTCTTCTTTCTCTGCATTGTCTTCTTCTTGGGTTTCCTGGTTGCCTTTTTGCTTGTCTGTCCCTCCCCTTCTTCTTCTGTCTTAGTTCTATCGGTGGACCTATCCTTGTCCTGGTGAGGAGGCGACCTCTCTGGCGTTTCTCCTTCTCCTTCTTCCACCTCCTAGATGAGTGTAGTCAAGACACCTCCATACCCAATGAAAGAGGCTTTGGAGGAGGCTTTCTTTCTTTCTGTATCTTTAGAGGCCGGAGATTCTCCTCCTGCTGGTACACTTCCTAGGACCAACGCTTTGGCTGCCTGATCGATCGTTTTTCGTAGGTACCCATTCCAATCTACTTCATCTAGGGTATGGGCTGCTACATTCTCCAGCACTAGTACACTAATTCGATACATCAAGGAATTGTAACGCTGGCTAGAGAAGAGCACATGTATCAGCTTGGCCTGCATCCTGGCTTCTGCGTCGGGGATATCCTGGATGCTTATGCCGCCATTTGTGAGCACATCTTCCTTCTTCATTTTAAGCATGGCATAAACATCCCTTTTTTGTTTCCTCTCCGTCTTTGGTACCAATCCCAAAGACTTCTCCACCAAGGCTGGATCTAACTGGACGTGTACCTGCTTTGCATCTTCTCCTCTGCCCATTGTTACAATGCCACATTCTTGATCTGGGTTGTATGTTCTGAGGAACTCCATGCACTTAGGTTGTTCGGCTCCTATGAGAACTTTTCAAGATACTTCGTGAGGTTGCATTGTTCAACCACCCTCCTGGCTGCTTCCTCCTTGGCCACCATGACTTCTATGTTGTGGATGGTTCGGAATTTGTGCTGGCTGAAGGCGCAATTCTCTAGATGGATGCGGTATTGCTCCATTTCCTCGTCTGTGAACGAGAGTCGATGGGCGTGGTCTTGCTGTGACATTTTATGCTCCTACCATAAATCGTAACTTTCATTAGTATTTTTCACATATCAATTCGCTGATTGCTGGAAAAGAAAAACTCTATGCTTTTTGAATGAATTCATTAGGAAGCCCTATAGATTTTTCTTTTTAGACTTGGACTTTTTGCCCTTTACTTCAAAGTTTTCCTGCCCATTTTCCTACCCTGTCCGTTTTTTCATGCTACATGTTTATGCTTTTCCCTAATTTTACTTTGATTTATCCCCTTTGATTCATTTCTCTTTTGATTCCTTTTACCTTACCCCATCCCCTTGCACCTTGAAAAGAATCCTTCCTAGGATTGAGGGTCAAAAGGTTAAGGGCTTTTGGCATGTTGGGGTAGGAGTTACTTGTGAAGGAGCTAAGTATAGAAATTTGGATTGTATTCGAGTTGAGCTGCGTGGTCCAAATCGAAGAGTCGAATTTCCACGTGCGTGATGTAGAACATTTGTGTGAGGAAGTCACCAGAGTCGACCCAACTCGCAATGTAGAGTTCTTCCTCTGTTAAGAGGCGGTCAAGGTAGGGATGCCCCTTGATGTGCTCTTCCATGGGTCGGCCCCAAAGAGTGGTTAACACTCTATACGAGGTGGGTGCAATGTAAGTGGGATCATACTCTTCTGTGTTGACGGCGCGGCGTTGCTTGGCGTTGGTCATTATGCAACATCCTTCAACTTCCCATTGCAACCTAAGAGCGTACCACTGCCTCAAGAAAGGTGATCCAATATCAGTGAGCTGTGATAACTCCGCGATTTCTTGGTCAGTGATATCAGAAGTGGTTTGTGGATTGTATGATGTGATAAGGCGTTGTTTGATGGCTTGCTCCTTGGAGATTTCGCTATTCAACTCAGCAGCAGCGGAGCGAGAAGCTTTTGTGAACGCGAATTCAGAGGTTTCCCAAGAGCAAGACATATTTTGTACTTTTGTTGCAAAGGGTTCTTCTAATAGACCTGAAAGGTGAGAAGGATCGAAGCTTGCACGCGAGCTATAGCGGGAGAGCAAGAGCAAGAAAGAGAGAGACAAGAAATGGGAACTCCAACAGTCACAATGTGTGACCGGGCCTTCCTTTATTCAAATTGTCACTAAAAGAATAAAGAATAAAGTGACGTGACGGGCGTCCGCCACCTGCAGTGTGCAGTGGCGGGTACTGTCAGTGTAGTAATACACAGGGCGGCACGGCGGAGGCGCCTTTACCCCCAACAACCTCCCATTTAAAGGCGAATCTGCCCTAGTGAGAGAGAAAAGAAAAAGAAAAGACAATACAAATGTACATAGGTACAAGGGATGAGGAAAGGTGACATCTCATCCAACGCCCATCAACCTCCTGAGGAAGACAAAGCGCTCAGTAGTGAGGCTCTTCATGAGCAGATCTGCAGGATTCTCGTTAGTGGAGATCTTGACAAGGTCAACAGACCTGTCCTCCATGACAGCACGTATGAAGTGATACCTCACCTCAATGTGTTTCGTCTTCGTATGGAAGACCGAATTCTTAGCCAACTGAATGGCACTCATAGAATCCGAATGCAGTGTAGGTGTAGCATCAATCCGAAGGTCAGCAACTAGACGGCCTAACCATATGGCCTCCTTGCAAGCCTCAGTGGGGCTGCAACATACTCCACCTCAGTGGTAGACAAAGCCGTACACTTCTGAACCTGGACATCCAAGAGACAGCCCCTCCAGCATAGGTGAATACATAGCCAGAAGTGGACTTCCTACTATTTGCATGTCCTGCATAATCGGAGTCAGTGTACCCCACGACCCCTATATCCTGGCTGCCATAGCAAATACACATATCTGCTGTGCCCTTCAGGTACCTCATGATACCCTTCACGGCATCCCAATGTCTGCTGCCAGGTGTAGCCATATAGCGTGCCACAACACCAACTGCATGCGCAATATTTGGACGAGTGGCTATCATGGCATACATCAAACTGCCCACGGCTGAAGCATAAGGGATCTTGGCCATCTCGGCCCTCTGCTCATTTGTCTGCGGACAATCAGCCTGTGATACCTTCACATAAGAAGGTAATGGACAGCCAATAGGCTTTATGTCCTGCATGCGGAAGCGCTCAAGGACATTATGAATGTACTCCCGCTGTGAGAGATACAAAAGCCCCTGATGCCTATCACACTTAATGCGCATCCTAAGTATATGTGAGGCCTGTCCCAAATCCTTCATCTCAAAGCTCTTCTTCAACTGAGATTTAAGAGCATCTAGCTCATCATGAGCTTTCCCTGCTATCAGCATATCATCAACATAGAGTACCAAGATAAGCAAACTGCCATCACGGGCTTTCTTCGTGTAAAGACACGGATCCATAGCACTCCTGCTGTAGCCCTGTGACTACATAAAGGCATCAAACTTATGATACCATTCCCTAGGTGCCTGCATCAAGCGCATCCAAGAGAGCATGACATACATGAAGCACCGGTCGTATTAACCATGAAGCAATACATAAGCCCAAATAAGCTCTCGGTCAACTCAATGACATCCAAATAGCAACCAAGATCAGTGATCAAGTAAGCCGGGAATGCTCAAATACATCCAAATCCAAGCTCCAAATGTCGGTATGGCATACACGAACCAAATAGCATATGTCACGAACCAAAGCATGTAATGCAAAAGCCTAACTATCAAGCAGAGACATGAGGCATAGGCGGTCCACGAGCATGCCAAGTCGGTCCAAATGCCAGTGAAGACAGAGCTAATGCGAAGCTCAAAAGCATCCCATAATCTCATACATATGCTCCAAGTCGTCCCCAAATGTCAGAGACATCATGCCAAAGCTCAAAGCATACATCCGGTATCGGTAGGTAAGTGCCAAAGCATGTAAAGTACCTTCAGCCCACTGTTATTCCAGCATGTATTTACTGTTCTAAACAGTAGATTTCAGCCCCAAATTCAAGCCAAAATCATGGTCAAACCAAATGCATACATCCCCAATACATCCAGGTAGGAAGTAGACCGCATACGGGCATCAAATAGCTCCAATGGAATGAGGCATAAGCAACAAATGTCAGTGTCAGGGGTGCTGCCCTATTTCCAGCACTGTTATGCAGTGAATGACAGTTTCAAAACTGAGAACGATCAGCTCCCAACCTCAATTTTCAAGCCAAAGCATCAAAATGACATCCAAAAATGGCTCAAATGCCCTCCAAATAGGCCAATGATGAGTGCTCCATGAGCAACAAATCATTCAGCTGTAAAACGTGGAGGTCAAAGTCTGAAAATGGGTGCCATATTCAGCGTGTTGAGGCCTGGAGTGCTGCTTTAATCACGTGGCTGAATGTTGAGTGTGGGGGGGCTCAATGATGGCCCAAGGTAGGCACATACCAAGCCATGAAGGCCCAATGCAAAGGGGAGGGAAGATATGAGCTATGGAGCTCAAGAAGAGTGGCTGCCCTTTGTTCCTGCCCTGTTTCAAACTGAGAATACACTCAAATGCCTGCAAATGCTGAAGCAATACCTCAAGGGCAAGGCCCTGATGAAGCTCAAGAAGTCCGGGATGGAGCTCGGGAAGCCGGGGAGAGTCGGGAGCTCAAGAGGTTGGCTATGGCTGCCGGGATGGAGACCCAATGCGTGAAGCGAGTCGACGCGAAGGTCGAGAAGCACCGAGTCGAGCTCGAGCAAGAGAATGCCAATCTCTGATACCATTTGAAAGGTGAGAAGGATCAAAGCTTGCACGCGAGCTATAGCGGGAGAGCAAGAGCAAGAAAGAGAGAGACAAGAAATGGGAACTCCAACAGTCACAATGTGTGACCGGGCCTTCCTTTATTCAAACTGTCACTAAAAGAATAAAGAATAAAGTGACGTGACGGGCGCCCGCCACCTGCAATGTGCAGTGGCGGGTACTATCAGTGTAGTAATACACAGGGCGGCACGGCGGAGGCGCCTTTACCCCCAACAAGACCGAGGTCCAAGCGGTCGTAGCTTAGCGTGAGTGACACAAAAGTGTCATCTAGTCGTTTAATACAACCCACCACGTCATCCCCGGTGTCCTCAGTGAGGTCAACGGCCAGCTCTAGGAAGGATTTTTGTTCATAGGAGGGTGTAAGGCCGGCAGGTGGTCGAGGTTTGGCAGAGCAAGAGCTTTTGATCACGAAGATGGGTGGTGGGGGGGTTCGTGAGTTTGTGGTTGGGCTGTTTGGATGTTGAGTTGATTGGGAGCAGCCATGATGGACGGTTTGCTACATTCATGTTGGAGTTGGGGAGGCAGATTGGCTTCAGCAGGTGGTGACTCTTGTGACGGAACCTGCGGTTCGAGTTGGTAGGCTTGTGGGACTCTCTTGGGTCTAGATGTGGATGAGGCGGATGGTTGAGGTTCAGGAGAGCACTCCGGCCCACGGTTTCGAGGGTTGATGGAACGTGGTTTGATCAAGCTTGAGGGTGGTGTATGAGTGTTGCTTCTAGCCTTGGGAGCCTTAGGGATCCATAGCGAGGTATTTCCCTCGTAGTAGCCTTGCGCATGTAAGAGGGATTTAGGGACCCATCTTTGCTTGATCACGTGGCGCTTCCTATGATTGCGTCTTGGCCTCCTAGGATTAGAGTTGTGGGTCTTATGAGAATAGGAACGTCGACTCCTAGGCGGTGGTTGCGGCTGTTTAGGCACCCATTGGAGGCGAGGCTGTTGGGCCTTAGCTTTGGCTGCTGTGGGTTGCGATTTGTGGAAGTCGGGGAGTGGCGGCCGCGCACTACCCCCTCCTTAGCCTTGCCTATGGATGTTTCTACCGGTGGCTTTGCAAACGATGATGGTGTCATGTAGCCCTTGCTGAAAGTTGTGACAATGCGCACGTTGCCTATTGCTGGGTGGATGCACTGCAACTCATAATCAATATTACGGTGAGTCTGCTTTTTGAAGGTTTGCCCTAGCAGTGACTCAGTGCGTGTGCCTGTAGCACTTGGAAATATGTAAAAAAGCATTGAAACAGTCTCAGACTCGATGGAAATGGCGACCCTGAACTTGCCGAGAAGTGCATATGAGTGGGCCCCATATGGGTTTAATTTGGTAATTGTGGGTTGAAGTAGTGGTTTGCCAAGTTGGATCCAATGACTGTGGGTTAAGACATTGAAGTCTGCTCCCTCATCGATCAAGGCATTGAAAGCACATGTTTGCTTGGCAGTGATCATGATACGGAGGTAAGCACGCTCTACGGCTTCCTCATCCTCTTTGTTGATATCGGTGATTGTAGCTACTCGTACTTTGATGTACTTTGACTCGTAGTTCTAACAATGGTGGCTCATGCAGAGGATGTGTGGGAGGGTAGTACTTCTTGACACGACTACCATTGAAGAAGCCTACTCCCTCACCGTCTAGTGTCTCAAGCTCGACATTGCCGGTTCGGCTGATTGCACGAACCTTGAAGGGTCTGAGACCTCTGAATTTCATTTTTTGATTATGCCCCTTAATTGAGTAAATGACTAAGTCACCCTATTCGAATTTGTGCTGCTTGACATGCTTATCTAACGAGCTTTTGCGTCGGGCTTTCTCACAGATAAGCGCGTGGGTGGCTAGAAGACGAGTTTCTGATAGGCGTTCAAGCTCGACCAGGTGTTGCGTCCATGCCTCCTTCCCTTCCCATCATTCTTGAAGTGCTATTCTCAAGCTAGGAATGAGGAATTCTAATGGTAGAATTGCCTCAGTTCCATAGGTCAGCCTAAAGGGGGTTTGGTCGACAGCCGTTTTATAAGCTGTGCGGTAGGCCCACAAGGCTGCCATCAGCTTGTTGTCCCAGTCGCTGCGTGAGGCTGAGACTACTTTAGTCAGGACATTGATAAAAATCTTATTAGTTGATTCTGGCTGGCCATTCGCCTGAGGGTAGTATGGTGAGGATTTGCGATGGATAATGAGAAAGGTGGACAGGAGGTGTGCTATCACTTCATTGATGAAGTGCATGCCTTGGTCACTAACCAGTTCAATGGGGCAGCCGAAGCGCGAGATCACTTGCTCCCATAAGAACTTGGCAGTCGTCCTTGCGTCATTTCTTCATGTGGCTCTTGCCTCTACCCATTTTGTGAGGTAATCTGTGGCCACAACGATGTACTTGGCTTGTGAGTACTGGGCTACAGGACTGATGGGCCCTATGAAGTCGATTCCCCATTTTTCGAAGGGTTGGTGAGCAATAATTGGGGTCAACTCCATTTGATCCTTATGAATCGGTACTTTTTTCCATTGGCACTCGTCACAATGCTTGACGAATCGCTTAGCATCGCGGAAAAGTATGGGCCACCATAGTTGAGATTGCAGCACCTTCCGTGCTGTCGTGTCTCCACTAAAGTGTCCTCCCGCAATGCCGCTGTGCGCCTCCGAGAGCACATCGTACATCTCATGCTCACACATGCATCTACCCAGCAATCCGTCTTGCCCCAGCCTATAGAGTTGGCCCGCAATCAGCTGGTAGGGCTGGATTTTCAGGATCAAGCACCTAAGTCGGGCTTTTTCTATTGGTCGCTCAGGTAGTCCGTGCTCGAGCACTTGGACTATGTCGTCCGCCCAATATGGCGTTAGATCAGCCTTAAATAAATCTCTCTCGCTGTATAGGTGGAATAGGTGGGCGTCGGGTAACTTGTCAATGATGCCCTGTCCAGCGGCTTCTCTCGTGGGGATGCGTGACATGTGATCAGCCATGTAATGCTGCTTTCCCTTCTGTACTACCACGGAGAAGTCGAACTCTAGAAGCAGGAGGAGCCATTGAGCTATGCGCCCTATAGCACAGGGTTTGTTTACTAAATAGAGCAGGGCTTGATGGTCCACGAAAAAGATGAAGGGTGTGGCCAATAGATAATGCTGGAATTTCTTCACAGCGAACACCATGGCTAATCCCTCCCTTTCTGTTGTCGAGTAGTTCATCTCCATCTCAGTGAGTTGTCTGCTAGCAAAGCTCACTGGATAATCCAAGTTGTGCTCACTAGGTTGGCACAACACTGCCCCCATGGCAAACTTAGAAGCATCGATGTGCATGTGGAAGGTAATTGTCCAATCTGGGGCTCATAGAATTGGTGCTATTGTTAGAGCTTTTTTCAATTCTTCGTATGCTCATTGGCATGCCTCGGTCCACTCAAAGACAATCAGCAGCTTGTACAATGGTCTGGCGATCAGCGCGTAGTTCAGTACAAACCGCCGATAGTATCCTGTATGGCCTAAGAAGCATTGAACTCCCTTGTAATTAATTGGGGATCGAAGGTCAACAATAACCCTGACCTTCGAGAAGTCAGTGGCAATGCCATTCTTCGACACCACATGTCCTAAGATGCATCCGTGCTTTATCCAAAATTGGCACTTCAAGGGGTTCAAGGAGAGGCGATATAAGCGACACCGTTCAAAGACTGCATGGAGTTTGTCTAAGTATTCAATCCAGGTCGAATGGACACACAGGTCTTCGACAAAAACCTCTAACTCCTTGCGGAGCATGTCCTTAAAGATGGTGCACATGAGACATTGGAAAGTGGCAGGGGCATTGGTCAACCCGAAGAGCATGACTATGTATGCAAAGACGCCCCACTCAGTGGCAAAGGCAGTCTTGTGCCTGTCCGCCGGATGCACTTGCACCTAGTTGTACCCTGAGAAGCTGTCCAGAAAACTGTAGGCTTCCTTGCCTACCACCCTCTCAAGCGTGTGCTCGGTGTACAGCAATGGATAGTTGTCTCTCTTCGTAGCAGCATTCACCTTCTTGTAATTGACACACACTCATATTTTTCCATTCTTCTTCATCACAATGACTATGGGTGATACCCAGTCTGTGTGCTCAATTTTGTAAATGAATCCAGCTCTCATCAGCTTGTCAATTTCCTCTTTGACAGCATGAGCGTGTTTTGGATTCATAGGGTATGGTCGCTACTTGATCGGCGTTGCGTCCAACGTCATGGGTATGTTGTGAGTCACAACACTCAGATCTACCCCCTCTAGCTCCTCTAAGGACCAAGCAAACACGTCTATATACTCTCGCAAGAGAGCGACAAGACTCGTTTCTTCTTCACCAGTCAGGTCATCGGCAATGAACACTGGTCGGGGTGTTTCCCCTTCCTGGGCTAAGTCTACCTCCTTGACTTTGGCTGGTCCCTCGATTGGTTTGCTCGTCTGCCCTTGACGTTTGGCACCTAACAGAACTACTACCCTATCCCCTTTTTTGAATTTCATGAAGCGTTTAGGGAGGTCCTGCGGCTTTCACTATTCTTCTATTCGTGTATCCTTGGGTTGCTTTGCCTTTTCCTACCTTAACCGTCTGCGCCTCAGGTGGATGGGTAGGTCCCTCTTGGTACGTTTGGTCATGGCGGCCTAGGGATCTGTGGATCACTATCCGAACTAACTTCTGATTTAGAGGGAAACCCTTGATCTTCGCTAGAAGAGGTGGTCTTCCCTGGTGGCCACAGTTCAGATGGTGATTCGGTCCTAAGTATTGATGTCGTTCTTGGCTAGGCTAGGCCTGCTTGCTCATGGTCTATGGCTCCTATGCGTTCCAACCAAGCACGATCACATTCCATGTGCATGACTCCTCGCTCTACTCTAAGGGTCTGCCTTTCCTGCGGCTTGGCGTCTGCTCGTATCTGCTCAATTTCTCGTCCTTCAGTGTCGTATTCTATGGTATCTACTTTACCCTCGCTCCCATCACTGAAGGATTGGCAGTCTTCATATTCATCGCTAGAATCATTGTCATCCGATAGCTCATCGTCTCCTAGGGCTTGGTATGCCTCATGTCATTTGTCAGGAACTAGGGCCTAGTTATACATGAGGTTTAAATCATGCACCCTGGTCCATTGCCACTTGGATTCCTCTAAGAGATCCTGGAGTGGTTTGAAATTTGCAGCTGGATTACCAGCTAACTGGTTCGTTAGATACTCCAGCATCTTCTAGAGTTCCCTTTTTTTGGATGGTACGTAGAAGGTGATAGGCTTAGGCTTTCCATGGAGGCTTCCTGCCATCATGCAGACTGGTGTAGAGAGTGCTTCATTAGACTTGCCAATTGTTTTGATGGCTTGCTCATACACCTCATGATCTAAGAATGGCAGGTCGATTGTAGCGAGAACGTGCATCCAATCCCGCTCATCCTCTGGGCATGGAATATACTTGGTCAAGGGCCCATAGGGCTTCTTGACCTGAGTGTTCCCCTTGAGCATAGTAGAGATGGCGTCTAGGTCGACTGGTGAGGTCTTCCAAGTGTCCATCTCTACTCTTACGACATATGTTCTATTGCCAAGGAAGATCAAGTCGTTACCCCAATCTTCGATGACTCTAGCATTGCACATCCAAGGTCGGCCTAATAGGATATCGTAGTCCACTCCCTTCATGACTATAAAGTCAACAAAGAACTGGACACCTGCGATCTTCACTGGCCAATTCTTAAGCACCCCGAATGGCTTCACCCTCATACCATTTTCTAACGTGACACTAAACCTAGTAATTTCGACAGGTGGGTTTCCCCAAGTCTAGAGCACTGCGTGGCTAAGCACACTAACCCCAGCTCCCGTATATACGATTCCCTTTCTTGTTGTGTCACCTAGGGCTAGGACCAGTAAGACCGCGTGCATCTCAGAGCCTTCCCAAAAGGCATTGACATGCAAGGATTTAGGCATAGAGTGCAGTGTCAAACTTGGTAATTGCGTTTTTGCATCATGGTCTTGAGGGTCTGCCGTGGCCTACTCTTGTAATCCTTCGACCCACTGCTTAAGATCTTTCCATAGGGTAGGATGCTGCTTAAGCAGATCTCCCAGGCTAAGTGTTACAGGGGTGGTCACTAGCGTGGTCAGGATATCATTGGATATTCGTCCTTCCCTTAACCTAGATTGTCCAGGCCAATGGCCGCGACTGATCTGCAGCTCTGTCGCGTCAAGGCTAGGTCTTAGCGGCACTGCTTGTGGCGCTGTTGCTTCTGCCGACTTAGGTTGAGGCGGTGACATCGGCGTGCTTACCCTAGAGAGGTCATCGATCTCGTCCTCTACAATAGGCTCAGCGTCTTTGAGGTGCTCTTGAGCCTCCTTCACCCATTCCTTCACCTTTTCTATGGCCTCTAATAGTCACTTTGGATGCGGGTATTCCCCTACCTTAGTGCTTCCCTTTTCAACCGTCTTAGGGGTTGAAGTCTTTGCCTCTATGTCTGAAACCTTCTTTCCAGCAGGCAAAGTCGTAGCACTCTCGGTCTTTAGTGTGACCTTAGCTTCCGATCTCTTCTTTTTCCGCCAGCAGCTTTTCTTCGCTATCAAGGTTGCATCAAGATTGCTAGGTCCTGGCAGAGAGATGCCGGCCTGCTTCGTTTGGGCTCGGGTCATGACCCGCGATGGAATAGGTGTGGCCTCCCCATTGAGGTTTTCGACACCAAACAGCCCCAATGGGACAGATGGCAAGTTGGCTGAGCTAGAGGATGGCTTTCGCTTTGGAAAATCTATGAAAAGATGGGTGATTTCACACTCTGTGCACCTTTGGTCAGTCTTTTCTCTGTTTTGCTGCTCTCTTTCAGGGCAGCATGATGAGACATGACCGGGGTGATCACAAGTCCAACAAGTGACTGGATCCTGCAGCTGCCCTCCTAGGCCTCTACCTTGTCCCCGTCCTAACGCCATCACCGGTACGGGTCGATAATCCATGAGGACCGCGTTGCCCTTGTCATCATGCAAGACGTAAGGGTATATGTAGGTCTCTTCATCATTCGGCTCCTCCACGTAGTGTACTGGAGCGTCGCTCGGTGGGTGGGTCACATAAGGACCAGGTGGTCTAGGAATGCCGGTAGGATTGATGTCCATTCAAGGGATGGCTGGTTTCATATTGTTAGGTGCGGAAAGAGCCAATGGGGCTCCCCTTCCAAAGAATGGCTGCGGCCTATTCGCTAGATAAGGCTGGCCGTAGGGTTGCGAGTATGGAAGTCTTCTTGGTAATCTACAATGCGCGACATTATGACCGAACCTACCACAGCTAGCACAAGGTCTTGACTTAGGGTCTTGACACTCGGCCGGCAAGTGGTTTCCGCCATAGTACACCCATTGGACGTGCGGGTGCGTTGGTCGTCTCAACATGTCTTGCAACTTGGCTAATTCCATCTTGATCTCAGCCAAGCCTTGGTCTGTCTTGGTGGCCTTCCCCTTATCTTGGGATGATGGGATTGACCGCTCACTAGAGGCTAACATTCTCTCTGAGATTCGCGAGTTGGTCTCCTCTAAATTTGAGCTTCTGGAGCTTCGCTCTTTCAACTGATCATCGACTCTGATGGATTTCTCAAACACTCTAGCCACTGCGTCCCGCTGCAAGCTTGAATTGCTTGCCAAAGCCTTATATAGCTCCTCGTCTCAAATTCCGCTAATGAATATAGTCGAAACTGCTTTGTCAGTCGGTCGCTCACCCAGAGCGATTCTCTTAAAGAGACTCCTCACATGGGTCACGTAGTCGCGGATGTCCTCCTTCTCTTTCTGCTTGATGTTCATCAAGCGTACTAGCAGATTATCGGAGTATCTGAGCTTGGTAAATCTCTTGACGAAGAGATCCTTGAGGTCATTGAAGTTGGCTTGCTCTGCAGCATCTAGGCTCATATACCACATCCTACCCTTGTTGCTTAGGCAAAGCCCGAATGCTTGCGAGCGTTGAGTTTGGTCGTTGAGGCCATTGGCTTCGCAGACTTGCTCAAACTGCTCAACAAAGCTGTATGGGTCGTCATGAGGTTGGTACTTTTCGAGTTGCTTGGCAACAATCAGTATTTTAGCTTGGCTTTTTGAGCCTTTGTTCGCCCCTAATCCTGTGAGCAGTGACGTCGCTAGTGCGGTGGCACTCTGCTCTACTGCTGTATTATCGAGCAGCCATTTCATGAGAAGCTCACTCAACGTCAAGTGTCCCTCTAGTGCTCTCTCATGGTCTGTTCGATTTCGGCCAGCCAAGTTCAACACTCGCTGCACCTCATGCAGCTCCATGCTTTGCCTTTGGCTCCTAGCCTGCTGATCCCTATTGTACTCGGCTATGCCCTGCAATGCCTTGCGGGCTAGCCTTCTCTCCTCTTCTAGATCTGCAATGATTGCATCTGCTGTCCTGCCGCGGTGCTCGTACCGGGCGTGCATGTTGTAACTGCTCACCAACTGCTGAATAGCATCTGGGAACACGTTCAAATCGAGCTTCTCATTAGACTGATGGTCTGAGCTCTCTTCCATCATGGTCGAGTTCTCACGCTCCACTATGCTGTCGGCGGTCAGGTTGAATAGACTTGACAGATCCTCTGACAGATCCTCGTCGTTGGCGCTCCTTGCTTGGTCCTACTTTGTCCTTTGATGGTTTGTTTATGTCTTGGGTCCTCTCCTATTGGTGGGTTCCTTGAGTGGTTTATCTGAGTGAGTTCCTTTGGTTATTGAATACAAACCTCAATTTATGGTCACTCAGTGCATGTGTCATTTCTCGTGCACTTGTGCCCAATCAGGCTTTCAGCTTTCTTAAGTGTACTTCAAGTGCGGAGATTCAATGTGAGTGCAGCAAGCAATTCCTCAGCATCTTACACACTCTCGCTTGTTTCGGGCATGATAGGCTTGTAGATCCATTTTCTAGCCGTTTTGTTAGGGTTTAGGGTTTCCTTGTATGTAGCCTTGTTCATTTTCGGTCAATCAGGTTTTACAGCTCAGCGGTTTGCGTCTAAGTCCTTGGGTCTCGCAACTATCCACTTCTAGCTGCCAAGCGGCTGTGCACTACAATTTCTCTTATTACGTGTGCCAAAATCAATTTCTGAGCGCCCAAAGGGTTTCGACAATTTGCGCTGCTGCGTATTTTTCGGGTCAGGTCAAATTTATGAAAATTTTGATAAAAAGTTGCACTCGAACCAACTGGTCTGAATTGTAGGGTCCGAGTAAGTCACTCAGACGGCCGAATGGCACAGGGCAGAGGGCCAGATTTCAAGGATAGACTTGGATAGTTTTGATTCCGATGGGCCGAATGGCAAATTCGGACAAGGTGATTCGGACGGGCCGAATGGCACTTGGGCCGAGGACCGAATTTGGGACGTGGCTAAGGGCCGAATTTGAGACTCGGACGGGTCACTCGGAGGACGGATGTGCCACGTGACAAAAAGTTTTGACTCGGACCGCCGAATGGGTTGATTCGGACCGTTTGCCTCGGACGGGTCTGAGGGCCAACTCGCCGAGTGGGCCAAGTGACAATGGCCGAGGGCCGATTCTGGGACTCGGCCCAGGAAAGGCCACTCGGACGGGCCGAATGCGGCACGCGTAACCTGCGCGAACACAATTTTGATTGATTCACCAAATGTAGACCGGCACCATGGCCATGCACTTCCAGATCCTATCTAGGGAAGTAGAGGGAGAGATTCGTATGCCTAAACGGGCCGGTAAGTGCGTCGGTGATGCGATCGAATCGATACGGGCTGGAGCTCT
The DNA here is from genome assembly GCF_053477565.2 of Lygodium microphyllum. NCBI lineage: Eukaryota > Viridiplantae > Streptophyta > Polypodiopsida > Schizaeales > Lygodiaceae > Lygodium > Lygodium microphyllum. The sequence continues at coordinate 42,072,429 of NC_141162.1, forward strand.
CTATCTCTCTCTCTCCCTCTCTCTCACACTGAAATGGCACAAATGAGCTCTCCCCTGGCCTCTTGGCTCTTATATCCCTTCCCAAGTGTGGCGTTGATGCCCCCAATCACTCACTTGCCAATCTTAGGCATCACTAGCGAGCATTTTACCCTTTTTGCACGATTTTTGCCCTGTTTTGAAACAGTAAACCCTACCCTTCTCTGGTTCGATTTCCTAACTATAACCTACGCTAAATGCAACAAAAATCAAAGGTAAAAAACTGAAATAGATTTTTCATGCTTTCCAATCATCAAACAACCAAAATATCCCAAAATACTTACTTGTTTTGAAGATAAAAAACACCCAAACTTTCTACCTATCTCAAGCTCCATTTTGGGGATGAATCCCCTACTTCGATGCTCGATATGAGGTGCACAAGTGCTCAAGCTTGAATCCGTTGGTCCCGGCAACGAAACCAAAATGTGGGAGCTTTCGCTCAACCGCCAAGACCCACGGACCGCTTATTGTTTCAAGCGTTTCAAGCGAGCACTAATGGTTATCTCTCACCTAGTCGATGTGCCGCCGATCCTACGAGTATAGTGAGCTTACCTTGATGCTTGATCGAGTACCCTCCTCTCTCTTGCACTCCGGTAGCTCCATGATTCTTGATGCTAGCTCAAGCATCCTCAATCCTCCTCCATCTCCAAGCTCCATCCTCCATAGCCATGCATGCAAGAGAAGAGGGAAGAAGAGAAGTGGAGATGGTGAAGAGCTTCACCCTCTTGATCCCTCACTCCCACACACTCACTCCCTCACACTCTCACACTCCCTCTCTCAAGAGCACACACAAGCAAGAAGGAGAGAAGAAGAGAGGAAAAAGAAGACTTTTTTTGCCACACACCAAAAGAATGAGCTTCTCATTCACTTTTCAACTTTATATACAAAATTTACTATTTTCCACCACTCTAATTTTATCCTATTCCCAACTAATGCATAGAATTTTCACAGGAGCGAGCCTAGCACTCTTTTACAAGGATTCGAGAGCGCTTCCATATTTAATGGTGCGCCTTTTGCTCTTTTGTTGTCTCGCAGTGACACTGAAACTTTCTGAGGGTCGTACCCAAACATTTAAATTTTTCAGGGTCTGGTTACCAGTCAAGGAGCCTTTTTTTGCTTTTATCCTGCACCTTTTTTGCTATTTCCTTTTCTCCATTTTCCGCTCCTCTGTGCTGCGGGAAACACGGTAACAACGGAACTGAGGACTTCTCTAGTGTGAGCACCCCAGTCTCACCCTCTCGACCAAGGTCAAGAGATGCGCCTATGCCATGGGTAGCACCACCTAGGAGAAGCTTAGGAGCCATGGGCCAGCAAAACACCCAAGGCCAATGGCCTAGAGGTGCAAGAATGGAGGAGAGACAAATGATGAGTAACCTCCTCACGACATTAGTAACCACCCCAGTAACCCTGAGCCTAGGAGACTTGCTTAGGCAGCATCCAACACTTTGGTTGGAACTGAAGCACTAGGTGGAGGAACCAGCTGAGCAGATTGCTACTGACCTGCATGAGCATGATGCAGTCATATAGATGCTGAGCTTGACGCTGCACTTAGTGCCTAAATATCTACATGTAAATGCTTTTTGGGAGGGCACCGAGATGCACGATCTGCTACCTATCCAGCCCTAGGAGACATGACATGGAAAGGAATCGTAGACATGGGCGTAGAGGTTAGTGTCTTGAGCCACACAGTCTTGCAGGCTTGGGGAAACCCTCTCGTCGAGGCTACTAGGTTCAATGTCACACTAGCAAATGGAATGAAGGTAAGGCCCTTCGGAGTTTTAAAAAATTGCCCAGTGAAGATTGCAGGTGTCTAGTTCTCTATACACTTCATTGTTATGAAGGGAGTGGACTATGACATCCTGCTAGGATGACCCTGGATGAGGAATGCATGAGTCATCGAGGAATGAGGCAACGGTATAATCTTCTTAAGGAATTGGAAGGAAGTAGGAAGGGTGGATATGGATACGTGGAAGACAACACCTATTGATCTAAATGCCATCTTAGCCACATTGAGGGGTAACATGCAACCAACCACATCGTATGGGCCGCTGACCAAGTATATACCGTGCCTTGAGGATGAGCGAGATTGGATGCATGTCCTTCCAACCATCGATCTCCCATTCTCAGATGATGAGGAGGAGTATAAGAAAGCTGCACAAGCCATGTGCATGCCAGATGAGGAACACTCAGTACCAGTCTACATGATGGCAAGGAGTGCATGTGGTCGGCCCAAACCTGTCACTTTCCATGTCCCAAACAATAAGCTAGAACTCTAGGAGACCCTAGAGTATTTGACAGGTAGATTGGAAGGCAATCCTTCCGCTAATCTCTTGCCCCTCAGGGACCTCCTGGGTGAGCACAAGTGGAAGTAGACCAAAGCTCACGACTTGAACTTGCTATACAATTGGGCTCTAGTCACCGACGAGAAAGAGGCTAGCAAGGAGGACCCGTGAGATGACAAGCAGTCAGGGAGTGATGGTTCTGACAATGAATATGAGGATTGTTCCTCCATCAATGAGGAGAGCAAGGAGGAAATGGATACTGTGGAGTACGATACTGATGGAAGGGTGATAGAGCAGATAAGAGTAGACTCCAGGCCCCAAGAAAGGAATGCATATGAGATCAAGAGAGGAGTGATGAGATTGGATTGCGATCGCTCTTGGTTGGAATGTATAGGGGCACTGGATTATGAGCAGGCTAGAATTTCCCAACGACCAGTGGTACCTATGTTTAGGATAGACGCACCTACTGAACTACGACCACCCGAGGAGACTCCTTCCTCTAGTGAGGGCTGTGAGTTCAACTCAGAGTCTGAAGTGAGTACGGAGAGCAACCCTGAAATACCCATGCCATCCAAAACCAAACGCACCAAGGGGGACTTGCCGGTCCACCTAAGGCGCAATCGGCTAAAGGAGGAAAGAAAGAAATGAACAAAAGAGTCAGATGCAGAACAATAGAAGAAACCGCAGGACCCACCAAGGTCAAGGAAGTCAACCTAGCAAGGGAAGATGAGAAGCCTCGACCTATATTCATAGCAGAAAACCTGACAAAGGATAAGGAGGGTAACCTTGTTGCTCGCCTATGAGAGTACGTGGACGTGTTTGCCTTGTCTCTAGATGAACTTAAGGGAATCGACCCCAGGGTTGTGACCCACAACATCCCTATTCATCTACGAAATAGAGCACACATAATGGGTATCACTAATAGTGATCATTATGAAGAAAAACAGAAAGATCCGAGTGTGCATCAACGACAATAAAGTCAATGCCGCTACGAAGAGAGATAAATACCCATTGCCATACACCGAGCACATGCTTGAGAGGGTGGCAGGTAAAGAAGCCTATAGTTTCCTGGACGGCTTCTCGGGCTACAATCAAGTGAAAGTACACCCCGACAACATGCACAAGACTTCCTTCGCTACAGAGTGGGGGTATTCGTCTACATCTTTATGCCCTTTGGGCTAATGGACGCGCCCACAACCTTTCAACGCCTGATGTGCACGATCTTCAAAGACATGCTTAGAAAAGAGTTAGAGGTGTTTGTGGACGATCTATGCGTATACTCTAGCTAGGCGGAACACTTAGAGAAACTACGGGCAGTCTTTGGGTGGTGTCGACTTTATAACCTCTCATTAAACCCCCTGAAGTGCCAATTCTGGGTGAAACACGGATGCATCCTAGGGCACATGGTGTCCAAGAATGGCATCACCACTAATTTCTCGAAGATCACGGTTATTGTCAACTTGCCACCACCCAACAATTATAAGGGTGTTCAGTGCTTCTTAGGTCACACAGGATACTATCGGCGCTTTGTACTGAATTATGCACTAATCGCAAGACCATTGTACAAGCTGCTAATTGTATTCGAGTGGATCGAAGAATGCCAACGTGCTTATGAAGAATTGAAGAAGGCTCTTACCACCGCACCCATCTTATGAGCCCCAGATTGGGCCAGAACGTTCCATGTGCATATAGATGCATCTGAGTTTGCCATTGGAACTGTTCTATGCCAACATGGAGAACACAACCTTGATTACCCAGTGAGCTTTGCTAGTAGGCAGCTCACTGACATGGAGATTAACTATTCCACTATGAAAAGGGAGGGGCTGGCCATGGTATTTGCCATTAAGAAATTTAGACATTATCTTTTGGCCACACCCTTCACCTTTCTTGTTGACCATCAAGCATTGCTCTATCTAGTGAACAAGCCTTGCGCTACAGGACGCATTGCACAATGGTTATTGCTTCTTCTCAAGTTTGACTTCTCTGTGGTTGTACGTGAAGGGAAATGACATTACATGGCAGATCACATGTCCTGCATACCCACATGTGAAGCCATTGGACAAGGCATAACAGACGACCTTCTAGATGCGCATCTATTTGGCTTGTCTAGTGGCTGATTTAACGCCATACTGGGCTAACAATGTCATCCACATGCTCAAACACGATCTACCCGAGAGAGCTATCAAGAAGGCCAAGCTTAGGAGGCTTATTGTGAAGATCCAACCCTATTAGCTGATTTCCGGCCAACTCTATAGGTTAGGGCAAGATGGGTCGCTACGCAGGTGTGTGTGCAAACATGAGATGCACGACACGTTGAGAGAAGCACATGCTGGAATCGCTGGGGGCATTTCAGTGGAGACATGATAGCTCGCAAGGTACTGCAGTATCAACTGTAGTGGCCCACACTATTCCGTGACACAGCTAGATTTGTCAATCACTGTGATGAGTGCTAAAGGACCAAGGTCCCCACGTGGAAGGAAAAAATGGAATTGACCCATGTAATAGCATGACAACCTTTCAAGAAATGGGGCATTTACTTCATCAAACCCATTAAACCTGTGGCCTAGTATTCACAAGCTCGATATATCATCGTAGCAAAACTGACTATTTGACAAAATGGGCTAAAGCAAGAGCCACTAGGAAGATCAATGCAAGGACTAAAGTGAAGTTCTTATGGGAGCAAGTCATCTTGAGATTTGGTTGCCCTATTGAGATAGTGAGCGACCAGGGCACCCACTTCATCAATGAGGTGATTGCCCACTTGCTCTCAACCTTCTGGATCATCCATACAAAGTCTTCACCGTACTATCCCCAAGCCAATGTCCAAGCAGAATCAATGAATAAGATCCTAGTCAATGTGCTCACAAAGGTGGTTTCCATTTCTCGGAGCAACTGGGATAATAAGCTCATGGCAGTTTTATGGGCCTATCAAACAGCCTATAAAATGGCTCTGGGAAAAACGCCCTTCAGGCTAACATACGGAACTGAGGCTATCGTGCCTTTAGAATTTTTTATCCCTAGCTTGAGGATAGAGATGCAGGAACATTGGGAAGGGAAAGAGGCTTGGACTAACCATCTTATCGAGTTGGAACACCTCACTGAAACTAGACTCATCGCCACCCATGCTCTAATTTGCGAAAAGGTGCAAAGAAAGATGTGGTTTGACAAGCATGTCAAACAACGTGATTTTGACCAGGGAGACCTTGTGTTGTTGTACTTTGTGAAGGGCCATAAGCAAAAAATGAAGTTTCGAGGGTTAGGACCTTTTAGAGTGTATGCCATCAGTAGGACGGGCAATGTCAAACTTGAAATACTAGAAGGTGAGGGCATAGGTTTTTTCAATGGTAGTTGCATGAAGAAGTACTACCCTCCCACACATCCTTTACATGAGCCCCCTATGATAAAGGCCCCTGTCAATGTCTACGTTGCAACCATCACGGAGATAGAGGATGATGAGGTAGCTGTTGTTCCAGCTTATTTAGGAATCACGGCCATAGCCCAAAAGACACATTCTTTTGATGCTTTGATCGATGAGGGAGCTGACATCAATATCCTAACCCATGCTCATTGGACCCTCATTGCAACCCCAATTGCAGCCAATTAACGCTAAACTTAGCCCATTTGGGGGTGAATCCTATGAACTCCTTGGAAAGTGCAAAGTCGTTGTCTCTATTGAGTTTGAAAGTTTTCCAATCATCTTCTATGTGTTGCCCAACATGAAGGAGGCAAGCAAGGCATCACTACTAGGGTGCACTTTCAAAAAACAAACCCATTTTTACATCGATTATGACCTGCAATGTATCCACCTCACCATAGGAAATTTGCGCATCGTGACAACCTTCAGCAAAGGGTAGGTCCCTCCAAGACCGCCAATTCACCAATAGAGAAGACCATGCCTAAGGCTAAGGAGGGGGGTCGTGGTGTCACACCCCACTCATCCCACAAAACACCACCCCACCAAATCCACTCCTAAGGTTAAGCAACCTACATTTCAATGGATACCTAAGCATCAAGGCAAGCCTTCCCACAATAAGCAAATGCGACCTCGCAAACCTAGGAACTCTCATGCAAAGCCTAGAAATCAGCCTAGATGCCAAAGCCATAAACGCACGCTTAAGCCGCGATGGGTCCCCATAACCCGCGACCAAAGCCACAACCCACTGGCTCTAAACCAGCCACTACTGATGCCAAAGCAAAGTCTCTAGAGACTCGACCAATCAGTCCCGTGCAGCTTGAACCCACTATGTCTCTCGAGCTCTCACAAACCCATCAACTTACACAGTAGCTAGATGTCCCACAATCATCTACTGTGATCAACTCTTGCATGCTCAAAGAAGCTCACGATGAAGGTTGCACGTCTTCCAAGCCGCAGAACACACAACTAACCTTCCAAGCAGATGCTCATCCCAAGGAGCAATCTAGCGGAGCGTCATCACTAATGCATCCATCTAGTTCTATTCCACTGCAGCCACTAGCAAGTCTTAGGCCTTCATATGAGTGACACTCATTTCTTGCTATGGCCAAGGACCTTGCTGCCAATTTAGGTGATGACTTGGTTACTTGCATTAAAATGTTGGACAACACATTCACGACCTTCGCCCAAATTTATGAGTGACTAGACCTTGGCGTTCTTGATGGGCCACTCTCTTCTAAAGTCCATACTTTACCAACCTAGGAAGAGTACAAGCTCGTGACCATCAAATTCCCCAAGTTGCAGCTAAGCTTATCGCTAGCGGTAAAGTCTCAAAGGAGCAAGCAATCGTCGGCAGGATGCTAACCTCATACCGAAAGCCTGATGGATTTGCACCAGTCCGAGAGCTTGAAGACCTTGCGAGTCTTGCAAAATCTATCTCTTCATTCTTAAAACAATGGTATGCCTTACGCCTTTAATAGGAGTGAAAAGGTTGCCAAATTATGACAAATGCCGAGCAGAGACGGGAAATCAAGGCTGCGGAATATGACCCCACGTATGTAGCTCCTACTTCTTTTAGGGTTATGGCTATCCTGCGTAACAAACTGCTTGACGACCATTTATTGGCCCATCCTTACATCGACCAAGTCCTTACAGAAGAAGAGCTACACGTTGCTAGCCGCCTCAAATCTGGCGATGTGCTATACGATGTCCTAACATATATCACACAAGCATCCATTAGACCACATGAACTTGACTGTCATGCCCAATTGGAATATAACCCAAATTTTTACTAGTGGATGTTGTCAAATTAAACACACCATGCTGTGCTTTAACGCCCTTGCCTCGTCCTATTCAATCCTAGGAAGGATTTTCATCTTTCCACGAGGGGAAGGGGGTAACGTGATCAGGAAAAACATAATGAAGAGTTGAACTACGCATAAAAACTTAAGAGTAAAGTGCACTTAAGAGCAAAGATGCTGGTTGGAATACGCCCTGCAGTCCAGGCAGAATGAACATCATCACAGGGGTCGTCCCTTTACAACAAACACTGCATGCCCCACCAGATCCCTTGTCATATACGCTTGATAATCCACTGTTTAATCCCTGTTATGCGAATAATTCTGTCTTGCCTTGGCAAGCCCACCAATAATCATCATGTGTAGAATCCCCAAAAACCAATATATGTGCCAGCCATCGGTCCTATCCCCAACTTCAACACCCCTATCACCAACCAAGCAGACCAACAAAGTGCCACCAACCACCTTCATCCACACCACCACTAAAACTTCTCCAATGCCCGCCATTGCAGCCCTTCCACCTACATCTTCGGTGCATGCCAAGGCCTACTACCTACGACAGTGCCATGGGACTGGTACTCGACTAGGAGGGGGTAATGTGTTTACTGCAACACCAGCAACAGGAAGAAGTGGGAAAATAGAAAAATCTAAGAAGCAGGAAAAGGAGTGGGTTAGGCATGGAGAAGGCGCCCAGAAGAATAATAAGTCTTAAAAAAATCCAAAAGCATGGAAACAACTGCCAAAAGTCCAAGGCGCAGCCGTCGAAGTTTAGAGGAGTTAAAAGCAAGAAAGTGCACCTTTAAATGCAAAGGCACTCTCAAATCCTTGTAAAAGAGCACCAGGATCCCTCATGTGCAAATTTTAAAGGTAGATGAGTGGTAGGACTAGCTAGGAAGTGAAAGAATGGAGAAAAAGGGCTTAGGCCATGTAAAAATTGAGGATGACCACCTGTGGGAAGTAGGGTATGTATATAAAGTTGAAAAGTGAATGAGAATCTCATTCTTGTGTGTGGCAAAAAGCTTCTTCTTCTTCTTCTCTTCTTCTTGCCTTCTTGCTTGTGCTTGAGAGAGGGAGTGAGTGAGTGTGAGGGAGTGAGTGCGTGAGAGTGAGGGATCGAGGAGAAGAAGCTCCCCATCTCCTCTCTTTATCTTCTTCTCTTCTCTACTCTTCTCTTGTCTCACACAACTATCGAGGATGAAGCTTGTTGGAGAGGGATTGAGGTTGCTTGAGCTTGCCTCAAGGATCATGGAGCTACCGGCGTGCACGGGAGAGGAGGGTACTCGATTGAGCATCAAGGTAATCTCACTATACCCCATAGGCAGGGAGCGCACGTAGGCTATGTGAGAGGTAGCCATGGCCAATCGGCTTGAAACGCTTGACCAATAAGCGGTCCGTAGGTCTCAGGGGTTGAGCTTGTAGCTCCCTTCATGGGGTGGAAAGGAGGCATGGATGGAGTGCCTAATCAAGTTAGAACGCTTATCAGAGACTCAACTTCTAGCCACCCATGTGCTAATTTGCAAAAAGGCATGACAGAAGAGCTGGTTTGACAAGCACATCAAGCAACGAGAATTTGAGCAGGATGACTTAGTGTTGTTATACTTAGTAAAATTCCATAAACAAAAGATGAAGTTTAGGGGATTAGGGTCTTTCCAAATCTGCACTATTAGTCAAACTAGCAATGTAGAGCTTGAGACCTTGGATGGAGAGGGCATAGGCTTCTTCAATGGTAGCCACATAAAGAAGTACTACCGTCCCACACATCCGTTACACGAGCCTCCCATGCTAGAGTCCCTTGTGAAGGTCCGAGTTGCCACAATAATGGAAATTGATGAGGAGGATGAAGAGGCAGTAGCACTTTCTTACCTACGCATAACAGTCACTGCCCAACAAACACATGCCTTCAATGCATTGATTGATGAGAGAGCTCATTTTAATATCTTAACTCATGATCATTGGACTCAAATTAGCCGACCACAACTACAACCCATGCCTTCAATGCATTGATCGATGAGGGAGATGATTTTAATATCTTAAGACATGCCTTCAATGCATTGATCAATGAGGGAGCCGATTTTAGTATCTTAACTCACAATCATTGGACTCAAATTAGCCGACCACAACTACAACCTACCAAAACACCAAACTTAGCCCATTTGGGAGCTAATCGTATGCACTTTCAGGAAACTGCAAAGTTGCAGTCTCTATTGAGTCTAAAAGTATACTCGTAATTTTTTATGTGTTTCTGAATACAAAAGATGCTAGTAAGGAATCGTTGTTAAGACGCTCATTTTAGAAGCAATTTTATTGTAATGTTGACTATGAGTCTCAACGTATTCACCTTGCTATCAGCAATGTATGAATAGTCACGGCTTTTAGCAAGGATAGCGTGACTCCATCAAAGCCCACAAGGCCATTAGTGAGAAACCCACCACCAAGCCTAAGGAGGGGGTTCGTGACTTGTCACAACCCACCAAGCCACACTGCCAGCAAACTACTGAGATCAAAGCTAAGACCCTTGAACCACAATTCAATTGGGTGCCTAAACATCAAGGATTGCTACCTCTAGGAGCATACAAACATGACCTCGCAAGCCTAAGAACTCATATTTGAAACCTAAGAGGCAAAGAAGAAACTATAGGCACTGATGACAAACAATCAAGCTGCGATGGGCCCCCAAGACCTTATTGCAAGCGCAAGGCTATTACGAGGGCAATGCCTAGATATGGGTGCCTAAAGCCAAGATAGCCAGTGACACTATTCAAACGCCACCCTCAAACTTCACCACACAAAGCCCCACCATAACATATCAGGCACTAAAGCCACAAAAGACTCAAGTTGCGAAGTCCATAGAGCCTAACACCGTTAAGCTTGCAAAGCCTCAACAAGTCTATTGACTGAAACTATAGCTTGTTGACTCTCCAAACCGACTGTGGGAGCCTTCGCTCAATCGCCAAGACCCACGGATGGCTTATTGTTTTAAGCATTCCAAGCGAGCTCTAATGGCTATCTCTCACGTAGCCGACGCACCGTCGATCCTACGGGTGTAGTGAGCTTACCTTAGTGCCGATATGAGTTGCCTCCTCCCTTCCACACACCAGTAGCTCCACGATCCTAGATGCTAGCTCAAGAATCCTCAAGCCTCCTCCACCTCCAAGCTCCATCCTCCATAGCCGTGCGCGCAAGAGAAGGGAAGATAAGAAGAAGAAGAGGAGATGGTGAAGAGGTTCACCCTCTTGATCCCTCACTCTCACACACACTCAGTCCCTCACACTCTCACACTCCCTCTCTTAAGAGCACACACAAGCAAGAAGGTGAGAAGGAGAGAAGAAGAAGAAGACTCCTTTTGCCACACACCAAAGAATGATCTCTTATTCACTTTTTGAACTTTATATATACAAACCCTAAAATCCCGTGGGCACCCATCCCTTTTTTACATGACCGGCCATTGTGGCAAGGTCCTTTTTCCCTTTTCCTCTTTTAGCCTCGTGCCTCTAGCCTATACCCGTCTAATATTTTACAATGGGCACAGGAGAGAGCCTGGCGCTCTTTTACAAGGATTTTTTGAGTTTTTTGAGGCGTCTTTTCTTTTAAGGTTGCGCTTTTTGCCCCGGTCCATCTTTAGGGGCCGCTTGCGTGTCTTCGCTCTTTTTTCATCTTCCTTTGTTTTTTCTTCATCTTTCGCCATCTTGACTTGGGGTTAACATTACCCCCTCCTAGACAGGTGCCAGTCCCATGGCACTTTTGGCGTGGGTGTAAGGGTAAGGGCCACATGTAGACTCAGGTGTTTGTGGAAGCTCAAGAATGATGGTCATCGGAGCAACTCAGTGGATTGCATGGGTGGACGAGGGCCTCTGAAGTTGGTGGTTGGGCATTTGTGGTGTACCTGAAGAAGAAGGTGTGGTGCACTATCTAGGGGGTGTTGTCCTCAGCGTGTTAGTGCAATGTGCTCGTGCTAATGAAATGGGAAAGTGGGTCTAGGGGGGGTGGTGCCAGTGGCTTAGGGTGACAGGTTGACCCATAGGTGAGTGTTACCTCCCTAGGTATGTCCTGCCGTTGATGTGCTCTAAGCGTGACGTGGGGGATTAAAAAGGGCTAGGGGGTTAGGAGTGGAGCCAGCCAACCAAGGTCACTGGACGCGCCTAACTTAAGGACCCCTAGGTGCAGTGATCGTGCGTTTTTTTAAATAACATTTTAAGATAGTATTACATGAGGAGCAGGACAGCCAAGTTTAGTTCTCGTCATCGGAATGAGGGGGGGAGGGCGAGCATATGGATTTGAGTTAAAATTGATGGCTCTGCATGTACCCTTTCAGGTTCATGCGGACATGGAGAGAGGTGGTGGATAGGAAGGGGTGATTGCACCTAGTGAATTGGCTATCGCTCATATCCTCTAGGAGCGCTAGGAAAAATGAAGGTAGTAGGCTAGCCTGCATCATTAAGCGGGTCATAGCGCAACTATCGATAGTGTTAGGATCAAAAAAGAGTGGAGGCAAGCCGCTTTCTTGCGGTGCTGGATCTTTCTTAAGTAGGAGTTTAAGGAGCCTAAGGTAATTACAGGTGGTTATGAATGCAGGATCTGGGCAAGAGGAGAACTCAGCAAGGAAATGCATCATGGAGGCGGGCAGGCTTCCTAGATAAAAAAGTAGAGCATTCTCAAAGGAAGTGGCATTGGCATTGTAGATGATGGGGAAGTCGTGCCTCCCATGGAGGGTGGCGACAAAATCCACGCCTACTCTACGGGGATGTGCCATAAACGTGGGGTCGTTCCGCTCATAGGGTAGGGTGTTACAAAAAGCCATCCAGGCGAGCATGTTGGTATTACATATTCGCCTCCTCCAGAGGGGTTGGCAGTCATAGCCCCTTACCGTGTGTGGCACCTCGTATATTTTGTCTTGCCAGAATTCGGCCTCTTCCATGCCCCACAAGGTGGGGGTCCTTGCCCTGTCCTCCAGCCATCTTTGGCCTAGTCGGCTGCCAGCTGCGATCACCTCCTCCATCGCCTTGATCGGCAGGACCCTTCTCAGGCTATCAGGTATAAGGAAACTGAAGGAGAAAGGGTCCTTTTCCAGTTCTTGCCATTCCCAGACCACTAGTTCTACGTGGAATTGCATTGGTAGGTCTTCGAGGCATGGTGGGAGGGGAGCGGATGGCTGCACGACTAGCTTGGCCTACAGCCATTTTCTGGCCTCTTCCACCAACTTTTTCCGTCGCTCTTTAAGGATGGCCTGTCTGTCCAGGGGCGGGTCGGGTTTTTTCTGACCTTGTTCGTGCGGCGAGGGGGGCTGTGGGATTACATCTTCTTTGAATCTGTTCATGTCAATTTCGAATTCGACTTCCTCCCCCTGCCGGTTTTCTTGTAATGCTCTTTCTTCAAAGCCGAGGGTATCTGCCTCCTGGGAGGTTAGGCCAGCCAGTAGTAGATACTTTCGCTGCTCCTCTAGGCCCAGCCTTACCTCTGCAGGTTGGGGTGGCATCTACAACCCCGCGTGCAGAGCTCTACGTGCGATGCTTAATTTCTTCTTTACCACCTCCAATGACTCCGTTCCCTCTGGTTGAGTTGTATCCAACAGCGTATTGAGGAAGGCTTGTTGTTGGACAGTGAAGGCTGTCTGGATGGAATCCACTTTGCTTTCTGCCAAGATTTTTTCCTTCTCCACCAAGGTGAGGCACCACGCCAGAGCCTTCACCCGTGCCTCATTCTGCGTAGCCCATTCCTCGGCCCCTTTGCTCATTCATTCCATGCTCTCCCCCTGCTTTTGAGCTAGGGTTACGAGCTTCTACTCCTGGGCCCTGAGCTCTTTGCTCATGTTGTCTTGTTCTTTCTTCTCGAGATGTAGCTGATCGGTCATAGACTCGATCTTCTTTCGTTGTTGCTCCCTCTCTTGGCTCCTCTCCTCTTCCTTGGCGTTCAACTCCTCCATCATCTACTCAATGGTGGCAGTCTTTGACTCCAGTTCCTTATGCTTTGACTTCAGTTCCTTATATTGCATCAATAGGAGCTTGTACTCCCGATGCATCTACACGAGTTCCTGATTCTCGTCCTCCAGCCATTGCTTGTAACTTTCTTCATTATCCTCTTTGGCTTTCGACTCTTGCTTGAGTTTGAATATTTGGCGTTGCTGCATGGCGATGATGCGGGTTTTTTCCAATTGGAAAGCCGCCACTGACTCTTTTTCTATCATCAACTCAGCCACAGCCATCCTTTTCTCCTCCTTCACTCTCTCTAGTTGGGAGAGCAACTCAGCGACGTATTCGTTGTAACCAGCTGGTGGCATCATTGTTGTGTGGGTGGGGGTGGTTGAGGCCTCCATGCGCGAGCGCTTTTGATCCTGCCTTGATTCAGCATCTGCAGCTGGCCTTTTTGGTCCCGTGGTCATAGTTTCCGTGCTTTCTCCTTGGGCCATTTCCTTGCTGATGAAGTATTTCATCGAGGCCACCAGGTTGGACACTTCCAAGTTGGTGGGGATGCTAGGGGTGGGCGTAGTGGGTTCAGCAGGGGGTGCCATGAGGGTGGGGATGGGATGCAAGGGTGCTTTGCCTTTTCCTTCTGGAACTGCGGGGGGGCGTAGGTTCTGGGGCCTGCATGCTGGAGCTAGGCCTCTCTTCCATGGGCTACTTCTAGGCTTCAATGTCATCTTCCCTACACTGTTGCTCGATGGACCGGCGTGTAGCTTCGGCCAGGTCCTCCTCCTCTTTTCTTCTTAACTCCTCGTCCTCCTGTGCGACTCTTCTTTTCCTTTTCTCCTCGGCCTTTTTGCGTACTTCCTCTAGTTTTTCTTTTTCCTCCTGCTCTTCTTTTCTTCTCCTTTCAGCCTCTTGCTTGGATGCCTTTTTAGCCTGCCTGACTTGTTCCATTGTCTCTTCTTCTTCCTGCTTCCTCTTCCTTTCTCTCTCCTCTGCCTCCCTGAGGAATTGTCATTTCGCTTTCTCCAAATCCTCCCTCTCCTTTCTACGGCCTTCATCCTGTTTCTTCTTCTTCTGCGCTGCTTTTTTCTTAGTCTCCTTAACCTACTTTTTGCTCTTCTGCTCTTCCCCTTCTTCCTCTATCTTCGTCCTATCGCTAGAGCTGTCCTGCTGTTGATGGGGAGGTGTTCGATCGGGTGTTTCTCCCTCTCCCTCTTCTGCTTCCTTCACGACCTCCTGGATAAGCGCCGTTAAAATGCCCCCATATGCGATGAACGAGGCTTTGGAGGAAGCCCTTTTTCTTTCTACGGCCTTCGACATCGGTGATTCTCCTCCTACTCGCAGGCTTCCTAAGGTTAGTGCTCGAGCTACCTGGTCGATAGTCTTGCGCATGTAGCCATTCCAGTCGACTTCGTGCAGGGTCTGGGCCGCTACATTTTCCAGGATTGGTACGCTGATCCAGTGCATCAACGCGTTATAGCACTGGTTGGAGAAGAGTGCATGTATGATCTTCACTTGTGGCCTGGTCTCTGCATTGGGGATGTCCTGGATACTGATGCCATCGTTTGTCCGCACATTCTCCTTTCTCGTCCCCTGCATGGCATACACGTCCCTCTTTTGCTTCTTTTCCACCTTCGATTCCAGCCCCAGTGCCTTCTCCACCAAGACCAGTACTTGCTTAGCATTTTGTCCTCTTCCCACTGTGACAGTGCCATATTCGATGTCGGGATTGTAGGACCTAAGAAATTCCACACAGCTTGTGTGCTCAGGCTCTCGTGCGAAACTTTCCAGGTACTTTTTGAGGTTGCAGCTTTCCACGATGCTCCTGGCCGCCTCTTCCTTGGCCACTAATTCTTCCAAATTGTGGATAGTTCAAAATTTCAACTGATTATAGGTGCGGCTCTCCAGGTTGATGCTGTACCGCATTCTCTCTTCCTCCGTGAAGGGGTGTTGGTGGGCTCGGTCTTGTTGTGACATTTTTTGTTCTTGTCATAACCGTAATTTTCATTAGTGCTTACGACATAGTAATCACTGAAACAGAAAAAACTCTATGCTTTTGAATGAATTCATTAAAATCTAGTGCAGATTCCCTTTTCAGACTTTGACTTTTTGCCTTTTAATTCAAAGTTTTTGTGCCCTTTTTTCTACCCCATCCATTTTTTACAATGTATGTCTACGTACTTCACTAACTTTGATTTGCTTTATTGCTTCTGATCTGATTCACCTTACCCCCTCCCCTTGCAGTTTGAGAAGAATCCTTCCTAGGATGAGGGTTAGAAGGTGTAGGGATTTCGGCATGGAGGTGTAGGGGTTACTTGTGAAGGAGTCAAGTATAGAAATTGGGGTTTATTCCAACTGGGCTTCGCGGTCCAGGTTGGAGGGTTTAATCCCCACTTGGGTGATGTATGTGAGAACGTCAGTCAGGAAGTCACCCAAGTTGACTTGGCTAGCAATGTGTAACTCTTCTTCGGTCAACAGGCGGTCGAGGTAGGGGTGTCCCTTGATGTGGTCTTCTATGGGACGGCCCCGCAGCGTGGTTAACACTCGATATGATGTCGGTGTGACGTATGTGGGATCGTACTCTACCGTTTTGATACCCCGTCGCTGCTTGACATTGGTTATTACTCGGCATCCTTCAACTTCCCATTGCAATCTAAGATCATACCAATGCCTTAAGAACTGGGAGTTCGTCTCAGCAAGTTTTGACAACTCTGCCACTTCTTAGTCAGTGATGGCAGAGGTAGTTCGCTAATTATATGACGTGATGAGGCATTGTTTGATTGCTTGTCTTTTGAGATCTCACCACTGAGCAACTTAGTAGCAGAGGTAGGGGCTTTTGCAAATGCAAATTCAAATGCTTCCCAAGAACAAGGCATCGTTTGAACTTCGGGTGCGAAGGATTCATCCAATAGACCTAAGTCGAGGCAATCGTAGCTTAGAGCTAGTGACACAAAAGTAGCATCCAGTTGCTTAATGCAATCCACCACGTCATCCCCTATTTCCTCAGCTAAATCAGTTGCTAGTGAGAGAAAGGATTTCCTCTCGTAAAAGGGCCTAAGGCTTGCGGGTGGTTGGGGTTTGGTAGGACTTGAGCCTTTGACAACAAAGAGTTGCTATGGTAGGATTTCAGGAGCTTGCGATTGGGTCACTAGGATGGAGGCTAGGTTAGCAACGGCCTCAAGTGATGGCCTATTGCTTTCAAGATGGATTTGGAAAGCCGGATCATTTCCTGCTTGTGATGATGTTTGAGCTGGCGGTTGTTGATTGGTTCGACACACTTGGGCTATTCGCATAGGTTCACACGTGGATGGACTCGATGGTTGCGGGTCGGGGGAGCTCTGTGGCTTGTGGTTTTGAGGTCCCACGGTTTTGGGGATGATCGAGCTTGAGGTTGGCGTATGAGTGGTGCCTCTAGCCGTGTGGGCCTTAGGTATCCATAGCCAAGCATTGCCCTCATAGTAGCCTTGTGCGTGCAAGAGACCCTTGGGGACCCATCTTTGACTAAGTACATGTCTATTCTTGTGACTGCATTTGGGCCTCCTAGGTTTAGAGTTTCTAGCCTTATGAGGGTAGGAGCGTCGACTCCTAGGTGGCTGTTGCGGTTGTTTAGGCACCCATTGGAGGTGAGGTTGTGGGGCCTTAGCTTTGGTTGGTATGGGTTGCGGGCGATGAGTCTCGGGGAGTGGCGGCCACACACTACCCCCCTCCTTAGAATTACCTACAGGTGTTTCTATCGGTGGCTGGGTGGCCCAGGATGAGGTTGTGCAGCCCTTGGCTGAAAGCTGTATCAATGCGAACGTTGCCTATTGCTAGGTGGATGCGCTGCGATGCATAGTCGACATTGCAATGGGTCTGCTTTTTGAAGGTGCGCCCCAATAGTGACTCTGTGCCTGTGTTTTTAGCATTGGGTAGCACGCAGAAAAGCATTGGAACAGTCTCAAACTCGATAGAAACGGCTGCCTTGCACTTGCCGAGTAGTGCATAGGAATGTGCCCCGTATGGGCTTAATTTTGCAGTGGTGGGTTGAAGTTGCGGCGGGCCAAGTTGAGTCCAATGATCGTAGGTCAAGACATTGAAGTATGCTCCCTCGTCAATCAAGGCGGTGAAAGCACATGTTTGTTTGGCCGTGACCATGATACGAAGGTATGCGGGTTCCATGGCTTTCTCCTCCTCATCATCGATTTCAGTGATTGTGGCTACTTGGACCTTGATAGGTGGTTCTAACATCGGTGGTTCATGCAAAGGATGCGTAGGAGGGTAGTACTTCTTGACACGGCTGTCATTGAAGAAGCCTATTCCTTCACCATTTAGGGTCTCGAGTTCGACGTTGCCTATTCGGCTGATTGCATGAACCTTGAATGGTCCAAGACCTCTAAATTTCATCTTTTGCTTATGCCCTTTAATTGAGTAGAGGAGCACTAAGTCACCCTGTTCGAACTTGCGCTGCTTGACGTGCTTGTCAAACCAACTCTTGCATCGGGCTTTCTCATAGATCAGTGCATGGGTGGCAAGAAGACGAGTCTCTGAGAGACGTTCGAGCTCAACCAGTTGTTGTGTCCATGCCTCCTTCCCTTCCCATCGCTCTTGAAGAGCGATTCTCAGGCTAGGAACGAAGAACTCTAACGGTAGAATCACTTTTGTTCCATACGTCAACCTAAAGGGGGTTTGACCGACAGCCGTTTTATAAGGGATTCGGTAAGCCCACAGAGCTACCATCAACTTGTTGTCCCAGTTGCTGCGGGAAGCAGAGGCGACCTTGGTTAAGACATTAACAAGAATCTTATTTGTTGATTCAGCCTGGCCGTTTTCCTGAGGGTAGTATGGCGAGGATTTGCGATGGATGATGAGGAAGGTGGACAGGAGATGCACCATCACTTCATTGATGAAGTGTGTGCCTTGGTCATTGACCAGTTCGATGGGGCAATTGAATTGTGAGATTACTTGCTCCCATAAGAACTTAGCCATTGTTCTAGCATCATTTTTTTGTGTGGCTCGCGCTTTTGCCCACTTAGTGAGGTAATCCGTGGCCACAATGATGTACTTAGCTTGCGGATACTGTGCCGCAGGACTAATGGGCCCAATGAAATCAATGGCCCATTTTTCGAAGGATTGTCGAGCAATAACCGTGGTTAATTCCATTCGATCTTTGCAAATTGGGACCTTCGTCCGCTGGCACTCGTCACAGTGATTGACAAATCGTGCTGCGTCACGGAAAAGCATGGGTCACCACAGTTGAGACTACAACACTTCTCTTACTGTCGTGTCTCCGCTAAAGTGCCCTCTGACAATGACATCGTGCGCTTCTGAGAGCACATCGTGCACCTCATATTCGCACACGCATCTACGCAACAATCCGTCTTGCCCCAATCTATAGAGTTGGCCTGCAATCAGCTAATAGGGCTAGATCTTAAGGATTAATCACCTAAGCCGGGCTTTTTCTATTGGTCGGTCAGACAGTCCATGCTCAAGCACTTGAACTATATTATCTTCCCAATACAGTGTTAGGTCAGCCTTAAATAGGTCTCTCTCGCTACAGCGGTAAAATAGATGGGCGTCGGGTAGTTCATCAATAACACCTCTTCCAGTGGCTTCTATGGTGGGAATGCGTGACATGTGATCAGCCATGTAATGTTGTTTTCCCTTCCATACCACTACGGAGAAGTCAAACTCTAAAAGCAGAAGGAGCCATCGAGCTATGTGTCCTGTAGCACAAGGTTTGTTTACTAGATATAGCAAGGCTTGATGGTCCACAAAGAAGGTGAAGGGCGTCGCCAAGAGGTAATGCCGGAATTTCTTTATTGCGAATACCATGGCTAGTCCCTCTCTTTCCGTCGTCGAGTATTTCATTTTCGTGTCAGTGAGTTGCCTGCTAGCAAAGCTCACTAGATAGTCTAAATTGTGTTTGCTAGGCTGGCACAACACTGCCCTCACGGAAAACTTAGAAGCGTCGATATGCACATGGAAGGTGATGGTCCAATCTGGGGCTCGTAGGATTGGTGATGTGGTTAAAGCCTTCTTCAACTCTTCGTATGCCCTTTGGCATGCTTCAGTCCATTCGAAGACTATAAGCAGCTTGTACAATGTCTGGCGATCAACGCATAATTGAGTACAAACCGCCAATAGTACCCGGTATGGCCTAGGAAGCATTGAACTCCTTTGTAGTTGCTTGGGGGTGGAAGGTCAACAATGACCCTGACCTTCGAGAAGTCAGTGGCAATGCCATTCTTTGACACCCCGTGCCCTAGAATGCATCCATGCTTCACCCAGAATTGGCACTTTAAGGGGTTCAAGGAGAGGCGGTATAAACGACACCGCTTAAAGACTACTCGGAGTCTGTCTAAGTGTTCGACCCACGTCGAGTGGACACAGAGGTCGTCGACAAAGACTTCTAACTCCTTGCAAAGCATGTCCTTAAAGACGGTGCACATGAGGCATTGGAAAGTGGCAAGGGCATTAGTCAACCCGAAGGGCATGACTATGTAAGCAAAGACACCCCACTCAGTGGCGAAGGCAATCTTATGCCTGTCCACAGGATGCACTTGCACCTGGTTGTACCCTGAGAAGCCGTCCAGGAAAATGTAGGCTTCCTTGCCTACCACTCTCTCAAGCATGTGCTCGGTGTATGGCAACATATAGTTATCCCTCTTGGTGGCAGCATTTACCTTCTTGTAATTGACGCACACTCGGATTGTTCCATTCTTCTTCATCACAATGACTATGGGCGATACCCAGTCTGTGTGCTCAATTTCATAAATGAATCCTGCTCTCATAAACTTATCAATCTCCTCCTTGACAACATGAGAATGTTTTGGATTCATAGGGTACGGTCGCTACTTAACCGGTATTGCATCTGGCGTCATGGGTATGTTGTGGGTCACGACACTCGGGTCTACCCCCTTAAGCTCTCTTAAGGACCAGGTGAACACGTCTATGTACTCTTGCAAGAGAGCTACAAGACTCGTTTCTTCTTCATTAGTCAAGTCATCAGCAATGAAGACAGGTCGGGGTGGTTCCCCTTCTTGGGCTAGGTCCAGCTCCTTGACCCTGGCTGGTCCCTTGATTGGTTTGCTTGTCTGTGCTTGACGTTTGGCACCTAACAGCACTACCACCCTATCCCCCTTTTTGAATTTCGTGAATCGTTTAGGGAGGTCTTGCGGTTTTCGCTATTCTTCTGTGCGAGCATCCCTGGGTTATTTTGCCTTTTCCTCTCTCAATCGCCTGCGCCTCAGGTGGACCGGTAGGTCCCCCTTGGTGCATCTGGTTGTGGGCGGCCTAGGGGTCTCTGGATCACTATCCGATCTAATCTCTAATTCAGAGTCAAATCCCCCTCCTTCGCTAGAAGAGGTGGTCTCTCCTGGTGGGTGTAGTTCAGATGGTGATTCAGTTCTAAACACCGACATCATTCCTGGCTGGGCTAGTCCCGCTTGCTTGAGGTCTATGGCTCCTACGTGTTCCAACCAGGCACGGTCACATTCCATGCTCATGACTCCTCGCTCCCTCCGGAAGATACTCTTTCTTTGCGGCTTGGAGTCTGCTTGTATTTGCTCTATTTCTTGTCCTTCAGTGCCGTATTCCACTGTATCCACCTCACCCTCACTTCCATCACTGAAGGACTGGCAGTCTTTGTATTCATCATTTGAATGTTCTTCATCAGACTGCTCGTCATCTCCTAGGACTCGGTCTATCCTTGGTCGTTGGTCGGGCACCACGGCCCAGTTATACATGAGGTTTAAGTCATGCACTCTGGTCCATTGCCACTTGGATTCATCTAAGAGATCCTGGAGTGGTTTGAGATTTGCAGCTGGATTGCCAGTTAGCTTGTCCGATAGATATTCCAATATCTCCTAGAGTTCCCTTTTGTTGGTTGGGACGTGGGAGTTGACGGGGTTTGACTTCCCTTGAAGGCTTCCTACCATCATGCAAACTGTCATGGAGGGTGTGTCATTAGCCTTGCCGATTGTTTTGATGGCTTGCTCATATACTTCGTGATCAGAGAACGACAGGTCGATTGTAGCAAGGACATGCATCCAATCCCGCTCGTCCTCTGGGCATGGGATATACCTGGTCAAGGGCCCATAGACTTCTTGGCCTGAGCATTACCTTTGAGCATAGCAGAGATGGCATCTAAGTTGACGAATGAGGTCTTCCAGGTGTCCATCTCTACTCTCACAGCGTCTGTCCTATTGCCAAGAAAGATTAAGCCGTTACCCCAATCTTCGATGACCCTAGCATTGTGCATCCAGGGGCAGCCTAATAGGATGTCGTAGTTCACTCCCTTCATGACTATAAAGTCAACGGAGAACTAGCAACCTGTGATCTTCACTGGCCAATTCTTAAGCACCTCGAATGGCTTAACTCTCATACCGTTTGCTAGTGTGACATTAAACCTAGCAGTCTCAATAGGTGGGTTTCCCCAAGTCTAAAGCACTGTGTGGCTAAGCACACTAACCCCAGCCCCTGTGTCTACGATTCCCTTTCTCATTGTATCACCTAGGGCTAAGACCGGTAAGACTGCATGCATCTTGGAGCCTTCCCAAAAGGCATTGACATGCAATGACTTAGGCATAGAGTGCAGCATCAAACTCGGTATTTGCGTTTCTGCCTCATGGTCATGAGGGTCTGTCATGACCTGCTCTTGTGACCCTTCAACCCACTGCTTAAGATCCTGCCATAGGGTGGGGTGTTGCCTAAGCAGATCTCCCAAGCTGAGTGTTATAGGGGTAGTCACTAGTGTGGTTAGGAGATCATTGGGTGTTTGTCTCTCTCCTAACCTGGATTGTCCTGGCCAGTGGCTGTGATTGAACCGCGGCCATGTAGTAGCGTCGAGGCTTGGCCTTAGCGGTATCGCTTGTGGTGCAGTTGCTTCTCTTGACTTTGGTTGTGGGAGTGAGGTCGGCGTACTTATACTAGAGAGGTCATCGATCCCATCCTCTATGATGGGCTCAGTGTCCTTTAGCTGTTCTTGGGCTTCCTTCACTCATTCTCTCACCTTCTCTATGGCCTCTAATTGTCGCTTCAGTTGTGGGTATTCCCCTACCTTAGCGCTTCCCTTTTTGGCCATCTTAGGGGCTGATGTCTCTGCTTCTGTGTCGGAGACCTTCTTTCCAGTGGGCAGAGTTGTAACACTCTCCGTCTTTAGTGCGATTTTAGCTTCCGACTTCCTCTTCTGTCGTCTACGGCTCTTCTTCCCCATCGAGGCTGCATCCAGATTGCTAGGTCCTTGTAGAGAGATACCAGCCTGCTTCATTTGGGCACGGGTCATGACCCACAAGGGGATAGGCATGGCCTCCCCGTTGTGATTCTCGACACCGAATAGCCCCAATGGGACCGATGGTACGTTGGCTGAGCTAGATGATGGTTTTCATCTTGGGCAGTTGACAAAAAGATGGGTGATTCCGCACTTAGCGCACCTTTGGTCAGCCTTATCTCTGTTTGTTGCTCCCTCTCATGGCAGTGCAATGAGACATGACCTGGGTGGCCACAGGTCCAACAGGTGATTAGGTCCTATGCCTGCCCTCCTAGGCCCTTCGCTCGTCCTCTTCTTAACGCCATCACCAGGACTGGGTGATAGTCCATGAGGAGAGCGTTGCCCTTGTCGTCATGCGAAACGTAAGGGCATATGTAAGCTTCCTCCTCCTTTGGTTCTTCCACATAGTGGATAGGAGCGTCACTCGGTGGGTGGGTTACATAAGGACCAAGCGGCCTAGGAATGCCTGTAGGATTTATTTCCATCCTAAGAAAGGCCGGTTTAATGTTGTTGGGCATAGGGAGGGCCAATGGGGCTCCCCTTCCGAAAAATGGATGTGGCCTGTTCACTAGGTAAGGCTGGCCGTATGGTTGTGAGTATGAAAGTCTCCTTGGCAGTCTACAATGCATGACGTCATGACCGAACCTACCGCAGTTAGCGCAAGGTCGTGACCTAGGGTCTTGACACTCGACTGGCAAGTGGTTTTTGCAACAGTACACACATTGGATGTGTGGGTGCGTTGGTCGTCTCAACATATCTTGCAACTTGGCTAGTTCCATTCTAACGTCAACCAAGTCTTGATTCGTTTCGGTGGTTTTCCCCTTATCTTGGGCTGATGGTGCTGATTGCTCACTCGAGGCTGACGCTCTTTCTAAGCTTTGTGAATTGGTCTCCTCTAGGTTCATGCTTCTGGAGCTTCGCTCCTTTAGCTGGTCGTCAACTCGGATGGCCTCCTCAAAGACCCTGGCTAGCGCATCCCGTTGCAAGCTCGAGTTGCCTACCAAAGCCTTGTATAGTTCCTCGTTCTGAATTCCGCTGATGAATACAGTTGACAATACTCTTTCAGTTGGTCGCTCTCCAGTAGGGATTCTCTTGAAGAGACTCTGCACATGGGTCACATAATCGCAAATGTCCTCCTTCTCTTTCTGCTTGATGTTCATCAAGCGTACTAGTAGGTTATCAGAGTATCCGGGCTCGGCAAATCTCTTAATGAAGAGATCCTTAAGGCCATCGAAGTTGGCTCGCTCTACGTTATCTAAGCTCGTATACCACGTCCTACCTTTGTCGCCCAAGCAAAGCCCGAACGCTTGAGAGTGTTGAGTTAGATCGTTGAGGCCGTTGGCTTCGCACACCTATTCGAACTGCTCGACAAAGCTGTAGGGATCATCATGGGGCTGATACTTATCAAGTTGCTTGGCAACAATAGGGATTTTAGCCTGGCTCTTTGAGCCCTAGTTTGCTCCTAATCCTGCGAGCAGCGATGTCGCTAGAGCTATGGCACTTTGCTCTGTAGCTGTGTTATCAAGCAGTCGCTTCATCAGAAGCTCACTCAGCATTAAGTCTCCTTCTAGTGCCCTCTCATGGTTCGTTCGATTCTTGTCAGCCAAGTTCAGTACCTGTTGCACCTCTCGCAACTCCATGCCTTGCCTTTGGTTCCTTGCACTGCTGATCCCTATTGTACTTAGCCATGCTTTGCAATGCCTTGCGGGCCAACTTTCTCTCCTCCTCTAGATCTGCAATGATAGCGTCCGCCGTCCTACCACAGTGCTTGTACCGAGCATGAGTGTCGTAACTACTGACCAGCTGCTACTGAACTGAATCTGGAAAGGCTCCTAAGTCGAATTCCTCGCTACATCTACGGTCTGGAATTTCTTCTGCCATTGTCGAGTTGTCGTGCTCCACCAAGCTATCGATCAAGTTCAGTAGGCTCGTCAGATCCACTTCGTCGGCGTCCCTTGCTTGGTCCTACCTCTGCGTGTTGACGGTTTGTCTATGTATTGGGTTCTCTCCTATTGGTGGGTTCCTTGAGTGGTTTATCTGGGTGAGTTCCTTCAATTTTTTAATACAATCCTCAGTTTATGGCCACTCAATGTGTCTCTCCTCGTGCACTCATGCTCAATCAGGCTTTCAGTTTCCTTATGTGCACTTCAAGTGCGAAAATTCAGGGTGAGTGCAATAGTCGTCTTACACACTCTCACATTGTTTTGGTCCAAATAGGCTTGTTGGTCAACTTCCTAGCAATCTTGTCAGGGTTTAGGGTTTCCCTAAGATATTTCCCCATTCGTTTTTGGTCCGATCAGGCCTTACAACTCAACGGGCTGCATCTAAGCCTCTAGGTCTCGCAACTGCCCACTTCTAGCTGCTAAGCAACGGCGCCCTATGATTTTGCCTATTACGCGTGCCAGAATCAAGTTCCAAGCGCCCTAGGGGCTTTCGACAGTTTGAGCTGCTGTTTATCGCAGCATAGAGGAGTGGGAAATGGAAAAAAGAGAAAAGAAGGAAAAGGCGCCTTCACTGGCAACTAGACCCTGGAAAAAATTAAATGCATGGGCACGATCCTCAAGAAGTCTTAGAGTCGCCCAAGGAGAGTAAAAGAATAAAAAGCGCACCATTAAGTGCGAAAACACTTCCAAAACCTTATAAGAGAGCGCTAGGCTCACTCCTGTGCAAATTGTATGCATTAGTTGGGGATAGGATAGACTAGAACGGTGGGAAATGAGAAAATGGGCCTTGGCTAATGGCCGGCCACGTAAAAAAAGGGGATGACCGCCCATGAAGAATAGGGCATGTATATAAAGTTGAAATGGGAAGCTCATTCTTGTGTGTGGCCAAAGCTTCTTCTTCTTCTTCTCTTGTTTCTTGCCTTCTTGCTTGTGCTTGAGAGAGGGATTGAGAGAGTGTGAGGGAGTGAGGGAATGATTGTGTGAGAGTGAGGGATCTTGGAGAAGAAGCTCTCCATCTTCTCTCTTCATCTTCTCCTCCTCTCCTCTCTTCTCTTATCTCGCGCATGGCTATGGAGGATGAAGCTCATGGGAGAGGGATTGAGGTTGCTTGAGCTTACCTCAAGGATCATGGAGCTACCGGTGTGCAAGAAAGAGGAGGGTACTCAATTGAGCATCAAGGTAAGCTCACTACACCTGTAAGGTAGGCATTGCGCGTCGGCTATGTGAGAGGTAGCCATGGCCGCTCAGTTCGAAACACTCGAGCAATAAGTAGTCCGTAGGTCTCGGGGTAGAGCTTGAAGCTCCCCTCCATTTTGGTTCCGTTGCCGGGACAGACGGAATCGAGCCTTGAGCGCCGCGCGCATCAGATCGAACATGGAAGTAGGGTTTGCAGCCTGAACTGGTGCTCGAGATAACTAGGATATTTAGGAGGGTTTAATCCGTGAAACAAGTAAGTATTTGGGTTTGTTGGAAGCATTAGATTAGGACTACTATTCTGCATTTCTGTTTTGCATATTGGCTGCACTAGATTAAGGTTAGATTAGGGTAAGAAAAGAGAAAACAGAAGTTCTGGCTATTGCTGGAAACAGGAAAACAGGGGACCAAATTCAAGTTTTTGGGTGAAATAGGGACAGGGAACTAGCTGTAAGGTTTTGCAGTGCTGGGAAAGGACCTTAAGAGGCTTGGGAGGCCATGACAAACCTCATTTCTTTAGTAAGCTGAGAGAGAGAGAGAGAGAGCTTCTGGTTCATAGGACGAGGAAACGCTACCCCGATTCCAGGCGCATCAATTCGTGTTGCTCCAGGTGAGTCTGGTGTTTTCCAATAGTGATCTAATCAGATATGGGAAGTCTCTGGTGATTGAGTGCAGCAGACATTAAGAAGGATTCAAATGCGCTGGAATCGCGCCCGCTGCCGATGCAGTCGGACCAACTCGCAGTGGTCCGATTCCCAGAATCTGACCACCCGAGTCCCGGAGTCAGACCGTCTGATTCCCAGAATCGGACCATCCGACTGAGAGAGTCAAACCAGACCTGTCCGATTTCTAGAATTGGACCAACCCGATTGGATGTACCACGTGGCAATCGGACTGCCCATTAGAATCGGACAATCGTAGTCGGACCATTGGAGCCGGACTCAGACCAGTCCATAGTCGGACCACTTTGAAAGTAGGACCACTCTCCTGGTCCGATTCCCAGAATTGGACCACCAGGGTCGGACGAGTCCCAGAATCAGACCAACCCCGTCCGACTGTTAGAGTCGGACTAGACCGTCCGATTGCAAGAATCGGACCGTCCGACTCCCAGAGTCGGACCAGCTCTGTCCGATTCCCAGAATCGGACCATCCTGCCAGAAGAAAAAGATAAGGATCTTTTGTTGGCCTTGCCACGGATCTGACCCCAGGACGTAACCCTAACACCTCCAAGACCCAGTTTGACCATTAGAACCTCAGAGACTAATCGAACTTAGGGTGTGGAAAAACCGTAGAATAGCCGGGAACCGAGTTGAGAACTCAAATTAGGCTGGGAACGTGGGTAGAAATAAGGTGGAGTTTGCATTAAACGCTTTCTGCATCGGCACTTCACTCTTGTGCTCCACTAAATCTGCATAGCAAGAAAAGAGAAAAGCATGTTTTCGCACGAAGCACCACGAAAGCACTAAGCACAACGTGTGAATAAGGATCGCAGCTGCTTTCGAATAACAAGTAACACATCTGGATATCTAATAACATTAAGGAACCCACTAGTACGAGAAGACCCCAAGACTTAGACAAGTGCCTGAGCGCCCTACTAGTAGTACTTGGAGAAAACACGAAGACACGGGAAGCAACAAGATAGAGGAGTGGAAGCTGCCAGAGCTGATTGGATTCATTGAGAACCTTGTGGAGCTGGAAGCAGAAACAATGTCAGGATCAAGAGGCGAACAAGGGGAAGACCAATTAGAGTTAGGAGAATTTCCAACCTCGGTCCAGGAGCTGGTCCACGACTACGATCTGCTTACCAGGACCCTGATCCAAGGTAGATCTGTAGAGGAAGTGGTAGCTAACCTGGAAGAAGAGAGAAGAGCTATCAAGAGAGCACTGGAAGGCATAATTGCCTACAACCATGAGCAAAGGGCTAGAAGGCTGCAGCAAGATGTGGATATGTATGAGGCTAGATGAGTACTAGACCTAGCCGGGGCAACCAAGTCCGGACCGAACGTAGAGAGGGAACGAGCAGCAGAGGCTGGCATGATGTTGAGTGAACTAATGGCAAAGCGACTCATGGACAATACATCCGTAGAACAGAGTGCTACTGCCCTAGCCCCCGCACTATTATCAGGATTGGGAGTCACACAAGGGGCTAAAGGGCAGGCTAGAATCCCCATAGTAGCAAAACAACTAGCTCGATACAAACCTAGCAGTGACCTGTATAGCTTCATGGAGCAATTCGAGCAAGTATGTGAGGCGAACGGTCTCACTGACCCTGCACAGCGATCTCAAGCCTTCGGCCTGTGCTTAGGCGACAAGGGGAGGACCTGGTACTCTAGTCTGGATGACGCAGAACGTACAAACTTCGCTCGCCTCAAGGGCCTCTTCATCAAGAGGTTTTCAAAGGCGAGGTATTCGGATAACCTCATTGTTAGGTTGATGAATATCAGTCAAAGGGAGAAGGAGGACGTTAGGGATTACGTCACTCATGTGCGCAGCCTCTACAAGAGAATCCTTGCCAATGAGCGACCTACCGAGAGGGCAGTGTCTACAGTGTTCATGAACGGGATTCGGAGTGAGGAGCTCTACAAGGCTTTGGCCAGTAACTCCACCTTACAACGAGACGTACTAGCTCGAGTCTTCGAGGAGGCAATACACGTAGATGATCAACTCAGGGAACGTAGCATGAGGACTACCAACCGAGATAGTGCAAGCCAGAGGGACCCTGAGAGATCAACCACCTTGGGGTAAAAAGCAATTGCTAGCGTGCAGGATAAGGGAAAGAGTGTAGACCACGACCAAGGGATGGCAGAGATGAGAATGGAGATTGCACGGTTGCAAGAGCTTGTTAGAAAGCATGTGAGATCGCATGTACAATGTGTGTACTACGGCGGCAATCACCTCACAGTTGAGTGCCAAGATCCTAGATCTCGGCTGTGCTCAAATTGCACTAGATTTGGGCATGATGCAGCGCATTGCAGAATGCCAAGGAGATTCCCATACACGCAGCAGTACAACCCTCCATACTTAGGTAATAGGCGACCTAATTTCTTTGGCAGGGGAGCCCAGTTAGCTCTTCCAGCACCAACTGACTCAAGACCTACCGTGCCTAGGCTGGAGATGAACCCAACTGGTATACCCAGGCACCAGGGCCTTTTGTGACTCACCCATCTAGCGATGCTCCTGTTCACTTTGTGGAGGAGCCTAATGAGGAAGAGACATATGTCAATCCATACATATCCTACGATGAGGAGGGCAACCCAGTCCTGATGGACTAACGGCCAATGCCGATGATAGCTTTAGGAAGAGGACGAGGTAGAGGCTTTGGAGGGCCCCACAGCCAGGATCCAGTCACATGCTGGACTTGCGGCCACCCAGGCCACATCTCATCACGCTGCCAGAGCAAGAATAAGCTAACAAAGACAAAGCTGATCTCCGATGCGCAGAGTGTGTAATCACACATCTGTTTCCTGACTGTCCTAGGTGGAAGCCATCAACCAGCTCTGCCAACATGCCATCGGTGCCTTTGGGGCTCTTTGGAGTGGAAACTTTTGGTAGTGAGGATACACCCATCCCACTACATGCTATGACGCGAGCTCAAACAAAACAAGCAGGCATCTCCTTGCCAGGGCCAAGTAACCTTGATGCAACCTCAATGGGGAAGAAAAGCAGGAGGAGACGGAAAAAGAAAACCGATGCAAAGATAACCCTTAAAACCGAGGAAACAACTACTCTAGTAACGGGAAAGAAGGTCACAGACACAGAGGCAGAGACCTCGGCTCCTAAGACAACAGAGCTAGGGAGTATCAAGGTAGGGGAATACCCCCACCCCAAACGGCAACTCGAGGCTATAGCCAAGGTCAACGAGTGGGTCAAGGACGCCCAAAAGCACCTCGAGGATGCTGAACCCATATTGAAAGACCCTATGGACGACTTCTCCAATGTTAGCACACCAGCCTCACCCTCAAAACACAGGCTAGGAGCATACTTGCACCACTAGGAGAAACTCAGTAGCAAGGACGGGGGGAAACTTACCAGGGCAGATAGAATGCATGGCCTAGAACTGCTAGCCTCAGAGGAAGACAAGGATCCAGTAGCCTCCTCACAACCTTGCTGTCCACTCCAGTAACTCTAAGCTTGGAGGATCTGCTTAGGCAAAATCACTCCTTGTGGCAGGAGTTAAAAGACTTGATCGAGGGACACGCAGGACTTGCAAGTGCTGATCCGCAAGATCATGATGCAGTTACACAGATCTCAAGTCTAACTCTACACTCAAATCCTAAGTCTTTGCACATCAATGCTTTTTGGGAAGGCACTGAAATGCATGCAGTTTTGCCCATCCTAGCCTTAGGAGACATGACTCGAAAAGGAATTGTAGACATAGGCACCAGTGTCAGTGTGCTAAACCATGCAGTCCTAGAGGCATGGGGAAACCCTCCTCTAGAGATTGCTAGATTCAATGTCATTTTAGCAAACGGAATGAGGGTAAGACCATTTGGGGTCTTAAAGAACTGGCCGGTAAAGATTGCCTGTGTGTAATTTTTGGTAAACTTCATTGTCATAAAGGGAGTGGATTACGACATACTATTAGGCCAACCTTGGATGAGGAATGCACGAGTCATAGAGGACTGGGGCAATGGATTGATTTTCCTAGGGAACAGAACTAGTGCAGTGAGGGTAGAGATGGACACTTGGACGACGACACCTGTTGACCTAGCTGCCATCTCAGCTATGCTAAAAGACGATACTCAAACGACCAAGCCCTATGGATCGCTCGCTAGATATATTCCTTGCCCTGAGGATGAGAGGGATTGGATGCACGTTTTGGCAACCATTGACCTACCATTCTCAGATGAGGAAGGACCACATCAGCAGGCTGCTAAAGCCGCAACCATGCCAACTGAGGAGCCAATTGTGCCGCTTTGCATGATGGCAGGAAGCTCACTCAACCCAGGCAAACCAGCCTCGTCCCGCATCCCCAACAACAAATTAGAGCTTCAAGAAATTGTAGAGTATCTGACCGATAAATTGGACGGCAATTTGGCTGCTAACTTAAAACCTCTACGTGACCTTTTAGCTAAACCAGAATGGAAATGGACCAAGGTCCACGACCTGAAGTTGCTATATAACTAGGCTTTAGTTACTGACGACAAGGAAATTGAAGAGGGAAGCTTAAGGGATGACGAGCAGTCAGAAGGACAGGACCCGATGATGAGGAGTATGAGGACTATCACTCTATGGGAGAAGAGAGTGAAGAAGAGATAGACACAATAGAGTACGACACGGAGGGAAAAGCGATAGAACAAATCAGGGTAAACTTGAGGCCTAGGAAAGAAGGGATCAGTCGGAACGAAAAAGGAGTCATGCTAATGGAGTGTGACAGATCCTGGCTAGAATGCATAGGAGCCGTAGATTACGAGTAAGCCGGAGTAGTACAACCATGGGTAATCCCAGTGCTCAAGACAGATGCAACTACGAAACTACGACCCCCTGGGGAAACACCTTCCTCAAGTGAGGAATGCGAGTTTAACTTAGAGTCAGAAGTTAGCACTAAAAGTGACCCCGAGATACCGCAACCCTCTAAGGTCAAATGCACCAAGGGAGACTTGCCAGTCCACCTGAGGCACAGGAGGCTAAAAGAGGAGGCCAGGAAGCAAGCAAGGGACTCAGAAGCGGAAAGGAAGAGGAAACCACAGGATCTGCCCAAATGGTTTACAAAATTTAAAAAGGGTGACAAAGTGGTGATTCTGTTAGGTGCAAAAAGACAAGGATAGACTAGTGAACCGATCGAGGGACCTGCCAAAGTCAAAGAGGTTAACTTAGCTGGGAAAGGTGAAAAACCAAGACCGGTGTTCGTTGTAGATGACTTGGTGGAGGACGAAGAGACCAAACTCCTTGCGCTCCTGCAAGAGTACATTGACATATTTGCCTAACTTAAGGGAGTCGACCCTAGGGTCATGACTCATAACATCCCAATGGTCCTAGATGCAGTGCCAACGAAACAACGACCTTACCCCATGAATCCCAAGCACACCCATGCAGTGAAAGAGGAGATTGATAAACTCATGAGGGCAGGTTTCATATATGAGATCGAGCACACGGACTGGGTATCACCTATCGTGATTGTCATGAAAAAAAAAGGAAAAATCCGAGTGTGCGCGAACTACAAAAAAGTGAATGTCGCTACGAAAAGGGATAACTATCCTTTACCTTACACTGAGCACATGCTTGAGAGGGTAGCAGGAAAGGAAGCCTACAGTTTTCTGGGTGGTTTCTCGGGCTACAATCAAGTGCAAGTGCACCCTGACGACAGGCACAAGACTGCCTTTGCCACGGAATGGGGCGTGTTCGCCTACATTGTCATGCCTTTTGGGCTAATGAATGCACCTGCAACTTTCCAACACCTAATGTGCACTATCTTTAAGGACATGCTTAGGCGTGAACTGGAAGTATTCGTAGATGACCTGTGTTTACACTCTAGTTGGGTCAAACACTTGGAGAAATTGAGAGCTGTCTTTGAAAGGCGTAGGCTGTACCACCTCTCGTTGAACCCCTTGAAGTGCCAGTTCTGGGTAAAACACGGATGCATCTTAGGGCACGTAGTGTCAAGGAACGGCATTGCTACTGACTTTTCCAAAGTCAGAGTCATTGTTGACCTACCGTCACCCGATAACTACAAGGGAGTTCAGTGCTTCTTGGGACACACTGGATATTATCGACGATTTGTGCTAAATTACGCACTAATAGCTAGACCATTGTACAAGCTATTAATAGTTTTTGAGTGGACGGAGGAATGCCAGCGCGCGTATGAGGAGTTGAAAAAGGCTCTTATGACTGCACCAATCTTGCGAGCCCCAGACTGGAACGTAACGTTTCATGTACACATAGACACCTCTAAGTTCACTATTGGAGCCGTGCTATGCCAGCCTGGTGAACATAACTTGGATTACCCCGCGAGTTTTGCCAACAGGCAGCTCACAGAGACCGAGATGAACTATTCCATGACAGAAAGGGAGGGGTTGGCCATGGTATTTGTGGTAAAGAAATTTAGGCATTACCTGTTGGCCACTCCCTTTGTCTTCTTTGTTGACCATCAAGCCTTGCTGTATCTTGTGAACGAGCCTTGCGCTACGGGACGCATAGCTAGATGGTTATTCCTCTTACTGGAGTTTGACTTCTCTGTGGTTGTACACAAAGGAAAGCAGCACTACATGGCTGACCACATGTCCCGCATACCCACAGGAGAAGCCGTTGGGCAAGGTGTGCCTAACGATTTGCCGGATGCCCATCTCTTTAACCTGTCTAGTGAAGAGAATTATTTAAAGCTGATCTGATGCCGTATTGGGCCTATGACATAGTGCAAGTGCTAGAAAATGGACTACCAGAGCGACCCATTGAGAAGCCAAGGCTGAAAAGACTTATCTTGAAAATTCAGTCATACCAACTGATAGCTGGCCAACTCTACAGGTTGGTACAAGACGGTTTATTGCACAAATGCATATGTGAGCATGAGATGCACGATACATTGAACGAAGCACATGGCGGAATTGCTGGAGGACACTTTAGCGGGGACACAACAGCCCGAAAGGTGCTACAATCCCAGCTATGGTGGCCCACCCTCTTCCGTGATGCAGCTAAATTTGTAAAGCAGTGTGATGAGTGCCAAAGGACCAAAGTGCATGTGCGAAAGGACAAGATGGAGTTGACCCCTGTCATAGCTCGACAACCCTTTGAAAAATGGGGCATCGATTTTATTGGACCTATCAGTCCTGCAGCACAATATTCCCAAGCTCGATACATCATAGTGGCGACCGACTATCTAACAAAATGGGCAGAGGCATGAGCCACGAGGAAGAATGATGCTAGGACCACCGCAAAGTTCTTGTGGGAGCAGGTCATTTCACGGTTTGGCTGTCCAATCAAACTTGTAAGCGACCAAGGCACACACTTCATTAATGAAGTGATTGCCCACTTGCTCTCTACTTTCCTAATAATTCATCGGAAGTCCTCTCCCTATTACCCTCAGGCTAATGGCCAAGCCGAATCCACAAATAAAATCCTAATCAACGTGCTTACAAAAGTCGTGTCTACTTCAAGAAGTGACTGGGACAACAAGCTAATGGCAACCTTGTGGGCCTATCGCACAGCTTATAAAATGGCTATAGGACAGACGCCCTTTAGGCTGACGTACAGAATTGAAGCCATTTTGACCTTAGAATTCTTCATCCCTAGCTTGAGGCTAGCATTCCAGGAGCGTTGGGAGGGAAGAGAGGCTTGGACCAACCGCTTGGTGGAACTAGAGCGCTTAATGGAGACCCGACTCCTCGCCACTCACTCTCTGATTTGTGAAAAGGCTCGACGAAGGATGTGGTTTGACAAGCATGTCAAGCAGCGAGACTTCGAACAAGGGGACCTTGTTCTACTATACTCGGTAAAAGGACATAAACAGAAGATGAAGTTTCGGGGGCTAGTGCCTTTCAGAGTACGCATGATCGGTAGGATCGAGAATGTCGAGTTGGAGACACTTGACGGTGAAGGAATAGGCTTTTTTAACGGCAGCGGCATTAAGAAGTACTATCCTCCTTCACATCCATTACATGAGCCACCCATGCTAGAACCCCCATTGAACGTCCGCATGGCTACTGTAACTGACCTTACAGATCAGGACGAAGAAGCAGTGGCACCGGCATATCTACGAATCACAGTTGTAGCAGGAGCAGTGTATTCTTTCGAAGCCTTGATTGATGAAGGTGCTGACTACAATATCTTGACGCATGACCATTGGACACGCATTAGTCAACCGAAACTACAGCCCACTAATGCTAAACTCACCCCATTTGGGGGTACCGCTTATTCACTCCTAGGGAAGTGCAAGGTGGTCGTTTCCATCGAGTCTAAAATTTTACCAGCCTTCTTCCATGTGTTACCTGACACTAAAGGAGCCGGTAATGTGTCACTATTGGGTCGCACTTTCAAGAAGCAAACAAATTGTAATGTGGATTACAACCTAAACCGCATACATCTTGCTATCGGCAATGTGCATATCGTGATGACCTTCAGCAAGGGCTGTCTTCATTCCCCCACCTTTACGAATCCACCGGTAGAAACCCCTATGACCACACTTCAGCCCGAATCTGAACAGAAGGAAACCACGGCCTCAAGCCGAGCTCTCCACCCCAGGCCCAAACCCACCAAGAGCGCTCACAAGGCCAAAGAGTCCAAGTTTCTATGGGTGCCAAAACGGCAAAAACCACATCCGGGTAGACCACACAAGTATGATCCTAAACGTCAAAATTATCAACCGTCCCGACCTAAGAGGCAGTCTAGGCGCTATCGCTGTAGACACACAACCACACCGCGCTGGATTCCCAAAGATCTCTTGCGGGCACAAGGATACAATGAGGGCAATCCCTGGATTTGGGTGCCTAAAAATGGCTAGCTAAGAAGCTCATCTACAAGCAATCTCACCCTAATGAGAGAGGCTTGCACAAGTGGCACCCAGAACATAGTCAGCAGGCCATGGCCAGCTGTGGCTAGCAAGTCTCAGCTCATCTATCGACCAAAGAAAATGCCACAAGCCTTAAACCTACCTAATCCAGAGAACTTAAAAACCACTATGACTGCCCACTCAGAACCTAGCACAACCCCCATGCCTCCGGAGCTTCCTGCAGCACCTCAAAGTGCTTCAGAGTGCAAGGCTCGACCCGTGACATCGATGAGGGAGTCACCACTATCCAGTCCAATTGCACCACCCCCACCAGCGGGTCTTAAACCTTCATACGCGATACGACCTTTCCTCTCCTTGGCTAAGGACCTTGCCGCAACTTCTGGGGATGACTTAATAACCTGCATTAAAATGTTGGACGAGACTTTCACTACATTTGCTAGAAGTTATGAGAGGCTAGACCTAGGTCTTCTTGACAAAACGCTTGCTTCGGATGTTCGTGCATTACCATGCACTTGGGAGGAATACAAACTTATGACCACTAAATTCTCCAAAATTGCTGCCGAACTGATAGCAAACGACGAAATCTCAAAGGATCAAGCTACCCTCAGAAGACTTATCACTTCGTATTGTAAGCCTCCTGGTTCTGCTCCTGAACAGGAGTTGCAAGAGCTCACGCAGATGGCAAGCTCGCCTTCCATGTTCTTGCAGTAGTGGTTTACGCTAAGGATCCAATGGGAAAAAAAAGGTTGTCGGATAATGACCAATGCTGAGCAACGCAGGGCTGTTAAAACCATTGAATATGGCCCCACTTATGTGGCACCTATCTCGTTTCGGGTCTTGGCCATCACCCGTAATCAGCATTTGGACGACCATGTGCTCGCCCACCCCTACATTGACTAATTCCTCACCGCAGAGGAATTACATGTTGCCAGTCGCCTCAATACTGGAGATCTCTTACACAATGTTTTGACCTACATTTCCCAAGTCTCCATCCAACCATCTACTCTTCATTGTCATGCCCAACTCGAATACAATCCAAGCTTCTATGATTGGTTATTGGCCAGGTAAGTCAATCCACATGAAACAGTGCTTACCTCGTCCTTCCTGTGCTAATCCTAGGAAGGATTCCTTGAAAGATCCCCGACGGAAGGGGGAGCAATGTGAGCAAGAGCAGAGCAAAAATGAAAGTTATTCTATCTAGCTAGCAGATTGTTATAATGAAGTATGTTTCTATGGAAGAATACTGCAAAGGAAAACAATAGCAATGGTCAAGCCTCTAAGCAAGTATACCCATTTTGGGCACATACATTTTTCTCTCAAACTGAGTTTTGATTAGAAATAAGCCGATTGTTAGACATTAACTCCCATTCTCTGAAGAAGAGATGACCGAATTCGGCATCAGCATAGAGACGCGAGGATTCAGTTAGTTCACTTTCAAGCACACATTGAATCTGGACGAGGCCATCCTGGAGGAACCTGCGATCAAAGACTTGGTGGATAGATGCCACCTCCACAAGTATGTGGAAAAGGTGGGGCAGGCCGTGGATTACAGCATGTGTGCGGATTTCCTGAGAAACTTCGACAAGAGCAGGAATTGTGACACTGTCACAGTAAGGATAGGGGAGCAGGAAAGAAGAATAGAAATGCCCCTCAATGCAACAATCATAGAAAATGCCCTGGGGCTCGTGCCCAAGAAAGAGAGACGGTCGAGACAAGATGTTTATGCCATGCTGGGGGTAAAGAAAGAAGCGGTGCACACCATGGATGGAATCAACTTGGTTGACATCTCAGACCCAGCAGTGAAATTACAAGCAAAGATGATCCATACCCTCTTCTCGAGCCAACGGTACAATGCATTGATGAACAGGATCGGGGTCCCGCTGTTGGAAAGCATAGCAGCAGGAGTCCCTGAAGAGATAGACTGGAATGGGTTTGTACAAAAAACCATTCAAAGTTCAGCTACCCTCCTCACCCCAGCGGAAGCCCCAGCAGGAGGAGAATCCCCTGCCTCAATCGTGCACTCCGCAAGGAAGAAACCTGTGTCAAAGGCAGCTACAATTAGATACGGGGGTATCCTGACAGCCATCATAGACGAAGCAATAAAGGATGAGGGCGTCATGGATAAGGAAGCTGCGCATCAAAGCCCACCTCACCACGAAGGAGGGGAATCTGTTGAGATTCAGCAATCACACTCATTGACAGCCTCTTTGTATGGAGCTTCAGGGCCAAGGACATGCAGGCTAACCTATCCCATATGCACAGTGGTGCCTACTGCAGTTTCCTACTTTCCTATAAAGCATTGTACTTGCTTCCTTTTCTTAATGCAATGATAGTACTCTTTTCTTTTCAGTGAAGTGTTAGTGTCATTGTCCACATACACAAGATTGTGTTTATGAGTCCAAGTCTCAATCTTGGAACCTAATTCACTTGTGTAACAAACAATGTCTTTGTCTTCTCCATCATGAGTCCACACTTCTCCTTCCATCCACCATAACTCACTGCCATGTCCTAGATCCCGCATCTTTCACATGGTATCAGAGCATAGACGGGCATGGCACTACTCCTTGAGCTCCATTTCACTTTCATCTAGCTCAGCTTGAGCTCAGTCCAGCTCAAGACTTCATCTTCTACTCTTTTTTCTCACTGCCATGTTTGGCAACCATAGCCAAACCTGCACCTACCTGCCTTTGAGCTCTTAGATCTCTTGAACCAGGCAATATCTCCCCAAGCTCTCTTCTGGAGGATTGTTCCTAAACTCCCTGAGCTTCCCTCTGTTGCATAACAATCCAACATTCCTATAGCTCCAACATTGACATTCTTCTGTGTTTCTGTCCTGTGGCCACCATAGCCAACCTGGACATACCTCTGATAGAGGGGTTGAGATCTCCCTCTATAGGTCAAATCAGCCTATGACCTCTTCTTGGAAGATGTTTGTCAACACTAGGCGCAACTCCCTATCATAATAACTGATGACATTGTTGCTCTCTGGCCCCGGCATTACAAAAATCGATTGCGCCTATCCTAAACTACGCCGATTCTAATCGAGTGCTCTGCGTGCGCCGTACTGCCCGCGATATGGACGATCTCCATGGGGCTTTGATAGCCCTTGACATAAGCTTCCTAGACATGTAAAATTTTTTGAAAATGATTAAGTATTGAGGTCACAGCAGCTGAAAAACCAGGCCCCTGTCTCAGAAACCCTAATTCCACCATAGCCAAAATCTTCCAAGCTCATTTTTTCTCTCATTTTCTCACTCCTGCCACTAAACCAAGCTAAATCCCACTCTAACCCACTGTCCCAGCACCAAATCAAGGAGAGGAAGGACCTAAGAAGATTGAAGAACGACTAAACGACCCCGAACAAGAAGATTCAAACTCAACATCAGCACAGACATAGTGTGTTTTCACACTGTCATTACCTGTGTCTCTTGACACATTGTAATCTGCTCGTCCACTGATAAAATCTCAGAATTCTAGAGTTGATTTGATGCTGATCTTGCAACCTCAACATGGGAAAATACTCTCCAAATGCTCGATTCAAAGGAGTGGGGTTTCACACCTGGCAAACCCGCATCAAGCTCATCCTGATGAAGAAGGGTCTTTGGGCCATCACAAATGGCAAAGAGAAGAAACCTCGAGATGCAGACCTTGCAGTTACTTGGCAGAAGAATGATGACAAGGCACAAGCCATCATTAAACTGGAATTGGACGACAGCTACATCCATCATGTGGATGCCTGTGACACGTCCCATGACACTTGGGACAAATTGGATACCTTATTTGGTGCACAGTCAAAGTTGTCTAAGTATGGTCTATTAATTGAATTTTTTCGACTTGATATGAAGCCTCATACATCCCTGGCATCCCATCTGAACTACATGGAAAGCCTGCTTACTCAACTTGCAAGGATAAAGATAAAAATGGATGAAGATGTTTGCATTGGTGTCTTGTTAAAAAGTTTGCCTCTTGCTTATGATAATGTATCAACCACTCTAACCAATATGCCTGATCCTCAACTTGTTGACATTAAAGCCTCTCTGCTAGAGGAAGAAAAGAAACTTAAAAGAAAAGAAGAGCCTAGCA
The DNA here is from genome assembly GCF_053477565.2 of Lygodium microphyllum. NCBI lineage: Eukaryota > Viridiplantae > Streptophyta > Polypodiopsida > Schizaeales > Lygodiaceae > Lygodium > Lygodium microphyllum. The sequence continues at coordinate 42,111,770 of NC_141162.1, forward strand.
CTTCAAAGGATGAACAAATGTTATATGTAAACAACAGATACAAAGGTAAAAAGGAACCGCTCTTCTGTGACTTCTGCAAAAGGACCGGACACACTGAGAAGTTCTGTCATGCTAGAAAAAGGTCCCAAAAGGCCTACCTTGCAGCTGTGAAAGAAGAAGAAGACCATGGACCAAAAGATGAAGATGAAGATGAAGATGAAGACTACCAGGATTGGAAGGACAAGACTCATAAGTCCTTCTACTCTCATTACTCTGATAGACTATTTTAAAAGCCTTGTATTTCCTTGCCCTAATGCTTCTTGCCATAAGCTTTGTAAACTCCTCATGTAACTTGGCATTACAGTCCCTGTACACTTTGTGAGGCCCCTGTTACAGCCTCTAGATGTCCATCATGTTTTGGTGCCCACACTTAGCCTTTTCTGCTACAGCCTCTGGTGTCTACCATGTTTGTGGTGTGCCCACACTTTGCATGTGGTTCTCATTACAGCCTCTACACACTTTGTGCATTTCTAGTTGTGATTGAGGAGGAGTGTTGAGATTCAGCAATCACACTCATTGACAGCCTCTTTGTATGGAGCTTCAGGGCCAAGGACATGCAGGCTAACCTATCCCATATGCACAGTGGTGCCTACTGCAGTTTCCTACTTTCCTATAAAGCATTGTACTTGCTTCCTTTTTTTAATGCAATGATAGTACTCTTTTCTTTTCAATGAAGTGTCAGTGTCATTGTCCACATACACAAGATTGTGTTTATGAGTCCAAGTCTCAATCTTGGAACCTAATTCACTTGTGTAACAAACAGTGTCTTTGTCTTCTCCATCATGAGTCCACACTTCTCCTTCCATCCACCATAACTCACTGCCATGTCCTAGATCCCGCATCTTTCACAGAATCAAGCGAAAGAACAATAAGTGACAAGGGAGAGCAGAAGGTGCCGCCTACACGAGCGAGCAAACCCGAAGAACAAAACAAGAGTGACAAGAGACATAAGGAGAAGAAAGAGAAATTAAGCAAGGAAGAATGGGCTGACATCAAAAGGGCTCAAAGAGAGTCTCGAAGAGCTGAGGAAGAAAGGAGGAGGAAAGAGGAGGAGGAGCTTGCAAGGATAAGACAGGAGTCGAAGAAGGCAGAAGAGGACAGGAAAAGAAGGGAGGGAGAAGAAGCCGAAGAGCAGCGACTCAAGGAACTGGCCGAATTGGCAGAAGCTACACGAAGATTTGTGGAAGAGACCCATGGGGGCGGAGAACTCAAACCCGTAATCCCCCGCCATAAAGCCGAAGCCAGTGCAAGTGTGGAAGCAGCTCCAATGGTCGTAGGCAAGGGCAAGTCCCTCCTACATCCACTTTCTTCCTCCTTTGTGCCGACAACGCGGCTGAAACTACGACTGCAACCACCGCACAACCCACACCTCCCCTCGACACGGCACCACTCATGACCATGGTGCAGATGCTAGTGAGCAAGGTGGCTGAAATCATGCCTGAAACTAGATTGAAAAGGCCCATCGCCGCAGATGCAGAGTCACGGCAAGACCCTAAACGGCAAAGGCTGGAGGCATCGACCACCACGCCCCATACTCCCATGCCTGCCGACACTGACTATGACGCATATGTGGCCGAGTTGCTGACACAATTGGAAAAGGCAAAAGAAGAGAAGAAGGTGGCCTTGCTGAAGCTAGAGAAAGAAAAGGAGACATCAGTAGCCCTCAGGCTAGAAGTCTCAAGGCAGGAAGTCGACAGACAGAGAGAACTAAAGGCCCTGCAGAACCAGCTAGTAGAAAAAACGAAGGAAGCTCAAAACAATGAAAGCCGCCTTAGACAAAGGCTGGAGGATGAGGAGCAGAGCCTGGTGGCGAAACAAAGGGACCTAAAGCTACTGATGCAGCAATACAGTGATCTACAGCAAAGGGTCGCCCAAGTGGAAATGCTCTACCAAGGGGTTCAGGAAGGCGAAGCCGCTGTTCCACAAGAACATGCCACGGAGCCTCAGTCGTGGCGGGAGCTAGAAGAACAGAACAGGTTAATAAGCGAAATCGAATTCCTAAAGAGTGAAGAGCCAGGAGTCTCAACAGTTGAAGCAAAACAGCTACAAGATGAAGTGCAAAGATTGCAAGATGAGCTGGAGACCTCCTAGGAAGACATAGAAGCCCTCATGGCCATGGCCTTCAATCAAAAAAGGCTATTCCTTGCTGAAATCCAAAGCCAAGAGTAGCTGGTGCAGGAAAAATCAGAAATCCTGGCCGAGATACACCACAGGCTCAGCATTGTCGATCAAGCAAGAGGGATTGCTGAAGAACAGCTAGCTCAAAAATTAAGAGAAAGAAACCAATTATGGTTTTTATCAAATGAGCAGCAACAGGTAGTAATCACCCTAGCAAGCCAACTGGAGGAACAAAGGAAAAGGATGGAGGAGAGAGCCATGGAGTGGGAAAGGAAAAACTTTGACAGGGTAAGGGACTTAACCAAACGCCTGGCGGTGGCAGAATGAGAAAGAATGCTTGCCGAAGCTAGGGTTGAGGCTGCAGAAATAACCACTAAGACCCAGCGGCAGGCCTTCCTCAACACGGTGCTCCACGTGACGCAAGCTGAGGGCGATGATCCAATGGAAAAGGTAAAAAGAAAGTTGGAGCTAACCACCCGAGCTCTAAGATACGGTCTTCAAGAGCGGGAGCTTCCAACAAGTACAGGAATCACCAAAGAGCAACAATTCTACTACCTACGCTATACAGGCCTTTCCACTGCTGAGCTCAAGGAGTTAGGTTTTCAGGAGCAGGAGCAGCCACTACCACCACCACTAGTCATTCCCCCTGTGGTTGAGCGAAATGTCGAAGAGGGTCCGGATTTCGAGCAAGATTATGAGAAGAGCCGCAAAGGATGCCGAGTCCGCCTCAACCCGAGATCCCACAGGAGGAACCTGCAGATGCCAATCTACCTGAACACATAGTTGTAGCAAGGAGAAGGAGACAAGAGTTAGCTGAGGAGGCCCAATGCCGAGCACGCACACTTCCACGACAACTCCCTGAGGAGCCCATGCCACTGAGGAATGATACACATCCTGTAGACTGGCCCCAGGAGTTGGTCATCTGGCGTCAGCGAGAGCTACATAAGAGGCCGTTTGAGCTTTCATTTGCTTTCCCACACTCTCTGGACCAGGCCTTGCCTCTAGGAGTCGTAGCCAAAATCAAAGATCTGGCTAACGAACTTGCAAACAGATGGATGGAAGAAAGAAGCATGATAATGACTAGGTGGAGACAAGAGCCACAAGAGTACTGGGAAGACAAGGTCAATCTGGTTCCTAAAACCATCCAAGGCTATGAGGCACAGCCAAAATGGTGAAGGAGGATTTGGGACACCAATTTTGATTCATGGACCGCATTTTGTAGTTCACTCCGCGAAGAGCGTAACGATCCCATATACATGCCCTACCCCCGTAGGCATGGAGTGGACTATGATAGAGATTTACATGGGGATTTTGACTTCCCGAAAATATATAATGTAAATGCTAGGAGCCCTGAGGAGTGCTTAGTGTTTAGAGTAGAAGACATACTTCCCTCCATAAATCGTTTTCTTGTAGACTTTTCTTCCTGCCCTGATCCAGCATTTTTGACCACTTGTAATTACCTCTGACTTATCAAATTCCTGCTACTCCAGAAACCTGCAGCAGAGGAAGCCCATCTCCCCCCACTCTTTTTTGATATTAACTTAGGAATAGATAGTAGAGCCATGATTAGGTTGATGATGCGGGCTACTCTCCTCCCTGCCTTCTGCCTAGAGCTCTTAGAAAATATGAGTGACACCCGCTTTGTAAGATGTAACCACCCCTTCTTGACCACCACTCCTCTAAGAGCTAAAGTCGATATTAAAGAATACCTACAAAGTCGCGCATTTTTATCACAATGCATGCGACCACCCCATGACTAAAGAGGTGCCACATACTTGCCAAATGTACTCTCTCCCGTTCTCAAAAAAAAAAAAGCCGAAAGACGAAGTCACTACTAAACAGGTTGACAGGGAGGCCACTTCACATATGCTTGCGGTCTTTCTTCACTATTATTGTGCACCACACTCACTGCATCTAGAGTCCTCTCTAGCCCCTCCCCCACTTCACACTTAGGGCACATCAAGGGCAGGACTTTCAGACCTGTCACCCTAAGTTTTGCACCGCACCTCCAATGCCGCACGAACTGGGTCCTCAAGTGTGGGACATTACCAAGGGCTTGCCCAAGGTTAGACCCATCTCCCAGTTCCACTGGCACGGGCACCATACACTACACAGTGAGACAGACACACCCCCTAAGAAGTGCACAACTTTTCTTACAGGTTATGTTCGTGTTTCAAGAACTGGCTACTTGGCTGAAGAAGATCATCTACTACATCCTCCAATGACAAGGAATTTTTCCATGAGTCAGACATGACTCCATTACTGCAACTTCAGGAGCTTCGCTGCGAAGGTTTAAATGGCTCAACAGATTTCATGCTGCCAATCATCCGCCTACTGATGGCTGCCATGACTGAACCAAATCAAGCAAAAGGAAAACACAGTGATGGATCTGCCATTGGCATAGATCTTGAAACCTCATCATCCAATGATCCATGCCCAACGCCTCAAGATCTACGGATCGCTTATTATTAATTCCACAAGCCTGAAGACCTTCAACTCAAAACTGAAGACCCTCTACTCAAAGACAAGGATTTTCAACCAAGGCCACGGCTTTTCAAGGCAAACAGGGTTCGGGGGGTTTTTCCAGAATAAATCCCTCCAATACCATCGTCCTAAGGGATTGCTTATTGCTTCAAGCGTTTCAGATACTCAAAGACGACCGGCTACAGAAGGGGCGCCATAACAATGTGAAAGATGCCGAGTATCTTCATGGAGCCTAAAGCACGCCGGAATCTCTCCTGGTCATTGTCAACAAACTCCATCACCTCTCATTCACAAGCATCAATGTCATCTATCCACCAATTCCACCTAGCAATAGCATCATCTATCCCACTACTTCCCACCACAGTGACACGGGACTGGCACTTGGCTAGGAGGGGGGTAATGTTTACCGCAGCACAGAGGAGCGGGAAATGGAAAAAAGGGAAAAGAAGGAAAAGGCGCCTTCACTGGCAACTAGACCCTGGAAAAAATTAAATGCACGGACACGATCCCCAAGAAGTCTTAGAGTCGCCCAAGGAGAGTAAAAGAATAAAAAGCGCACCATTAAGTGCGAAAACACTTCCAAAACCTTGTAAGAGAGCGCCAGGCTCACTCCTGTGCAAATTGTATGCATTAGTTGGGGATAGGATAGACTAGAACGGTGGGAAATGAGAAAATGGGCCTAGGCTAATGGCCAGGCTAATGGCCGACCATGTAAAAAAAGGGGATGACCGCCCATGAAGAATAGGGCATGTATATAAAGTTGAAAAGTGAATGGGAAGCTCATTCTTGTGTGTGGCCAAAGCTTCTTCTTCTTCTTCTCTTGTTTCTTGCCTTCTTGCTTGTGCTTGAGAGAGGGATTGAGAGAGTGTGAGGGAGTGAGGGAGTGATTGTGTGAGAGTGAGGGATCTTGGAGAAGAAGCTCTCCATCGTCTCTCTTCATCTTCTCCTCCTCTCCTCTCTTCTCTTGTCTCGCGTGTGGCTATGGAGGATGAAGCTCATGGGAGAGGGATTGAGGTTGCTTGAGCTTGCCTCAAGGATCATGGAGCTACCGGTGTGCTAGAAAGAGGAGGGTACTCAATCGAGCATCAAGGTAAGCTCACTACACTTGTAAGGTAGGCATTGCGCGTCGGCTATGTGAGAGGTAGCCATGGCCGCTCGGTTCGAAATACTTGAGCAATAAGTGGTTCGTAGGTCTCGGGGTAGAGCTTGAAGCTCCCCTCCAATTGTTGAGTCCTAGCCAGGTCAGGTCAATTTTCTGAAAGTCCGGTAAAAATCTACACTCGGCCCAACTGGTCCGAATTGCAGGGTCCAAGTGGGTTACTCGGACGAGCCGAGGCGCATGGGCTGAGGGCCGAATCCGGGATTTGGACAGGGTGGACTCAGACGGGGTCACTCAGACAGTGTCACTTGGACGGGCCGAGTGGTTAACTCGGACAAGGTTGTTCGGACGGGCCGAGGCAAGTGGGCCGAGGGCCGAGTTTGATACGTGGTCGAGGGCCGAGTTTGTCCAGGTCCTAATTATAGACTCGGATGGGCCAATTAGGGTTTTGGTCGGATGGACCGAATTCGATACGTGGCCGAGGGCCAATTCTAGGACTCGGCCCAGGAGTCGCCACTCCGACGGGCCAAGCGCGGCGCACGTAAACAGTGCAAACTCGATTTTGATCGTTTATTGTGCTTCACTCAATCATACCAGGCATAACCTTCTAGATCTTACCTAAGGGAGTAAGAGAAGGGATTCATATACCTAAATGGAGTGACGGGCTCGTCGTTGGTGCGATTCAATCAAATCAGCTGGTAGCTCTCTCTCTCTCTCTCTCTCTCTCTCTCTCTCTCTCTCTCTCTCTCTCTCTCTCTCTCTCTCTCTCTCTCTCTCTCTCTGTGTCACTGAACTGTTGCAAATGAGTGTTTCCTTGGCCTTTTGGCTCTTATACCCCTTCCCGGGTATGGTGTTGACGCCCCCAATCACTCACTTACCACTCCTAAGCATCGCAAGCGAGCTTTTTGCCATTTTTGCACAATTTTTTGCCTTGTTTGCCCTGTTTTGCAACAGTAAACCCTACCCTTCTCCGGTGCGATTTCCTAATCCTATCCTACTCTAAATGCAACACGAATCGAGAGCAAAATACTGAACTGATTTCTCCATGTTTCCTAATCATTAACCAAACCAAATAACCCAAAGTACTTACTTGTTTTGAAGATCAAAAACACCCAACTTCCTACCTATCTCAAGCTCTGATTCGGGGATGAATCCCTTACTTCGATGCTCGATATGAGGCGCGCAAGTGCTCAAGCTTCAATCCGTTGGTCCCATCACAACAGAACCAAAATGTGGGAGCCTTCACTCAACTACCAAGACCCACGGACCGCTTATTGTTTCAAACATTCCAAGCGAGCTCTAATGGCTATCTCCCACCTAGCCGATCCACCGTCAATCCTACGGGTGCAGTGAGCTTACCTTAGTATGCCGATATGAGTTCCCTCCTCTCTTCCACACACCAATAGCTCCACGATCCTAGATGCTAGCTCAAGCATCCTCAAGCCTCTTCTACCTCCAAGCTCCATCCTCCATAGCCGCACACGCAAGAGAAGGGAAGAGAAGAAGAAGAAGAAGAGGAGATGGTGAAGAGCTTCACCCTCTTGATCCCTCACTCTCACACACACTCACTCCCTCACACTCTCACACTCCCTCTCTCAAGAGCACACACAAGCAAGAAGGTGAGAAGGAGAGAAGAAGAAGAAGACTCCTTTTGCCACACACCAAAGAATGATCTCTTATTCACTTTTTGAACTTTATATATACAAACCCTAAAATCCAATGGGCACCCATCCCTTGTTTACATGACCGGCCATTGTGGCAAGGTCCTTTTTCCCTTTTCCTCTTTTAGCCCCGTGTCTCTAGCCTATACCCACTATCTAATATTTTACAATGGGCACAGGAGGGAGCCTGGCGCTCTTTTACAAGGATTTTTCGAGTTTTTTGAGGCGCCTTTTCTTTTAAGGTTGCACTTTTTGCCCCGGTCCATCTTTAGGGGCCGCTTGCGTGTCTTCGCTCTTTTTTCATCTTCCTTTGCTTTTTCTCCATCTTTCGCCATCTTGACTTGGGGTTAACACCGACTCAACCTAGCACTGCTAGTGCCCCTAAAGCCTCACAAAAATTTGGCAGCACAACGTCAGAATCAGAAACCATGCTTAGCACACAAGAGACTAAACTGCATACTCAGGAGCAGCTACAACCGCAAGCATCAGCTGCTAAGTTATTGAGTAAACCCTAGCCTCAAACTTAGCAATATGCCTGTTTTGTCAAACCCTAGGCATCAATTCTCACCTTGGCCTCAAACTTAGCTTAAAATACGGGGGATGACTTGTTTGTTTGCCTTCAGTGCTTGGATGCCACATTTGCTAAAAGCTATGACCGATTAGACCTAGGTCTTTTAGATGAGCCTTTAGCAACGAAGGTAAGCACACTACCTTGCTCATAGGAAGAATCATAATTTGTATTCATTAAGGCTCCCTATGCAGCTAAGGAACTAATTGCCACTGAGATTTCTCGCCAACAAGCAAGCAATGTCTCTTTACATTTTACAACAAGGGCATGGTCCTTGCCACCAACAAGGAAATTGAGGACTTGAAATAGCTTACTGACAATGATTCCTCTTTCTTGTGAAAATGATATGCTCTCTGACTTCAATGGGAGGAAGAGGGCAACCAAATCATGACCAATGCGGAGCAAAGACACACACTCAAGACCTCAGAATATGACCCAACTTACATAGCTCCAACCTCCTACATGATATTGAGACCACCATTCGCAATTGGCCTAGAAGAGTACATCATGACTCATCACTACTTAGATTGCATTTTGACAAAGGAGGAGTTACACATTGCCAACAATGGACTAGACTCTAGTGATTTTCTAATGGATGTCCTCACCTACATCATCATGTAGGCCTCTGAGCTTTCGACATGGACCACTATGCTAATATGGAGTATAACCCAAACTTCTAAGCTTGGCTCATGTGAAATCGAAGCACCATGAGTATGCATTGAATGCCCTTAACCCTTCAAATCCTTGGAAGGATTGTTATCATCTCCCACGGGGGAGGGGGTAAGGTGTGGAACATAAAATAGACTAGCAGAAAAGAATGGATAAAAAACAACTTGGGACTAAGGAAAACTGTCTTTTTTTTTTAGAATGCATGGACTACCTGAAGGAAAAGTCTCTGTTTGTACTTAATCATTTCAATTTCCATAAGCACACAACCATTTTCTACATGTCTTTCCATAAGAAATTATTTTTAAAAACACTAATGGTGAGTTGTGGCTTCATGACAGGTACCTACAATGGCAGGATAAGAAAAACCCAGCAAGTTGCCATTCTCAGAGAGAGCATGCAAAGTATAACCTCTCATTTGAGATGAGGGCCTTCAATCAATTCAAGTCTTGGCAAATAGAACCAAAATGAAGTGGAAGCTCACGCTCAACCACCAAGACCCATGGACCGCTTATTGCTTTAAGTGTTTCAAGTGAGCACAAATGGCTATCTCTCACCTAGCCAATGCACCTTCGATCCTATGGGGGTGTAGTGAGCTTACCTTGATGTCCAAATGAGTAGCCTCCTTCCTCAAGCAAGCTGATAGCTCCACAATTCTAGATGCAAGCTCAAGCAACCTCAAGCCTCCTCCTTTGAGCTCCATACTCCGTAGCTGTGCATGAGACAAGAGAAGAGAAGAGAAGAGAAGAGGAAGAGGAAGAGAGGAGATGATGGAGAGCTTCTCCACCACGGTCCCTCACACTCCCTCTCTCAAGCACACACAAGCAAGCAAGAAGGAGAGAAGAAGAGAAGAAGAAAAGACCACTTTAGGCACGCACCATAGAATGAGTTTCTCATTCACTTTTTGAGTTTATATACAAGCCCTAAATCCCTTGGGCGCCCATCCCCTTTTTACATGATTGGGCATCTTGCCAAAGTACTCTTTGCCTATTCCCTTCTAATTACCTTATCCTTTCACATATGCCTGTCTATGTTTTACGATTCGCACAGGAGGGAGCCTAGCGCTCTTTCACAAAATTTTAGTGGTGACTTTGCATTATAAAATGCGCCTTTGCCTTTGATTTGGACCTTTGCCGTCACCCTTGAACTTTTGGCATTTCCTCTTTCATTCCTTTGCTTAGCTACCTTTTTTTGTATTATTCCATATTTTTGAATTTTCTTTTTTGGGCATGCTCTATTTTCAGCCAAAGGTACAATGCATTGATGAGCAGGATCAATGTGCCGATGCTGGAAAGCATTGTGGCTAAATCTCTAGATGAAGTAAACTTGAACAGCTTCGTGTAGAAGACCATTGAGACTTCAGCAAAGGAATTGGCCATAGGAGGAAGACCCGCAGGTGGAGAGTCATCGGTCTCTAAGGTAAGAAAGACGTCATCCTCCAAGGCCTCGACCATAGGATTTGGAGGGGTCTTGATGGCCGTCATCAAAGAGGCCTTGGGGGAAGTGCAAGGTGGCGATGAAATACAAAACAGGTCACCACCTTATTGTGAGCAAGATTAGTCTAGTGAGAGAACAATGAGTGACAAAGAAGAAGAATAGGAAGCACAATCTAGCTGTGGAGGGGCCAAGAAGTCAAAGAAAAAGACTCCATAGGAGAAGGCCACAGAAGAGAGCAGGAAGAAAGAGGAAGCAGACCTACAAAGAGCCCAAAGAGAGTCCAAAAAAGCTGAAGAAAAAAGAAAGAAAAAAGAAAAGGAGGAAATAGAGAGGATAAAAGAGGAATCCAAGAGGGCTAAGGAGGAGGGAAAGAGAAAAGCAAATGAAGACGCCAAATAGCTTAGGAGGAAAAAAGAAGAGGACATAGCTCTAGCAACATGTATGTCAATAGAGCAACAGTCCAAGTAGGATAAGCTAACTGCCATGAGCCCACACAAAGAGGAAGGCCCAGGCTCAAGTGCCCAAGTGCCAAAAATCACACCACCCTTGATAAAAAGGAAGAAAGGGCAAGGGCCTGCTTGATCCTATTCCACCTGCCCTAGTGCCTACCGCCCCATTTACTACAACCATCTAAGGCTCTACACCAAAAGTGGATGCTAGCAATATCATGGCATGGGTGCAATTCCTCGTCAAATAATAAAGAGATGGCACAGGATGCAAGTGGAGGAACCCCAGTGTGACTGGAGCAAAAAGACGGGCAGCTACAGATGCGGAGTCTAGACAAGATCCCCAAGAGACAAAAGATAGAAGCATCCACAACAACTACTCCTATAGCACTGCCATCATCCATTAACTATGATGATTACGCCAAAGAGCTCATTTCATAGCTGGAAAGAGCAAAGGAGAAAAAGAAGGTGGTTGTTGTGTTGAGCTAGACGTTGAAAAGGATACATTAGCGGCCTTCCAGCTCGAGAAAACCGGCCAAGTGGCCTTGTGTCAAAAAGAGATAAGTGAGCTAAAAATCAAGCTCAAGGCCAAGGAAGGAGAAGAAGACAGGTGGCAATCAAGACTTGCCATGAAGAGACATAGAACCTCATGAGCCTACAATGACATTATGACAATCTAGTAGTGCTACATAAAGACATGCAAGGGGAGATGGAAAAAGTCTAGGATGCCGTAGAGGAGTTAGAAGCAACAGAAGAAGGGAGGGACAAAAGATATCAAGAGTACATAGAAAATTAGGAGAAGAGGATAGCCTTAGAGCTAAAAGAGTGGAAAAGATTAGAAAGATAATTGAGGAACAAGAGCAGAGACAAATGATCCTAGCTCAAAGGCATGGTGAAATCTTAGAAGAGATAAAAAAGAGAGTAGATGAATGGGTCGACAAAAGTGAAAGAAGAATCAAAGACCTAGCGCGCCATATAGCTCATGCAGAGGTGACAAGGTGATAGCAGAGAGCAAGGCAATAGAGGCCGCACAAATAACTTAGAAGCCCAACAATGCACCTTTCTCAACACTATCATGGATGTCACCCAACCAGAGGAGGAGGAGGTCATTGAGTCACTAAAAAGAAAGATGGGAGTCACTCATAGGGCTCTGAGATAGAGGCTGCATATGCCACCACAAGCAACATGTGTCAGCCTAAGCCTATAGGATCAGAGGAGCTATTTGCTAAGGGAAGGCTTGACTGTACAAGAAATGAATGCCCTGGGACTCACCAAAGAAGCACCACAGGAACACAGAGAAGAGGAAGGAGGAGGACCAAGCAATGAGATGGGACAACAAGATGATAAGCTAGTCCCACCGCCTCCCTCTCCACAATTTGAAGTATAGCAAGAGGTGGGCACCTCTGCTAAGAGAAAAGCGGAGCTCAAAAAGAAGAGAATGAGAATGCTAGAATAGGCACAAAAAAGGATGCAAACTCAACCAGCAATGGTTCTAGTAGCGCCAATCCCGCCAAGAGAAGACTTCTTTCCCAACAAATTGGAATGCAGAACTCATAGTCTGGAAGCAGGAGTATGGCCGTGAACCATTTGACTTTATTTTTTGATTCCCCTCCACATTGAGTAGAGTGTTATCGATCAAGGTGGTGAAAGAGGTGATTAATGTCAGAAGGAGGTTGGGAGATAGATGGACCTTTGAAAGAGGAAAGAATCCTACCCTATGGGGAACAAAGGCTCCCAACTACTAGGAGAACAAGGTCATGGAAGTGCCTAAAACAATAAAAGGCTATGAGTGCCAACCAAGATGGAGGAGGAGAATTTGGGATGGTAACATGGATTCCTAGATGTTTTTTTTGCAATACCCAACCCTTCAGAGAAATAACCCTACCTACATGGCATATCCTAGAAGGGTCAGGGTGGACTACAATTCAGACATCCACGATAGATATGATTTCCCAAAAATATACAAGATGAATGCTAGCAAGCCGGAGGGCACCCTGACCTTCAACGAGAATGACTTATATGCTTCTATTGACCATTTCTTGAGCAAGTTTTCCTGTTGCCCAAACCTTATGCTCCTCACTACTTGTAATTATCTTAGACTCCTTAGAGTACTGCTAAAGCAAGTGTTGAGATGACAAGCCAAACACATGTGGACATTAATGATGGACCGCCTTGTTAGATGGGTCCACACGTCTGCACTTAGCATGTTGGTGGTCATTATGACTCTCACATGGCCACTGACTCATTACTTATTATATTTAGGTTGGTACACCTATTTACAGCTGGCATAGTTATAGTGCTAGTTGACTAGTGTAGTTGGTTATGCATTGTTTGACTTAGTAGGCCACTTTCCTTTATGTTGTATCTTATCTATACTTTGTGTACATTGTAAAGTGTGTGGAAGAAGAATAAGAAACCAGTAAGAAAAATTTTTGGCCTCCATCTCTCTTCTTGTCTCTTGAGTGAGCTTCTTCTTGTGCATTCTGTGTGTATTCGGTGCAACATCTTGAGCAAATCCCCCCACCACGCGATTCTTGATATGGTATCAGAGCTGTACCATTGATTGAGAATGTTTTTGAAGGCTAAAGCGAAGAAGAGGAGCCAAGGATTCGAGCAAGCAAGCAACGGTTAAGAAGCTCTTCCATTCTCTACTTCTTCTCTTGGACAGTGCCTGTGGAGGCACCGGAAGCAGGGCAAAGCAAAAATCTCAAATTGCAGTGAGATTTGGTGTGCACGAAGAGTGTTGTGTATTATGTAGATACGCCCTTTAGGGCTTTTACCGCTGCTATTTTGGCCATCCGAGGTCATTTCAGGCCCCGTTTTAGACTCGCAAGGTTGCAGACAGCAGTTTGAGGTATCCTGCAATTTCAGCAGTGCCTGTCGTATACAGGTGCACAGGTTACAAATTTCAGATCTGTAAGTTCAAAGGTGTTTACCGGTAAATAAACACAAGGTTTATCTGCAAACTGGTTGCAAATTGCATGTATTGTTGAGCAGACAGTGAAAAAGACTATCTGGTGTATTGTTGTGCACTATAGGTCGAGGGTTGCAGAAGATCCGCTTGCTGTTTGGTATTAGTTTTGTGATAATGGCAAAGAACAGTGGAAACCCCATCATTGAGAAGCTCGACAAGAACAACTACCCTTCAAGGAAGTTCCGTGTCACAAAGTTCCTTATTGGAAAAGGCTTCTACAAGTTTGTGTCAGGTGAAGAAAAGGAGGCGGAGGTGAGTGATCCTCCAACTGCAGAAGAGACAAAGGCACGGAAGGAATGGAATGCAAAAGACAAAAAGGTCATGTATTGGATGTCTGTAGTAATTGACAATAATATGCTGGGACATATAAAAAATGTAGAGAATTCATATGCATCTTGGACCATACTTGAAAGTATATTTTTCGTAAATACAAAGGCACGAAAGATTCAACTGAAGCAAGAGTTGAATAAATTGAAGAAAGGGAAGATGTCTATCAATGAGTATGCACTGAAGGTAAGGAGCATTGCAGATGCCTTGGCAGCGATTGATGCAATGCCCGATGATGATGATTTGGTGTCGTCTACCTTGGGTGGACTTAACAATGAAAAGGCTTGGAAGTCTTTTGTAACTTCCGTATATGTCAGAAAGCCATTTCCAGGTTTCGATGAGTTGGTCTCCCTTATGATCACTGAAGAGATCAACATCCAGAGTGAGACATTTGAAAGAAGTGGTGAACATGTCCAAGATTTCTACTCCACTTCAGGAAGGGGACGTGGCAGGTTCTCTTCAAGAGGCCATGGTACAGGACATGGTAGTGACAACCAGCAAAACAGATTGAATTAGCAATTTGGTGATATCCAAGTTTCAGGAGGTCATTATAACTTGAAAGGGAGGGGGAGCTTTAGAGGAAGAGGTGGATGGCAGAATAGAGATTCTAACAACTCTAGTATTGTGTGTCACTACTGTGGCAAAACAGGTCATATTGCAGCCCAATGTTATGCTAAGAAAGATGATATTCACAGTGGTAAGTTGTAGCAAGGAAACTATGCATCGTCTTCACAACAGAATGAAGATAAAAATGAACGTATGTTTGTTATGCAGCATATGCTGAATGTTGTTACAAGAAAGGGAACACATGATGATGTTTGGTATGTTGATTCAGGTGCATCCAATCATATGACCAGCCATGTAGAATGGTTTGGAGAGATGCAAGATTTGCAAAATGCAGGTTATGTGTAGATGGGTGATGATTCATGCCACCCAATTTCACACATTGGAAAAGGTCCCTTGTCCTTGCATGATGGTAAGACAAAGAGTCTTTCAGATGTATTACATGTGCCATCTATTACAAAGGACTTGGTGTCAATCGGTCAAATGGTAGAGCAAGGGCTGCAAGTTAGATTCAATGCAAAGGGTTGCTTTGTAGAAGACTTTAATGACAAGTGCAGGTTAGTTGCAAAGGGAAGTAGAGTTGGACGTATGTTTACTCTAGATGCTGGAATTCCTACTATGAATGTAGGCTATGTATGCTAAAGGAAAAGGTGTTGTTGTAGATATTGAAATTTGGCACAAACGCATTGGACGTGCAAATGTACAAAGGCTGAAATTAATGCAGTCCAAAGGGTTGGTTACAGGTTTGCCTACATTTAGAGTTGCAGAATTTCATAAGGTATGCCTACATTTAGAGTTGCAGAATTTCACATGACAGAGATGTAAGCAGAAATATCCTTGATGTTGTGCATACAGACATTTGGGGGCCTTCACAAAATGTATCTCTTGGAGGCACTTCATACTTTGTCACATTCATTGATGATTGTTCTAGAAAGTTGTGGGTATATTTTATGAAGGAAAAGAGTAAAGCGTTTGAGCACTTTAGAACTTTCAAGGCTGCAGTTGAAAGAGAAACATGCTTGAAAGTAAAGTGCTTGAGGTCAGATAGAGGGGGAGAGTACCTCTCGAATGAGTTCAGTGATTTTCTGAGGTCTCATGGGATAAAGAGACAGTTCACATGTAGGACCCCACAGCAAAATGCGATTGCAGACAGGAAAAACAGGCATATTGCAAAAATCTTTGGGACAATGGATCTCTTCTCCTGCTTCAGTGAGCTTCACTCTGAGAAAGAGTTGCTCTAATACCAAGTGTGATGCACCTGCACTTGTTCACTCACTCAACATGCATAGAAAGATGACACGATATGTGAGAGCAAGGTATACTCTTGTATTATTCAATCAAAGAAATGGTACAACATAGGCACATCCTAGGACTACATCATCGTGATGCCGCACATAAGAGGGTTCACCACTACGTATAGAGAATGACACATAGAGTGGAAACCAAGCAAGGCTCAGAGTCACTACTACTCCCTAGATAGATGTTTCTGGTAGCAATGCCATGTTATAGCTATAAAGCCATTACAGGTGGGTAGGTAAAAGGTGGCAGTTTGCCTATTACATCCATCTAGGACAGCGACAAACCATTCAATCCATAACGTGCCACTTTGCCATTGAGCTTTTCATCCAAAAGGATGTTTCCAAACTTAACATATCTATGTATGATAGGTGGGTTAGCTTCATCATAGTATGCAAGTCTCCTTATAGAACCAAAAGACACAACAAGAGCAAGTCTTTGACGCCAATTCAATCGAACATTTGAATGATTCCCCAAGGAACACAACTTTTTGTCACTTAAAAGTTTGCATTACATCAATGTTTGGTCAATTTCTTGATATATAAAGAGAGTTATGCAACCTCAATCAACATGCCATTTGGTAGAAATTCACATACAACCATTTGCTCCTCGAAGCAAAATCCTACTAGACTCAAATATTTTTGTGATGCAATCAAGAGAGTAGCTCTATGTCATTTTTGAACTCTTTTCCTACATGTAGCAAGGAGGTTTCTTGTGCCTTCTTGATTGCAACTTCTGTCAAGCTTTAAAAAGTTCTAGCTTTTGATGTATCAAATGGAGCTTGATGTCATGGATAGGGAGACATTGAGGCAATTTTTCACAATATTCGCATACATGATCCGTGCTTGCAACCTAGTGTAAATGCAAAGTTTAGATGGACTCAAAAAGTATAAGAGTGTGGACAAAAATGACAAGGAGCTCCTTGATATAAAGGCTATCATCAAGCTTTTACCAACACCACATTGTGATGCATCTAGTGAACCTTGTTCTTAAGGATAGGGAAACTTGACACGCTTTTCCATAATACTTTCGCATGTGACCCAAGCTCTTGATCTACAAAGACCACCTAGATATGATTTCCTAAGTGCTATCTTGTTTCAAATATTTTAGTTTTTGGTTTTGTATTTTTTTAAAGGAGTTTTCTTATGAGTTAAAGGGCACCATCCATACGAGCTCATCCCACTTAACTCTAGAATTGCTCTATTTTGAGTTTTCATTCGATAGAGAGACATACAAGAGAGTAGGAGGGAGAGAAAAAGGGCAAGAGAGCATGCATATATTCTCGGGATGCATTTATTATTGGCACATATCTTAGTATTGGCTACCCAATCATGAAGCAAGTTTCCAATTACTTGTAGCAAAGAAGTAATGATGGAGGAATTCTACAGAGCAGATATCAATACAGGAATAGGGTGTGCCAATACCATTGATAGAGCAATGTAACATGGTGGAGCATAGCATCAATTGAGCATTATGGAGAGTATACAAGACTTCGCTTTAGTGTAAAGTGAAGTATATGGAATAAATGGAGATGAGACCCACTCATTTGTGTGCGATATTTGTTGGGACACTTACTCAATGAATCATGTAATGATGGCTAACACTAGTCTTGTAATTTGCTACAAAAAGTGGTTGTAAGTCACTTTAGTGGTTCAAGCCCTATTTCACTATATTTGAAGTAACATGTGCATATGATACCAAAATTGGATTGCACTTTTCCAACATTACAAAATAGTAGAGTAAAAGATTTGGAACAAGTTTCAAGTGCAATTTCATTTTTTTTTTTAATATTCTCAAAAGTGCATGAAAATTGGTCAAAATAGAAGTCACCAATGCTATTTGGAGCTCTTAAAAATTTTGACACTTTTTATCTAAATCCAAATCTCTTAATCCAAATATATGCTACACATATCAAAGTATTTTTCGTGAAAGTTTTAGCCTAATAAAAACTCTTTTTAGATGGTTTTGGTTAAAAACACTAAAATTTTTCAATCTTTTGTGAAAGTGGTCTTTAAGATGAACATAAAAATATACAATTTCTAGCTTGTTTTGACCCTTTCTATTTTTTTTCTACTACTATCTCGTGTTGGTCATATTTTCCTAAGATGGTTTCTTCTACATCTTTCCCATTGATGAGGAAGGGATTTTTTTTTAGAGGGTCCAAATTGCCACAAAAGTGACTTTTTTGCTACAAGACTAGTGTTAATGATAAACCATGATCTCATTGATCTAAATTATGGATCAAAGCTCACCTATAATAGAGATATACAAAAAGAGCTCGCCTAAAGAAGCTCACCAAAAAAAAATTCTCTTTGCATTATAGTTGTTTACATACTCTATGTTTGCCTCATAATCTACAAAGTTCAACAAGATAACCTATTAAAATAGGAATAAGGAAGTTAGTAGAAAAAGAAGCAGATAGTTACTTATTCTTTTAAAGATGTCCCTTAGAGTGGCAGTGAAAAACAAGGGGTAGTATTGGTGCCTACAAGCTAGCATGAAAGAATCGACCACATAGACGAAGTCTAAGCACTCCCACAAGCAGTACAATATTCCAAAACATGGATTGTATTATATTCATCCATGATGTGGGGTTTAGAAAATAAAGTGAATCTTCTCTCTCTTTTTAGTCTTGTAATCAACATTTTAATGAAGTCGCTCTGGACTTGAGTCTCTGGATACTCGGCCTCATGCAAATCGCATTCCATCTACATGAAAAGTATGAAATTGTCATGTTAAGAAACGGTACTAAGGTAATGGTATTCATAAATGCAAATAGCAATACACAATAAACAATAGTAGCTGACATTCAAGTAATCAAGGAGGAGTCAAGGAGTATCATTAAAAAAGTACAAAAGTTTCAAATTGGCACTCAAAGAACCCAAACTTGGTACTCAAGATATATGCATGTGATGATCCTACCAAAAAGTATCAAGAGGTTAGATGAAGTATTTTAGTTGTAATAAAACTACAAAAAAGTATTGTAAACACATATTAAGTTTATCGGATTCATACTAATACCAAAATACAACGCTCCAAATTTTGAAGCACCAAATTTCAAAACTTGGTATGCAAAGAACCCAACCTAGTAACAAAGAGTTCCATTTGAAAGGTTATGACAGTTATCTAAAATAAAATAAAAGCACCAAATTATATATCTTAAGGATATTAATTCCCTAACGAGTGTCAACAAAGAAAGTACCAAATTTCAAATTCAATACTCAAATAACAATACTCAATATATATGATGATCCTACTAAAAAGTACCAAATGGGTTTAAAAAGTATTGTAGTCATTCTAAAAACTACTAAAAAGTACTATTAACGCATATTAAGCTTATTAGATACATATCAAACCATAACAATGCAAATTTTCAAGCACCAAATTTCAAACTTGATAAACATACAATCCAACCAAGTATAAGAAAAATACCAAAGGGTTTTAAGAGTGCTTGAGATTAAAAAAAGGCACCAAACAATATCAAAAATATATCTTGAGGGTACTAATTTACTACTAAAATAGAACAAATTTTTGAGTATATGTTAGAAGTGTTCATATCAAAAGTTCACATGCACCATGGCCTAATTTATGGACACTCTCATTATTTTTTATTTGGTAAATGGCCACACTATTTTATGGTAGTATAACTCCTTCATGTTTATCTATAAAAGGAGGGAGTGTCGCCATAGTTCATGATCCATTTAGCTATTTGCAAATTCTTGGTGTGGAGAGAGGGAGCTTGTGGAGTGTGTGAGTTGGCGCTCAACTATCCTACTCTTGTCATAGTGAATTCCTATTCCTCCCTGTTACATCTTCACATTGTCTCATTCATTGATCTTATGTTCTTTCATTATTCCACTACGTGTTTTGCTATTCTAAAATGGTATCAAATGTTTAAGGTTTCTTGATCAAGATTTTTGCATGAGATCTCCTTATAATTTTTGTTATTGATTGGCTAGGATCATAGCACTGTGTCTTTGTTTTTTGACATTGGCTATGGTGATATACTGTGCTTGTGTTGACCTATCTACATGTTTTTGTGGTTGATTCCTTTTACTCATTGGGAACTAATGTGCTAACACTTGGAAATTAACCTCGGCATATTTGATGTTGGTATGGATGTTGACCTTTCAATGCAACTTCAATCAGTTTCATGTGTTTGACCTAGTGTGTCATCCTACATGTGACCTGGCATGTCACTATGACATGCTGCTTGATTTAACTTGTGCTAATGTGGTCATTGGCCTGCATATCATCATCAACCGTCTCCATTCTCCTTTGACCTACTAACTACTTGCATGTCATCGTTGATTTTTAGCATTGACTTCTAGCTTAACATGGCATTTGGTGTTATGAGCACATTTTACTTCTATTAAGTATGTACTTTAGAAAGGTTTTCTATGGTTGTTCTTATGCTATTTAGGTGATAAATATCTTGTTGTGGGTTTTCATATGTGTTGATAACTTTTGTGTTTTCTTTTGATCACTTGTTCAAGCTTAAGTTCATAGTATAGGCTAATCACACTTACTTTTTTACTCTAATGATTATATTGATTCCCTTCTGATCACGATATTTGATTCTAACATATTTCACAAGGCTTTGGTTGAGTGCTATGGCGCTCACTTGTGCTTTATAGAGAGCATGTTGGATTGCTCCAACTTGAGGAGGAGTCTCTACTTCCATCACAATCTGACCGCATGGTGGTTATGCACATGAAGGTGAAGAGATGGAATGGTGAGATGTAGTGTTACCTTTGAAGAGCATCAAGATACAAAAGACATGTTGATGCTTTGTTCGGTGGATATCATGGTTGTGCTTAGTAGAGCACAAGATCATGTATATGTCTACATCATTTTGGTTCACTCAAGGCCTCTTGATGGCTCGAGCGGATGGTTCCTCTTGGCTCTAGTGATGGTGCATGCCCTCATATGCTCTTAGCTAGAAGGGAGAGGGTGGAGAGAGGGCATGTTAATGCTCTTTTGCTATTGGTGGATTTGATGTGTGTCATCAAGATCAAATCTTCTGGCAATCCAAACCTTGGACTGGTATGTCCAATGCCAAGTTCATGTTGGGACGAGTGACATGATGTGCTTGTGTGGTCTCGCATGAGGGGACTCGAAGGGCATGCATATGATCTAATGGAGGAATCTTGATGTGACAATGAGCTATCCATGGAGCTTGTGCAGCTACAAGATATGCAAGGTGGCTAGCTTGACTACCTTGCTTTCAGAGATGGATTATAGCATTTGACTTCTTCTTCAAGGCGATTTCTTACTAAGGCACATCCAACGGAGTGCACTCTATTGGAGCATACATGGTGCATCTTGGGTATTTTTGTTCATTGCTTATTCACATGTGCTTTGCGAGAGGGTGTTAAAAGTGGTCGTATTATTGTAGGTTCACCAGTGCCCACAACCTAGTTTATGGGGGCACTCCACCTATTCTTTGTTGGGTAATTAGCTAGCCTGTTTTGTGTGTGGCAAGAATTTGATATGAAGGATCTAGGAGAATTGAAGTTCTTTTTAGGCATTGAGGTTGTGAACTTAGCTTGTGGACTTTGGTCAACACAAAGATAGTACCCACTTGAGATGCTAAAGAAATATGGTATGATATTATAATGAAAAGGAAAATGGTAGGAAGTCTCGTCTACCTTACCATTACTAAGAAAAGTGATCTTAGTTACTCAATTTGGACTTATTAGTCAGTTCATGTAGAATCCTAGAAAACCTCACTTGGATGTAGTGAGAAGAATTATATGTCCTTTACTTTTCTATAAAAGGAGGGAGTGTAGCTAGAGTCCATGATCCATTCAAGAACTTGCAAATTCTTGGTTTGGAGAGAGGGAGCTTAGGAAGTGTGTGAGCTAGCACTCAACCATTGTACTCTTGTCATTGTGGATTCCTATTTCTCACTTATATCTTGCCCATTACCTCTTTCATCGACCTTATGTTCTTTCATTATTCCACTATGTGTTTTGCTCTTCTAGTAGTATCAAATTTCAAAACTTAGCAAACAAAGACATGGTGACAAAAATCTCCAAAGATAATGATAGGTATCGAAAATACCCTTTCAAAAGACAACACTCACAGTTTTCAATTTTCAATATACAATTACTAAATTTCAAGACTTGATATACAAATAACTAAACTTGGTACCAAAAGATCTGATAAGATATCTAAGAAATAATAGAGATACATAACAGTACTAAAAATATCTCTCAAGGATATACTTCTCTACCAAAATAACATTCCAAATCCTCAAGTACCAAATAGTACCAACAAGGTTTTTAGAATTATCTTAGATATAATAAAGAAACCAAAAAGTACCAAAATAATTTCTTTGGGATATCAATTCCCACAAATTTAGTGCCAAAAGGTACCCAATGTAATCTCTAAAGTACCAAAGATTATTAAACCTTTTAGCAAGTACCAAAGGAAAATACCAAGATCATAGCTTGATACACAATGCACACAAACATATGCATGATGTTCCTTTCAAAATATATCCCAAACACAAACATGCAGTAAGAATAAGGTACCAAAATGTACCACAACATACAATGTACCAAAATGCACTAAAATATTTGAAAATTTTGCCAAAATTGAGTGCTTCAGATAAAAAATACACTCCAGACATTTCAAAGGGATGAGATGTTCAATTGAATATTTTCCCTTTGTAAGGCATCTGGTAGTAAATAACCATTCAACTAGCATGGGAATATGTACATGTCACGTTATTTAACTATGTACCAAAAGAAAACAAGATGCTAGAAGGTACCAAAGGCAAAAGTACCTCTTGAGCTTCCACTTCTTAGGCAAGGATCTACATGTCCTTAGATATTCCAAGTTGACACAACATGCATTTCAACACATTTAATTAGCATTCGCTCCTTTTAGCTCTCTAGTATCACAAGGACCTTATTGACATAGTTCATGGAGATGTCGCTCAAACACAATAATGTCCTCCTTAATTTTGTTTGCAATAGTAGTTGAACCCTCGACCCTTAGTAAACTCTCTTTCTTTTGTTTGAGAGTTGCCCTCAACTCATGTAACTTGCTAAACTATTGCATACACTTTATTGGAACTTAGTAAGTAGTGGCCTCCAAAACATAAATGTTTTGTAGAAGTTCCAAACTTCAATACAGTGTCCTCTTCGATGCATGTGTTGTTGGCACCTTGTGTGCAATCTTTCTTCTTGTTGGATCCAGCAACCCATCCTAAATTGCATTGTTCGCCCTCCTCCAATTATCCAATTTCCTCTCCAATTCTTAAGGCTTACTTTTGCACAGGTTCAACACACTTTCCCCAAACTTTGCCCATGCAATTTTATGTCATGCTGAATCTTTCTTAGTAGCATTGCACCTCTCAAGAGTATAGCACCTAACAAACTTGATTGTGATTTTCCCACACTAAGGGGGACCCTAGTATACCTTATGGAAAAAAAGGAGTGTGCAATTCTCAAAAACAATAGGCTACAAATGGTTGAAATAGATCTTGGCATTCTTTTGATATAGTGATGATTTGTGAGCAACCTTCCTCTCTAATCTTAGGCCATGCTTCTCACGTAATTTTTCTACTATATAGTAGAATTTGGTAAGTACTAAGATACTCATCCATTCATTTTTCCTTGCAATACACAAATATTTACTACATAGCTCTAAGAATTCATCCTAAAACTACATTTGAGCATACAATTGATGATATAACTACTTACCACTTTTCTTCATTGATGATCTATTCTCCTACACAAACGACGTTTTTTCTATCATCTCAATAAAGAGATTCTGGCAATCAACTCATGTTGTGCTAGGGTGCTCCGGACCTTGTGCTACTCCATCGTTCATTCTTGGTGTTGTAGGGCTCTTTGTGGGTGGTTGTCAGTGGGGTGTTGGTCTATTTTTCTTTGACCATTTTTCTAGAGTAGCTTTGGGGGTCGCCCTAAGTGCACATTTGTGTGCTAGTGTCCTCATCTCAATTGCACTCAGAATAGTCTTGATGAGCAATTGGAGCTCGGGAAATGTGGAAGCTTCACAACTTAAGAAAGGCTACCACAAGAGTCCATCAAGAACAAGTAGAACCCTAGAAACCATAAGTAAGAAGAAGAGAGTATCAAGATGAACCAACATCAACAAAGAGCTCCCATGCAAGATGTCATATCACTTTTTTTAAAAATTAGAAAAAAACAAGAGAGTTCATATGCAACTAGCACTACACATTCTACTGTTGAATGCCCAAATCATAACAAGACTCCTTGTCCGATTTTTTGATTCTAACTTTCTTTTTCAAAAATTTTCAACATTTCTTCAAATGCATAAAAAGAAATTCTAAACTCCCTCCTCTTAAGTTTTCCAAAAAGGACTTAATGGACAATCTAAAAATGGGTACAATTTTTGTACCATCAAACCATTCCATCACCCATGTAATAATGTGAAAACAAGTATATGTACTTATTAATAACTTCTAATTGTATGTGCAAGTACTTACTTGACATTCATTGAGTGTATAAGTTGTAATGTTAACACTATTTACTCAATTTTGTTGCAAATGGTCTTGTCAACAATTAGATCTACTAAAAGAAAATGGAAAAACCTCATTCTATGAATTTGTAATGCACAAAACTACATGAGTGTCGTACAATATATATGGTGGAGCAATGACACATTGCTATCTTGTATTTACAAAGATGGGGGCCATCCGCTACTATTTGCTAGCGAGCACATTGTCCACACACACACACAAAACATATTATCTAAGTAATGGCTAGGAAAATCCTCATAGATCTCGTTTTTCTACTTGAAGGCTCCTAACCTTATGCCATGGGAAGATCTGTAGGTGTCCCAAAATTGCAAAGATAGTCATATGAGAGCAACTGGTAAATGTTTTTTTTTACATAATTAGCCCCTAAAACAAATTTTGCAAATGTTGGATATTGATTGTGTCACCTGGTAGTCCATTGTTAGTCTTAATGTAATTTTAAGCAAAACTTATACATCCAAGCCTATAAAGCCTTAACGTTTCTCTTTCTTTTAATGCTCTATCCCAAAATTAAGACCTCATTTGAAAAAAAGGATGAGAATCAATAACTTGTAGCCCCGTACTATGGTTCTTGTGATCATAGTTAGCATCTACAATCACAAGAAGGTTTAGGCGCAATCCCACTATAATCCTTATGTTGCGGATCACAACATCATGAGCTTTAATAAGGTTTAGACAATCCCACTATAATCCTTATGATGTGGATCACAATATCATGATCTTCTATAAGGTAGGGAATGCACACCTGCCTTGGTGGGGTTAGGGGTAGGAGGTTGTCAGCTCAAGTTGGTGATCAATCGCCCTTTGTCCCTAGGTGCATTTAGCTAAGTATGCAATGCCTCTTGGGAAAAAGCTCATGATTTGGAATAACATAGGAATAAACAAGGGGAAAAGGGGTGGGGGTGGCAACATATTTCCCTTAATTTCACTTAGCTAAATATGTGGTGCGTCTTGAGAAAAATCTCAAGATGTTGAAAACTCTAGGGGAAAACAAGGCAAAAGCTCTTGTTTTCTCACATAGAAAAATATCACAAACTTCTATGAGTTCTCCCCCATGGTGGTACTAGATGTCCCTTCCCTACAAAGATCCATAATTGACATCCTCAACTTCTTCTCCGAAAATTTGTAAAGAAATCTTGAAATCCATATTGAATGATGGTATGAAACCAAGTCCAATGTGCATATCGATGCATGTATTTAAAAGGTTATGACAATTTGGAGCTTAAACAATAGCTAAGGAATATTGAAATCTACAAATTAAGTTAAGCTTAATCATTTCATTCATTCCTCATAGTGCCAATTAAAAGGAATGGTGAAAGCAATCATGGTTGCATCAGGAAGGCTTTGAGCCTCAAATCTCTTTAATGTCTTTATATGAGAGAGAGAGAGAGAGAGAGAGAGAGAGAGAGAGAGAGAGAGTGTGTGTGTGTGTGTGTGTGTGTGTGTGTGTGTGTGTGTGTGTTGGAGGAGAGTAAGACAAGGAAAACAAACTATAATGTCTTCATTGCAAACACCAACACTATCATCAATAATATAAAGAAGAAAAGGAGGACTTTAAGAGAGGAGTGGAAGCATTGTGGGAGAGGTGGGTTACTACTTAGTCAAAGACGGTCTATAGAATCCTCACCTCTAGTAGCATGTTTTTTGGCCTAATCTAACTTTCTATTTAATCATGACATCCGATTGGGTGCTCTTAAACATAACATAGTATTCCAATACATAGTTTTGGTTCTAGTATTAGAAACTAGAACTCTAAGCATAATTAGAGTTCTAGCATTAGAAACTAGAACTCTAAGCATAGTTATATTATCAAAGTGCGTGTATAGGTGTTGTTTCTTTCTCAAGCTCAAAAATTACCATATCCTATAGTTTTGAAAAGATCCCAATTATTTTGAAGACAAGGTGTCATAGAATTCAACTATTTTTGTAAAAACAAAGGTTTCATTAACTATGAGACTTGAAATCCATGCCAAAAGCATGTGATAATAGTACCTAAATAGTAAGTATATTGATATATCACATTATTGGTCACCAAATTTGTTATATCAATATAAAAAATATAATAAGTAAAACTCAAAGACAAGCTATTTATGATAAAAAACTATTGGGATGATGATAAGAGTGATATTTGTGATAAATTAACGTGGCATGTATAAGTACTTTTGAGGCTTAATGATGAACATCATCATGTTTAAAATGCCATTTAATTTTGTGCATTGAAAATGTAAGAGTGATACTCATGATAAATTAAAACATTTGTAAACAGCTTTGACATTTAGTGATAAGCATCATCATGTTCATAACACCATTTAATCAAGTGCACTCAAAATGTCACAAATTGTAAGATAAATAATCATGATAAATTATTGTATTAGTGCAAACATTTGAGGTTCAATGGCATCATGTTTATAATGGGCCTTTAATTGACAAAACAGGATATTTATATGAGCATTTATTATTAAAAAATCATCAAGATGTTAGTGATGTATGGTGATCATTAATAATGGTATTTACATTAGGATCTAAGGCTAAAAATCATGTAGTTTGATGTGTACATACACCATTATTACATTCAACAATATCACATAGCCGTTAAGAGGGACATGATGACACTTCATATTTTATTTGGAGTTGACAAGTAGTACTTCATGGCAAACAATTACAACATTTAAGAATTAAACATTATGTTTTTAACACACCATACACGTGTATTAGATGCATTCTTCCTTCAATACATGTCCAAAGTTTTTAATCTTATCATTTTATAATGTTGAAGTATTTGTTTGTGACAACATTTGTTAGTGCTTGACTTGACCAAAATGGATAAACAATATTGTACGATCACCACTAGTGCTCCATTCCTAACATCTTCCACAAGTGAAGATGACTCTTTGGTTTCTCTCTACATGATCCACATTAGCCATCAAAGTTCTTGAATCCCCAAAGTCAATTAGATTCTTGAACAATGGTATTGTTTGTATCATTGATCAATATCATCGTTGGTAGAACGTCCTCAATATATCCTTCATAATGGTTGCCCAAAATTTCCAATACTCTATAACCAATGCAATCAACTTACAAGGCTCCACATTTGGACAATTGGAATGTGATCTTTGTTAACACTAATTCGAATACATTGTCATCTATATTATATCCTTGATGAATTCAAAAAATGAACTAATTAGGGTTCCTGGAAAGAAGTTAAGTTTGCCTTCATTATGTTCTCCATCTTATAGTACAATAGGATCATTCTCCATAAAAAATCTGGATTTCAGAGCTTTAAATATCCAATTAGGCCATTTGAGCATTCACACAAATAACCATCTATATATTGAGTTTGGCATTTGTCACAAGTGAGGGGGTTGATCCTACACTTTTGCATGTATGGAATCCATCAATTAGATGGTAATGTGAATATATGTAAATTTTGTAACTTTTTGGAAAGCTTTCTTAACTTTGCATTGATAGCTAGGAGAATGGGACCAACCATTAAGAACCCTAGCTTAATCTTTTTCAATCACCCATTGGCGAATAATGATGAGTAAGATGAATACAACAATTCTTGTTTCCTGACCCATAGTTATCAAGTTGATGTAACAAGTTCTTCGCAAGCCTCTTATAAAATGTTTCCATATATATGCAACATAAGAGTCATAAACAAGATCTCCAAATGAGTGACTATCCACTCTTTCTATTTAGTAAGCAATGAGATGATGAATCAATCGTAAATTTTGAATCCATAGGCCCAATCCCTATTATTAATTGTTCATACCCTACCTTGTACATGTTCATATGTTTTCATATTAGTGAAAGAAATAGATAATGATAAAGCCTACATAAGAGAAGTGAGCCTCTAGAGGAAAATAGTAATGCTTACCCATTGCTTGGAGAAGAGCGTCACCATGCCCCTTTTGACATCCTGTGGCAAAAACTCAATAGGCCCAAAATACAAGACTTCAGAAGAAAAAAGGGCCTACTTTCCAAAATGATAGTACAAGTCAACTATCGAGAAAGAGTTGTACCAATGCTCCTTTTGATATCCCATGGCAAAAACTCATGGCCGCAAAAGTAATTCACAAGATCAAGTCCCCAATTTGGTATCATCTATCAGTGTTCACAAAAACTTCGTACAAAAACCTTCAAATTAGAAATTTATATGTTCTTTCAAGCCCTGAATAACATTTCTGAAAACTATAACTCAAACAGGATTGAGATTAAGATTTAAAACCACCTTGAAAATAAGAGGCTTTTCTCCGTCGGTTTTTCATAGACGCAATCCCAATGAAAGGCCAAGAAATCTTTTGTAATGAAAGCCCTTCCAAGAGCCTTCATGGGATCAAACTCACTATCTGCTATTTTCCACACTGGAAGAGCAGACTTATATGACTAAGATGCCTTTCCGAACCTTGAAAAACAAAAGATTGATGTTAGAGATCTATTGTATTAATTGCCAAATTTGTTTTTCATGAACACTTAACTGTACGAAGGTGCAATCATTCTGTAACCATAACATTGAAGACTTCATACCCAAGATGTGAAAGTACTAGAGAAGAGAAATGGGCTTAGTATCAATGAACTTAAGTAACATCTCTAGCATTAGCTTGACCATAATAAAGCTACCATAACCATAGTCTGCAACACGAGACAACACACATCCCATACACACATTTCATCAATAGCATCTACTCTATTCCGATTTCGGAAACAAATCTGTAGGTGATAGCATGGTCTGCGCAAGTGTGCCTGCACCCTTGCGTCCCTCCCCACAAACACCATGGCATGGCACCCCCACCATGATGCAACACCTCACCATGATGCAATGCTCTCTTCACCACAATTGCCTTCACTTGCACAACCATATCCTGTGTGACAATTATGAAGCACTTTCCAAGTGTGGATGCAGGTACGCACGCGTCCATGCATGTGCACACGTGTGCGCGTGTGAGACCTAAATTGATCATTAATCAAAGATTAATAGATTAATACAACCCAACTTCACAAAAAAATACTTCTTGTGATCAAAAGCAGAGATCTCAACACAGATCATGACAGAATAACACTCCAAGGCAGAGGCTGCTTGGCTGAGCTCCTGGATGTGTGGGACAATTACAAAGCAACTTTCACTCTCAAATTGTTTGAGTTAGTTCAGTATTACAGGGTAATGGTTCCTATTTGGTGAAACAGATCTTGTGCTACTCATGCATTTGCTCCACAAAAATTGATCACTGAAACGTACTTCCATATCATAAAGCCAGTACAAAGTCAAGTTCAATTAGCAGTATACAAAAAGATCAAACCGATCCCTTCAAATACTGCCTGGTTTTCATTCCATCAGAAACAAACAGCCTTCATCAATCAATTCATCCGGTGGAAAAATCTTCACAGCTTGGAGATGATGCTGTACCCATCCTTGGCTCAGTCTTTTGTCTGCCCATTGAAATACTACTTTTTTGGCTGAGAGGTTCTTTCTCTGCCAATTCGGAAAGCTTACGCTTCCCCTTTGCCCGACTATCTTCCTCTGCAAAAAGGGAAACCAGTAACATGATATCAAATATGGTAACAATCTTGCATTAACATAGATTCTTTGGTCTCTCAATATTCATTTAATAAAGCTGGTCAGTTCAATGTTTGAAGAATATGAAACAAGAGATGTCCTGTAAAATTATCGAGTTGGGATGCAAAACAATATTGTCATATTGTCAAAATTCAATGCAAAACACAGCTTGCTAACACCAATTTACTGTAAGCCATATGGCCATGCTTTTCAATATGGTTCTGCTTGACTCTCCTGATGCTCAAAGCATCTCACTCAGCAGGTGGACAACTGCATTCAGCTGCCTGAAAGTGCGATCTAAGCATGCCCATATCAGTCGACAGACTTAGTACTTGCAGAGGAAGTGATTTGCCAGTCCCTGTGCTTGCCATTGTGTTTTGAGCTCTTCCACTCCCCGTCTATCTGCCCTTCCATTTCATGTGAGGTTCTTTATGGTGGCTGAAGGGTGGTTGAGGATAACCCCTGCTAGTTGCTGGCTATGTTTCAGCCCCTTTGAACCTATGTGACACCCCACATGATTTGTGTCATGTTGCATACATTGACCTCGAGGCTGGTCCTCCACATTCATGCACTAAACAATAGTGGTGTTCACAGAATATGTTGTTGACGTAGCCTATCTCTTGGCTGTTCACACTTAGCATTCTATGCAAATTTTGTTCATCTATTCTTTGCTCTACCCTCACTTATAATTAAGCCTTTGTTCACGTAGTTCCCTCCTCTCTGAATTTTTTTGTGCATATTCTGCATCAGGAGACCATCTTTGGATTCATATTTGGCCTTCAATTTCCACTTTTTTGGTGGCAACATGCATACTATTGCCAATGACAGCCGTCTAGATCAAGGTAACTACCTATATGCTTCACTCATTTTCATTATTATTTTCTTCATATTGTTGCATTATCATTGGATTCCTCATTTAGCAGCTGACATCTCTGATGGATATTTCATTGAGTTCCATGGTGCTTAACCCCTTAGTCTACAAGAGATTGTTTGGTTTGCTCTACCTTTTGAGGATGAAGCCTTTTGAGCACTATCCCAACCTCCCATTCTGGTTGCCTCATGGAGGATTTTATACCACATTGTAAGTCATCTCATGAGCTACGCATTGATGCCCTTTGATCCATGATCCGGGCTCCCTAGGCATTTAAATTGTCATTGAATGTAGTTTTTGCCCCTAATGTCCTAGATACTAAGTGACAATAGGGTTAGGATTTCAATTAGGATCTCCTATGACGGTTAAGCCATTTAGGGTTTCATCTTAATATAAAAACACCCTTCATGCATCATTAGCACATAAATGTGGCATTTTCATTGTGATTGCCTTGAGCATTTTAGTCTCTCTCATTCATTAATACGCCGCTTCTCTTTTGTGATTGAGAATCATTGTGCATTGATTAACTAATTCATTCTCTTCAATTAATTGTGCAATCATTCACCCCTAGGCCAACAATGGTATTTGAGCCACTTACCTCCATCACCATCGCTCGCGACCATCTTCAACACAACCATTGCCATTGAGTGCCACACCTTGGTTGACCGCCACTCCAAGCCATTACCATTGTGTTTGTTTCTATCAACTTCGACGAGTGGTGATGCACAATCGAACATTACTGTTTCAGCCATAGTCACCACCACTTGGTCTCTTCATCTCACCACTTGTGATGCACTTGTTGAAGCTACCACAATAGTTTGAAGCTGTTGTTTCTAATCACAACCCTCCACCAACTGACCTGCCAGCAGCCCTCTATCAACTCACCTCCACAGCAGTCTAGGCTGGTTAACTTTTGCCGCAGCCTTGAGCCCTGTTTGATGTGTGTGTTTCTTCCAACAGTTGGTCTGATACTATTGGCGGTGCATTGCCAAGCTTGCTCCAAAATGGATCACCATCTCTTCTACCACCCATGCAAAGCAACACGGAGGATCAAGTTTGCCACCTCTTGATCGTAAACCTACCGCCTGAATCGTTGCCCAATTTGCCAACTAGTCTGACCAATCGCCATAGCTGCCAAGAGCCATCTTGCCATGCCACACTATTCCAAACCACTATAGTCCCTTGTTGCATTACCTCACGACCGACAAGCTTGTTGCTGCCTTTTGAGCACACATGCCACATCAACCTTCAATTCTACCCACAGCTTTTCTACTACATGTCTCTTTTTAGCAGACAAACAGCCTTGACACATCAAAATCATTTATTCTTTTAATTCTCTTATTCCAAAAGGTCATGTTTTCACGTCCTGCCCTTCTGAAGCACAAACTCGGGAGTTTTCTCAAATTTCACTCAATTTGCACCCAACCTTTAAAAAAATTTGGTGCTTTCATCACAATCACATACTTCATCATCAGATTGAAGGAAGTAGATGCTTAGTCTTCAACAAATTTGGGGTTTTTCACCAACTTGGGCAAATTTTATCAAAAATTTTGGGGATTTTCTAACATTTTGATTTTTTTTTTTCAAAATTGAGGTCCAATTCATCCTCAACCACAACATTCAACATCATCTAAGTAAAACTTTCACAAAAAAAAAAAATCAAATTTTCACAAATATTTGGGGCTTTTCACCATTCGAACTCAATTTCACCCAAATTTCTTCGAAAATTTTCATCAAACTCAAGGCTTGATTCAGCTTGAGGCATGGCATTTGGGATCCATTGGGTAACTACTTTTATTCAATTTGTTCAAATTCTCTTTAAATTTTCAGGTAAAATTTGGGGGTTTTGCCTCAAATCACTTTCTTCAGCCTATACATGCACAAAAATCAAATTATTTGGCTACTGCCCCTATTCTTCTCCCGATATTAAAGCATATATATTGGGCAAATCCTCTCAAATTCTGCTGCCATTCACATTATCGGAGCATTTCAGCCATTAATCTCTGATTTCAGCATATTGCTGATTGCCCCCTTGTTCGGGTAATATTTTATTTTAGAGAATTATCATATTCAACAAATTTTTCTCCCTCCTAAATAGGAAAACAAGAGAAAATTATTGTTTTTCATATTATTGGTCTCCATTGTAGCCACCAAGATCTCTTCTATCAATCATCACTATTTGGCCATTTATTTTTCTAATTTAGAAATTACTATTTTATTGCTAATTTTCACTCGTGGCTAACAATAATAATGATTTGTTGGGCATGCTTTGGTGCTGACGACAAGCTTGATAACACCAATTACCCGATGTGGATTAATGTTACGAGGACATGAAATTTTATTGCTTTGCTTAGCATTTGATTAAAAGTTAATCAAATGTGCTAATGTGACTTGCACATGTGAGATGCAAGTCAATTATTTCACAATGTGAGACCTAGGATCCGAGATATCAGTTGGTGCCAAGGGCAAAAGTTATAGTTATGTCTGACAGCTACTAGGTGGTACGCATTGTCAAATTTTGGCCTAGACCAATTTATTGGCCACTAATGTCAATGGTGACATTAAACTAATTTTTACAATTAGTATTAGTGCATTCGACCAATTAAAAATTGACTAACCAGCCCCAAATGATGCAAAAAATATTGCCACCCTCTGGAAAATAAGCTGCCCTAGACAGATCGAATGATTGGCTCCTTCTGATTCCTAGAAACTATGGCATGCTTGAGGTGAACACTCTTGAAACTCGCTGAAAAAGAAATGAAATCAATTCAGTGCACTTGAACAATTAGAGTGTCACCACGTGGTGATATTTTTTGCACTTGCTTTCCTTATTTACTTATATAAATATTTTCAGTGGAAAAAGATGCCATACTGCAGTCCAAAACGATGCAGACAGTTCAAAACTGCTTGTTGTTTTCTGTTGTAAACAGCCAAAATACCACCAAAACCAAGGCAAAATGACCATGAACTAATAGCTAATGATGTTGCCCACCAAGTACCATCAAAAATACATAAAATCAGGATGATTTAGCATGAAAATTCCACATCAATCCATGCATAACTGCTTGCTGTAATAAATTACAGTCAAGTACAATGAGAGCAAATTGTAGGCAAAATGAATGCACCAAGTCAACCAGTAACTATCAAAGCAACTAGCATCAAGCGGACATAAATCAGCATGTGACAGTCATACAAACATCGAGCAAACACCCAAGCATGTCAAATGAATCCGTCAGTAAGCTCGCACACCCCCTGTGTAATAGGGTAAAGTGTACATAACACTGGCAAGACTTGACATAAAGAAGTATATGCTCAGGGAGTGCAAAGCCCAAATCAGCCCAAGTACATCTGTGAGGACCACCGCACATCAACCATACAACATCCAAGTGAAGATCCCAGTTTCAAGTATCCGAATGCTCAAGTAGCATGAACCGCCTGCTCAATGTGTGTCAAGCATATCAAGACGCTTCCACTGGTACAAAAGCCGTAAATATCAAGCAAAGAAGCTCAACAAGGGCATATGATAGCACCAGAGATCGAAGATCCAAGATCAAGCATCAATAAGACCTCATGAGCATATAGGTCGTGTAGCATCCATAGACATCAAGTACAATCAAACTATAACTTTGGCAAGCGGAGAAATAGCCAAAATAAGCTCCAAGCAATCAAATGTCAAGCCAAAGCAAGGCTCAGTAGCATCCAACTCCAAACAATGTAAGTGGCATGTAGTAGTAGCATAGGCCAAGCATGTCAAGACCGGTCAAACATAAGCAAAGTACATGCCATAAGTACATCAGAGATGAAGATCCAAATGCTATGCGAAGCGAGCTCAAGCTCAACTAATGATTCGAGAGCAAATCCAAGCTCTATGTCGATCCTCGAGAGTCACTACATCAATGTATACATCCAAGACATAGCCCGAATCCAACAAGCATATCCAAACATAAGCAAATAAGCTTCAGCCCTAAATATTCCAGTAGCAAATAAATGTCCAAAACTGAGCAAACAGTGGCTTAATCCAAGCTCAAAACCATAAACAAACCATAGGCATACTTTCCCATATGTATAAGCACCAACCGGGCATAATCGGGCATCAAATGACTATGTAACATGAGTATAAAGTGTAATGACAGAGGGCTGCCCTGTTTTGGGCTTCTTGTGGACTATGTAAAACAGTCAATGACTGAGTCAATTCAGCCCCAAAAGCATCTCACATCATAGGTATACATTCCCCTAGCATTCAGGGCATATTCGAGACCAACCAAGCAACCAATGTCGATGCCAACTAAGAATAAACATAAAAGTGCTGATATAACACTGTTTGTGGCTGCATGTGGATTGTGGAAAACAGTCCTGGACCGAGGTAAATCAGTCCACAAATCAATGCCAATGATAACCACAAATGTGGTGCATCAAGGGGGTGTTCCCAAATGCCAAATGAAGTGTTTCAAGCTGCCAATGAGTACCAAGGGAGAGCTGGAGTAAAAAACGAATTTTTTTGCAGGTCTTTAAGCTAGCCCAAACTGATCTGGGGCCTGTGGAAGGGCTGGGCAAGATCAAGGCAAGGTTGGGGGAGTAGTCGAGGACCCCCAGGAGCTCCCTCTTGAAGGGCAATGTCACTTGTAGAGCGTAGGCATCACAAAAAGTAAGAGGACATGGTTTCCCTGCTTCACAAAACCTATGGACTAAAGTAAAATAACAAAAGAGAGCTCCAATACCTCTGAAGGAATACCCTAAGGGTGCCCAATAGATGCTAGGGAAGCCGAGGAGTGACGGGAGCTCGAGAGAGTCGGCTATGGCTGCTGGGAAGGAGATCCAATGAGTGTAGGTAATCAATAGGAAGCTGAAGGAGTCACGAACCAAGTCGGAATGCTCAAGCAACCATGCTTTGATACCAGTTGAAAGATAAGAAGGATCGAAGCTTGCTTGGAAGAGCTATGACGGAAGAGCAAGAGCAAGAAAAAGAGAGAGACCAAATGGAAACTCCAACAATCACAATGTGTGACTGGGCCTTCCTTTATTCAAACTGTCACTAAAAGAATAAAGAATAAAGTGATGGTGACGGCCGTCCGCCACCTACAGTGTGTAGTGGTGGATACTGTCAGTGTAGTAATACACAGGCGGCTAGACAAAG
Source organism: Lygodium microphyllum (assembly GCF_053477565.2). Lineage (NCBI taxonomy): Eukaryota > Viridiplantae > Streptophyta > Polypodiopsida > Schizaeales > Lygodiaceae > Lygodium > Lygodium microphyllum. The sequence continues at coordinate 42,147,544 of NC_141162.1, forward strand.
GCGCCTTTACCCCCAATAACTAAGAGTAGGTGAAGTTTCTTCTCCAAGGTGATACGGTGGACAAATTGTGAAGAAATGCTCTAAATGAAAAAAGCATAAGCTATATGATCCATTAATGAGCCAATAGCAAAATCCTCCATGAGCTGAAAAATAGGGTAGTGACAAAGCCCAAAGATCAAAGGTATGATGAATACACTCCACTTTGCAAGACCAATGAGAGTAATTTGATCCCCCCACATGGTCTTCTTTGAGCAAAGAAGGAAGAATGAGCATCTATACAGAAGGTGCCATCATAGGTGTTCTAAGGCCAAAAGGACAAGCCCTATGGGAGACATGAAGAGAGGGAGGATAAGATGGCTACTCCGATCTATGTGATTGGTCAAGAGAGAGTTCGTTTAGAACGGAGCTCCGGCCTTGTTACAATGTCACAAGACATGTCACGGACAAGGATCACGTAGCCAAAAGGAAGCAAGAAAAGACCAAGGAAGCCCAAGTCAAAAAGTGAATGAAGAAGCTCATTCTGCCTAAGTAGGAAAAGGGGAGAGGGCAAGTTCAAAAAGAATGTGGAAGAGCACTCAATATTCCAACAAGGCTCTCTCAAGGATGGGGGAGAAACTCCAAGGACTCTCGCAAGGAAAGTGCAGGGCACAATGTAATTCATTTTATAAGAGTACCAAGCTCCCTCCTGTGCAAGTTGTAAGGTCTAAACAGACATGGGTGAAGGGATAACGCAACTATAAGGGAATGGAGAAAAATGACCTTGGCAAGATGCCCGGTCATGTAAAAAGGGGGATGGGTGCCGAATGGATTTAGGTTTTTGTATATAAACTCAAAAAGTGAATGAAACGCTCATTCTTTGGTGTGTAGCAAAAGTGGTCTCTTCTTCTTCTCCTCCTCTCCTTCTTGCTTGCTTGTATGTGCTTGAGAGAGGGAGTGTGAGGGAGTGAGAGAGTAAGGGATGAGTGTGTGGGATCTTGGAGAAGAAGCTCTCCATCATCTCCTCTCTGGAGGAGGCTTGAGGTTGCTTGAGCTTGCATCTCAAATTGTGGAGCTACCTGTTGAGCTAAAATATGCATTACTTGCTGATTAGCCTCTTAAACAGCCCCAAAACACACTAAAAATTCTCTTTTAGAGTAAAACCCTAAAAAGGGGAGCGGTTCGAGAAAGTCTAGTGGAAACCCTAATTTTTGGGGAGCCCTTCCACATCTATAAATAGACAAGCTGCCCCCATTCAGCAATCATCCTTGTTTTGCACGTTACACCAGCCCACACACCCTCTGCTGCTGTTGGCGCCCAGTTTCCAGCCTGCAGCCCGCCTCCATTTGCTGTCCCGCCATCATCGACTGCAACCTCATCATCTTCAGCCTGTCCATTGTTGTAGGCGACAGCTCTCAGCTGCTGGCAACTGCTCCAAACTGTCCCAGACTGTTGTTCAGCCTGCTGTCCATCATCTCCAAGGTCAGCCAGCCTGCGTTTTCAGCATTGCAGGCCTTGACACTATCAGACACTATTTCAGCCTGCTGTTTACAGCAAACTATGCACAGTTTCCAGCCCCCAATCGGTGGTACACTGCTGCGTTTACCAGTTTCCAACCTCCAGACTGCTGCGTTTTGGTGACCAGCCTGCTGCCATTCACTATTCAGCACTCCTACACTCCGACTGGTGGTCACAGACTTGGGATCCGTCTTCGGTGGACGTCGCACTCCAACATTGCTCTCTCTGCCCTTGAGCACACTGTACACTCTTACATTCATTTACAGCATTCATTCACTTCAGAGTTGTGTTCTCTCTCTCCCTCCTTCTGTTTATGTCTGAGTTTTGAGTTTTGTGTTTAGGGTTTGAGTTTTGCCCTCTGTGTCTGTGTCTTTGTGTTTCTGTCGTGGTCGTACACTCTGTGTGTCCTCAGTGCAAACCCTAGCAATCTTCTTAACATGGTATCAGAGTCCGTGCTCTTGTAAAGAGTATCCTGCGGATATTGTGGAGAGCTAGTCTTTGTGCGAGGCACACAATACAACTCGTAACCAAATCACAATGTCCCAGACACCTTCTTCTCCAGTTCCTATGATGTCTTATCAGGCTTCTCCATCATTGGAGGCCTTGAGACGGCATTATGGACTTGGTGAGGAGGACGACACTCCATCTTCACCAGATTTTACTAACATGACAGAGGAGGACTTTGAGAAGTACTATCGCAACAAGTACGGTGATGTTTACACCCCTCCTACCAATTTTTCTACCACATTCGGACCGGTTGGTGAGGCTGGCCACCTCTCCGATCATGGAGGACATACAGCATTCAAAACGTCTAGCGATCCATCTTCATCATCTCCGCCACGTCCAATGTCAAGTTCGTACAATTCTTTTGTGTTGCATGAATCAAAACCCTTGCCTGTTTCTTCTTTTGAGGTACAGGATCCGAATGGCTTTGCATATGTGAACTTCAATAGAGGGGGCTCACGAAGCAGACAAAATTCAAGTACATCTACAGTTTCTGTTTCATTTGAGCATATCACACACACTTCTCATTTCCCTCCCATCCCACCCTCTTCTATATCACACCTTGATCATCTCTCATGATCTTTCCAAAATCTTGGATTACACTCCACATCTGCTTCACACACCCTAGGGGTTGGATCTTCCATCTTCTTTTGTGTTGCATGAATCAAAACCCTCGCCTGTTTCTTCTTTTGAGGTACAGGACTACCCACGTGCCTGGTGGGCACTCTAAGGCCCATTCCCAAGTGTACACTCCCCCATCCTGCCCCCACTACACATTTTCACACGATCCAACTCCGACCGCTACCACTCCTGTTGCAATGGCCAAGAATGCCTTCACAGATAAGACACGTTTTAACGGGTCAAATTTGACCACTTGGTCGAATTTCATACAACAAGTGCTTGAGCCTCAAGATCTTTGGAACCTCGTCATTGGTCTAGAGCCTATGCCGAACCCTCGACTAGCTCACCCTGACTACATCCGTCAATGGAGAGTCCGCAATGCTACAGCCAATACTGAGCTGATACAGGGATTGCTTCCTGAGTTTCACTCTCAGTTGCAACACTTCCCGCTTGCGTCAGAGCATTGGAGTCACCTTCTCAACCGCTACGTGGCTCATGATCGTACTCGGCGCATCAATCTCGACTTTGAGCTCTAAGAGTTCTCTCTTAAGGAAGGGGATGATCTAAAAGTCAAGCTGGCTGACTATAGGCGGTTACTTGCCGAGTTCGCCACTATTGGCTCTCCAAAGTTAGATGACGATCAAGTTACATTCTTCTTGAATAAGTTGCCCGCAAAATACTTCAATTTCATTCAACACATCATCTCCCAACCTTGATTGCCAACCTTCTATGAGTTTGAGTGCTAGTTATTGCGTTACGTAAGGCTGCATGATCAAGTCCACAAGAAATCCTCATCACAGCCTTATTCAAAGCAGAGGGGGTTGGTTGCTTCTTCTTCGGGAGGGAACACCACTAGTGGCAAGAACTCGCTAGATGCGAAGGCAAGCTAATCAAAGGGTGACTCCCCTTCCTCCAATGGAACCAAAGAATCAAGACCTATGTGGCAGCAACTCCCTAAGAAAAACCAGTTTGCACACACTGCCAAAGAGCAGGCCATGTGGACGAGGAGTGTCGCTCCAAGGCCCAAGGTCTTCCACCTAAAAAGCCTCAGCAGACCGCTGCGACTTCACAATCCAGTGGGGCTACGCCTTCCGCTGCTGCCCCATCTGCTCCTCCAGCCCCCACAGTGACTACTGGACATGTGGCACCCGGACAACCTCAACGGCCATCCTTCTCTACTCCTGAAGGATTGGTTGATTGGTCTACAGGTTCCGATCCCGTTGCACTTCATGCATCTATCTCACCTTCCTCCCCACCTCGTGAGGCATTCCCTTGGCAGAGCCCTGCTATTGGACGTACACGATAGTGGCCACCTTCGTAGACTAGCATGTCTCTAGGTCCTTTCGGATACCCTAGGTCAGTCTAGCATTCATTTTTCGCACTCTTAGAGTCGGGCCCATAGGATTTTTGTCTCTACATTTTAAGTCTTCCGCTGCATTTACTCATACACATACACATTTGCATCTTTGCACTTGTTCCTTCAGTAAGCTTTTCATTTTTGTTTTGTTTTGTTTTTGCAGCATCTCACTATTCACCTCTGTGATTGCAGACTTTGATCTCTTTTGTAAGTTTTGTTTTCAGTGTAGGACTAACATGCAGGTTTGCCCAGACCTACCTGGGCTGGAGACTTGAGATGTGTGTCGTTCCTTCATGGTTTCATCATCCTTGGAGTTTTACTCTTCTACCAGCATGGAGGCTTCCCCTCCCGAGACGGATCGTACAACATCTCTCTTGATGCTATCATGATGGTGACTTCTACCTAGCTCTTCCAGTTGGGATGCTTCTGCCTCCTCTTTATTCCTTATGGTTCTCGGCACCACACGAAGACCGACATCAATCTCCTTTTCCTTCTTTGGCATCTACATCCAGGTTGAGAGGGGGTTCCTACCCTTCTTGGTATTCTACAGGCTTCAGCACTTTGTCTTCGACATCGGCTTCTCCCCCCTGTTGTACCTTACCCTTTGCATTGCATGATTTCATCATCTTTTTACTAGGGCGCTTGGGCAAGTGAACAATTTTCCCATGAGGGACACTGTCCAATGGGCACCTGCTGCATGAGCATTCTTAAGCATGTAGCATAATTTGCATCTCATTGTACAGAGCACCACTTGAGCGGATCCTAAGCTGTTTCCACCGGTGGTGGTTGTTACCACACCACCATCCTTCTTCATCACATGGATACCTCATCACCTGCTTTTCCTCATCATCAACACCTTGAGTCGATGGGTTAGCTTGTATTGTTTTGTGATGTGTTGGATGTACCCTCCCTACTCCCGTCTTCTGGGTCACTATTCCTCAATCGGCCGCATCCCATAAAATTTACCACACTTATTCAGAAAAAAAAAAACAAAAAAACAACACACAAAAGTTCCATGTAGTTCCATCCGTCTTTGTAGGGCTTGGTAGGCCACTGGGCAGCCGACGTGCACCCTTTGTCCGATGCCCTGTCCTCTCTGGGGTGACTACTTGGATTCCCTTGGTAAAATAACCATCGCCTCTATAGTCTTGGTAGGCCACTGGGCAGTAGACGTGCACCCTTTGTCCGATGCCTTGGCTGCTTTAGGATGGGACACCTTGGGGTACATCAACCTCACAATGGCTGGCCTAACCTTTCGCCTCAATTTTGGGCCTAAGAGGGGGTGTTAAGCTAAAATATGCATTGCTTACTGATTAGCCTCTTAAACAGTCCCAAAACACACTAAAAATGCTCTTTTAGAGTAAAACCCTAAAACGGAAAGCGGTTCGAGAGAGTTCGATGGAAACCCTAAAATTTGGGCGCCCTTCCACATCTATAAATAGACAGGCTAACCCCATTCAGCCATCATCCTTATTTTGCAGGTTACACCAGCCCACACACCCTCTGCTGCTGTTGGCGTCCAATTTCCAGCCTGCAGCCCGCCTCCATCTGCTGTCCCGCCATCATCGACTGCAACCTCATCATCTTCAGCCTGTCCATTGCTGTAGGCGACAGCTCTCAGCTGCTGGCAACTGCTCCAAACTGTCCCAGACTGTTGTTCAGCCTACTATCCATCATCTCCAAGGTCAGCCAGCCTGCGTTTTCAGCATTGCAGGCCTTGACACTATCAGACACTGTTTCAGCCTGCTGTTTACAGCAAACTATGCACAGTTTCCAGCCCCCAATCGGTGGTACACTGCTGCGTTTACTAGTTTTCAACCTCCAGACTGCTGCGTTTTGGTGACCAACCTGCTGCCATTCACCATTCAGCACTCCTACACTCCGACTGGTGGTCACAGACTTGGGATCCGTCTTCGGTAGACATCGCACTCCAACATTGGTCTCTCTGCCCTTGAGCACACTGTACACTCTTACATTCATTTACAGCATTCATTCACTTCAGAGTTGTGTTCTCTCTCTCCCTTCTTCTGTTTGTGTTTGAGTTTTGAGTTTTGCGCTTAGGGTTTGAGTTTTGAGTTTTGCCTTCAAGATTTGAGTTTTGCCCTCTATGCCTGTGTCTGTGTCTTTGTGTTTTTGTCGTGGTCGTACACTCTGTGTGTCCTCAATGCAAACCCTAGCAGTCTTCTTAACACTACTGGTGTGCTTGAGAGAAAAGGCTACACATTCGGGCATCGAGGTAAGCTCACTACACCCCGTAGAATCGAAAAGGCTACACATTCGGGCATCAAGGTAAACTCACTACACCCCGTAGAATCGAAGGTGCGTCGGCTAGGTGACAGATAGCCATTTGTGCTTGCTTCAAACGCTTGAAGCAATAAGCAATCCGTGGGTCTTGGAAGTTTAGCGTAAGCTCCCACTACATTTTGGTTCCGTTGCCACTAACGGATTCAAGCTTGAGCACTTGCGCACCATCAAGGTAAACTCACTACATCCCGTAGAATCGAAGGTGCGTCGGCTAGGTGACAAATAGCCATTTGTGCTTGCTTCAAACGCTTGAAGCAATAAGCAATCCGTGGGTCTTGGCAGTTGAGCGTAAGCTCCCACTACATTTTGGTTCCGTTGCCACTAACGGATTCAAGCTTGAGCACTTGCGCACCTCAAATCGAGGATCGAAGTAGGGTTGCATCCCCAAACCAGTGCTTGAGATAGGTAGGAGTTTTGAGCTTTTAATCTTAGAAAACAAGTAAGAATTTTGAGTTTTTGATGAATAGACAAGTAGGAGGATTCATTTCACTATTTGTGTTTTGATTCTTGTTGCATTTAGAGTAGGATAGGAGCAAGAAATCGAGGCAAAAATTTTTAGGGTTTCTGCTGTAAAACAAGCCAAAACAGGGCAAAATCAAGGGAAAAATGGGCTTGCACTCCATTGACAAGGCCTGGGTACTACCGAGACCACTTGGATATTAGGACAAGGGCTTAAGACCCAAGGAAGGGAGATGGAAAGCTCATTTTCAGTTTCTGCAGCAGAGAGAGAGAGAGAGGGAGAGAGAGAGAGAGAGAGAGAGCTTGAGAGCTTGAGAGAGACTTGGAACTTGGGGCAAATCGATTGGCTACCTCAAGAGCTTTCCGTGCATATTAAGTATATAGAACCCTCCATGTGTATGCATCCTTGCATTCTGGAGCTCCTTGCTTGTGGGCATGGCCAAAATCGTGGCCACCATTTGAATTTTTGTTGTCGTTGTTTACGTGCTGGCAAAATCAAACATAGTCCACAGAGGTCTGATTCCCAGAATCAGGCACTCAAACGTTCGATTCCTGGGATTCTGACATTCGGACTAACTTGACTTGTCCGATCGAATATTGTTCGTCTGATCCTGAAAATCGGATTATCCATCGCCTGTCCAATCAGACATTCACCCCGTCCGGTTGGGACGATCGGACTCATTAGAAGCGGACTCGGACCCTCGGCCATCAGCCACTCGGACAAATGAAAATCGGACCTTGTCAAAATTGGACGCTTGGCATTCAAACACGCCAAAATCGGATACTCCAAAATCAAATAGCTAAAATTAGACGTCCGACTCTAAGAATCGAATACTGTCAAATCGGACCAGAATTCTGACAAATCTAGTGTATCTCGAGCGAGATAGAACACCTCCCACCACCGAGGAAGACTCCAAAAGCCTTACAGACAAAATTGGCCCTAGCAATCGCAGCCGAACAACTAGACACGACCGCTAACAGTCACGTCAGCATTTAGTTCCTATTAGAGCCATGAGACACACCCCAAAACCCTATTTGACCGTGATCAAGCCGAACAACGTAGCATAGACCCTAGAGACCAGAGAGAGCAGCCAATGACTGGGCATAAAGCCCTATTCAGCCGAGAACTTAGACCGGAGTACGGAAGCTGCACTTATTATCCTGTATTCGCACCCACATTGTTTTCAACTCTTGAAATGCACTTGGAAAAGCTGAAAATTTGATTGCACACAGTGCATGAAAAAGAGCAACATGCACGCACCGAGTAAACTAAAATTGAGGGTTGGCAATCAATAAAAAGGAATACACTCAGAATTAATTAACAGAACGAACCCACCAATAAGACGCGACATTCACACCTAAACAAGGGATCAAGCAACCCCGATCGGTAGAGCCAAGTGACAGACACAACACGAAAGGCCAGACGCATCAAAGGAGCAACACCATTGGGAGTGCATCGCTGCATCGCTGCTCATCAACAACTTGGTGGAGCAGGAAACCACAGACATGGCAAAACTAATGTAAGCCGCGAAAACGAGGAGCTCGACCTAGGAGATTTCCCGGTCGAAATCCAATGGATGGTGAATGCATACAATGCACAAACCAAGGTAGACCACCATGGCATACCATTAGAAGACAACATAGCGGACCTTAAAGAGGAACGAAAGTTGGCACAGAAAGTCCTGCAAGGCATAGCAAAATACCACCTGCAACAGCAGGCTTGAAGATTACGACAGGACATAGAAATGAGAAAAGTGTAGTGCGTACTAGCCCTAGCAAATAGAAACCGAACAGGACCAAATGCAAAAAGGGAGAGAGTGCTAGAGGCAGACATAAAGCTGAGTGAGCTTCTCACGAAGCGACTAATAGACAACACGTCGGCGAAGAAAAGCACTGCAACACTAGCAACATTGTTGCTGCCAAGGTTAGGAGTTACCCAAGGCTCCAAGAACCAGAAGAGGATCCCTATGGTTGGGAAATAACTAGACAAGTATCAATCGAGCAACGACCCGTATAGTTTGTACAGCAGTTCAAGCAAGTCTGCGAGGCTAACGGCCTCACGGATCTTGCCCAAGGCTCGCAAGCTTTCGATCTATGCTTAGGCGACAAAGGACGGATATGGTACACTAGTTTGGACAATGCTGAACGCAATGACTTCAACACCCTCAAGAGTCTCATCATCAAGAGGTTCTCTGAGGCAGAATACTCTGACAACCTCATAGTTAGATTGATGAATGTCAAGTAGAAGGACAAGGATGATATCCAAGACTACGTCACCCACGTGTGGAGACTTTTCAAGAGAATCCTAGCCGTAGAGAGACCTAGCAAACAAGCAATCTCGCTGTGTTCATAAGCAAAATTTGAAGTAAAAAGCTTTACAAGGCCTTGGTGAGCAACTCAACCCTGCTAAGGGACGTGCTAGCTAGGGTCTTCGAAGAAGCCATACGAGTGGATAATTTGCTCAAAGAGAGGAGCTCAAGATCCACAACCCAAGACATCACTGCTCCTAGAACCTCGGGAAGAACTCCAATCGTTAGTGACAGATCTAGTGGAGGCACCCAAGATAAAGAAAAGAATGTCTATCAAAGCCAAGAGTCGGCAAACGTGAAGCTAGAGTTGCCAAGTTGTAGGAGATGATGAGAAGGCCTACGCAGTCACATGTCCAATGTGTGTACTGCAATGGAAACCACCTCCCAACTAAGTGTCAAGACCCAAGATCCCAACCTTGCACCAACTACAGTAGATTCCGCCACGATGCCATGCATAGCCAAGACTCCCATATTCGCAGCCTTACAACCAGCCTTACCTAGCAAATAGACCTCCGAACTTCTTCGAGACAAGAGCCCCATTGGTTGTCCCAACACCTAACGATACAAAGCCAGTCATCCCTAGAATAGAGAGCAATCCCACAGGCATACCTAGGCCGCCTGGACTCTACATAATCCATCCACCAAGCGACGCTCCAATCCACTGTGGAGGAGCCTAACAATGAGGAGCCATATGTGAACCCTTACATCTCATACGACAAAGAGGGCAATCCAGTCCTCATGGACTATCAACCAGTGCCGGTGATAGCATTAGGAAGGGAAAAAGGTGTTGAGCTAAAATATGCATTACTTGTTGATTAGCCTCTTAAACAGTCCCAAAACACACTAAAAATGCTCTTTTAGAGTAAAACCCTAAAATGAAGAGCGATTCGAGAGAGTTCAATGGAAACCCTAAAATAGGGAGCGGTTCGAGAGAGTTTAGTGGAAACCCTAATTTTTGGGGCGCCCTTCCACATCTATAAATAGACAGGCTGCCCCCGTTCAGAGATCATCCTTGTTTGCAGGTTACACCAACCGACACACCCTCTGCTGCTGTTGGCGCCCAATTTCCAGCCTGCAGCCCACCTCCATCTACTGTCCAGCCATCATCGGCTGCAGCCACATTATCTTCATCCTGTCCATTGCTGTAGGCAACAACTCTCAGCTGCTGGCGACTGCTCCAGACTATCCCAGACTATTGTTCAGGCTGCTGTTCATCATCTCTAGGGTCAGACAGCCTGCATTTTCAACATTGCAGGCCCTAACACTATCACACATTGTTTCAGACTGCTGTTTACAGCACACTATGCACAGTTTCCAGCCTCCGATTGGTGGTACACTGCTGCGTTTACCAGTTTCCAGCCTTTAGACTGCTGCGTTTTGGTGTCCAGTCTGCTGCCATTCACTATTCAGCACTCTGACTGGTAGTCACACACTTGGGATCCGTCTTCGAGGGACATCACACTCCGACATTGCTCTGCCCTTGAGCACACTGTACACTCTTACATTCATTTACAGCATTCATTCACTTCAGAGTTGTGTTCTCTCTCTCCCTTCTTCTGTTTGTGTTTGAGTTTCTGTGTTTGAGTTTTGAGTTTTGCGTTTAGGGTTTGAGTTTTGCCATCTGTGTCTGTGTCTGTCTCTTTGTGTTTTTGTCGTGGTCGTACACTCTGTGTCCTCAGTGCAAACCCTAGCAGTTTCCTTCACATGGTATCAGAGCCAATGCTCTTGTAAAGAGTATCCTGCGGATATTGTGGAGAACTAGTCTTTGTGCGAGGCACACAATACGACTCGTAACCGAATCACAATGTCCCAAACACCTTCCTCTCCAGTTCCTATGATGTCTTATCAGGCTTCTCCATCATTGGAGGCCCTGAGACGGCATTATGGACTCGGTGAGGAGGATGACACTCCACCTTCACCAAATTTCACTAACTTTGTAAACGCCCCGCACAACGTAGTATGCTTAACAATTATGATTTTCGCTTGTTTTCGAGATTTAATATAAAAGAGAATGAACACTTAAAGCTGAAAATGAAAATTACTCACAAAATTACAGCCATGAAAATGTAAGAGTAATAGAGACAAGATTGAGGGTTGAAGATGGGCAAAACCCCCCCCCAGAAGGAATGTATTTCTGCTCAACCCAAGTCCCTTAGGGAAGAGCTCAGTTACAATTAACCTGAGAGTGAGAAGAAGTAATTCTCACTCTCACAAGATAATGCAAAGATGTACAAACACATGCATTATCTATTATGCAATGATCCCCTTGAGATGCACATTGTAGTTTGTGCTTCACACTGCCCTCACACCTCTTGAGATAGACGTTGCGGTTCGTGATTCATGGTGGCTGACCTCTTCCTTCTTCAACAAGGCACACTGGTATCCATGGCTTCTTTACCAATAGATGACCAGACTATTAGGTGCTCCTACTGTGGCATCACTGGACACACCACCAATGCTTGCCGACTTCGACCCTTGCTCCCCACCCCCCCGGAGTATATGCAACTTCCACCAAGCACTCCTTGTGCCACCTCTCCTTTCTGGGCCACAAAGATTATTCTGCATCAGCTATCAGAGTACTATAAGGCAATAAGACGCATCTGCTGCGCACTAAGTCCTTTCGAGCACATGGAGGATCAATTGGTACTACGACCTTCTGGAGATCGTCGCAATGCCAGCGGCAATCTTCTCCCACTTATTTTCAAGTACAGTGGCTTCCATGACCTATGGATCTGCAATCCACTCCATCGAGAGACAGTGATTGTTTGATATCGTCTCCTCGTCAGTCTACTCCTTCGAGAAACAATGGCTGCTCGACTCCTTCCTCTTCTTCGGCAACCCAGTCCACTCCACTGAGAGACAGCAATTGTTACCCACCTCTTGCTCATTCTGAGCTCCACCCTTCCCCACCCTCGACTACTCAGGTTCAAGAGGCTACCTCTGAAGCTCTTCGGCACCCCAAATACCTTCTTCGACACGACCGGCGGCACTTCCTTCGTCATCAAACATTTCGGAGTCCGTTATCCATGAGTTTTTGGATTCCCTATCTACTTCAGAGGGGGATTCTGAGGGAAATGTTATTTCTTTGCCCTCAGAGGGGGCATCTACTTCTTCGACTTCAGCGGGGGCCCCTCCACCTTCCATCTCAGAGGGGAAACCTACTCCACATGAAGTTCTTCACCCATCCTCTACTTTCTTAGGGTGGCTGTCTTCGACCAATCATCTCTTCTACTGATACCCAAGATCTTTAGGTACCACCTAGATCGGGACCTCGGAGGTTCAGCCACAACTTGGTGGTGAGGCCTTCATATTCCTTCCAGCATAGATGCACTGAGCTAGTGGCTTCTCTCCCGAGGTTGTGTTTCGGGTTCTCTAGCTCACTCTGTCAACTGTTCTTTACTGCAGGTTCCCTTTCCGATGGAAATCTTGGATCTTAGAGATCCTCTACATCTTCTTTCTCCTCTTCTCTTCTTGCCTTGGTCACTTAGTTGGCATGGAGCCACCTCCCGAGATCGAGTACGGGCATATCCTTATGGTTCTCGGCACCACATAAAGTCTGACATTCCTCCTATGCATTGCATGTTTTCATCATCTTTGTACTAGGGCGCCTGGGCAAGTGAACAATTTCCCCACGAGGGACACTGTCCAAGTGACACCTGCTGTATGAGCATTCTTCAGCATGTAGCATTGCATCTCCACCTCACTCTTCTCTTGTTCCCCTTTTTTGGGCCTAAGAGGGGGGTGTTGAGAAACCCTTCACCCACTATTTGCGTTTTTGCATTTCTGTGTTTTGCGTTTAGGGTTTGCAGCCCCAAAAAGGGGCGCCATCCTAGACTAACTGTGCCTATTTAAAGGCCACTCTCTCATTCATTTCTTACGGCCAATTCATTCAGTCCGTCACCTCATCTCTCCAGCCTCTCCACTACCCTCACACCCCTTCAGGAGGACATTGCAGTTCGTGGTTCATGGCTATCATCATCATCTTCCTTATGCTACGGCACCCTTGTTCCCTTGTATCACATTCACTCCATGATTCGGAACTTCTCATTCCATTCATCAGAGTTTCTTCTCTATCTCCTCTCTTCTCCATGTTTGTCGAGTTCACTTCGTCTTCCTCCCCGCCAACCCTATTGTCTCGCTAGTACGTCATCTTTTGACACAGACTCGTTCTACTCTTCTGTGCTGCAACAATGCGAGTTGCATTGCCTTGGTACACAATCCTGTATTCCATGCCCGGACAAAGCACATTGAGATCCAGTATCACTTCATTCGAGAGAAGCTTCTGGATGGAACCATTGATGTGGAGTACTGCAAGCAAAGGATAATCTTGCAGATTTGTTTACGAAGGCGCTTCCCCAAGCTCTTCTTCGGCAGCATTCCAAATCCCTTAGTCTCATGCCTTGTCCAGGATCTCAGATGGGGTGTTAGAGGTAGAGTCATCCCTTCGACAAGCAGTCGGACACGTCAGCAGCGTACGGCAAAGTGCCACGTTAGCAATACGGACATCAGCAGCCATGTCAGCAATCTACCCAAGTGCCACGTGGCAGCTTGCAGTCGGACAGTGCAAGCTGTAGTCGGATAGTTTTTTTAATCATTTTTCTACAGTCGGCTGCGCCGACCTACTGCTGGGCATTCTTTATTTCCTGGATATTTATAGTCAAGTCGTGGCACACTCTCCTATCCATTCATTATTCAGATTCTAATCTTGAGATCTGTTGGCTGAGATAGACTGTGCTCGGACTGACGGAGATCGAGGTCATCAAGTCAGAGACATACGCAGATATTTCCTATGTCCCTGTGTATATTTCTACACTCTTATACAGTATACTACACTACAGATTTTCTACATTTACACAGTCTCCTTTTCTCTCTCTCCTCTCTGAGTTCACTCTCTCTCAGTCTATGTCTTACGCTTTCGCATCGCTGCACTCTGACAATGACATGTACACATAATTATAAATTGATCTATTAATATCATTTTTCAATATCAACCATAATTTGTGAGATTAGAGACATAATAATCAAGTTTCAACAATAATAAAGATTCAAAACATTGTAATCAGCAATGGCTTGTCACATTGTAATCAACAATGTTACATAAGTCCGACAAGTGTGCATTGCAAAGACTCAAAATAAGCACTAAACTTTAATGTCTAAAGATCCAAGTTACAAAAGCTCCAAGTTCCAAGTCAATACTCTAAAGTTCCAAGAGGCTAGCCATTAAGTGCTCTCATTCATGGAAGATGGCTCCACTGTGCTTGAATGCTCATCCTAGTTAACAATATCCTGGCCATCACCATCACCATTATCATCGTCATCATCTTTTTCCCAACGTATAAAAGAATCAGCCTTTGCAACTAGTGTACGAGCTAGCAAGCGAAGATTGGAGCTCACATAAACTAGGTCATTTGTCTTCATTGTACTAAGATGGTTTCTCTTCTTTGAGTGAATATGATTAAATGAGCTCCATAGTTGCTCTAAACAAGAAGAGCTAATTGTTTGGCTAAGAATACGAATAGTCAAACTCTGCAACTCTGGAGCTTCTGCCCTATGGTCCTCCCACCATAAAGCAGCCCCAATATTTGTCTTGTCCTCTAGCGCATCCTCTGTACCAAACATCCCTAATGTTTGCCAATAAACAGAGAGCTGATTTTTAATTTTATGGTACATTTCATGGCTAGGATAAAGCCTTGCAAGCAAAGTGTTCCAAGCCTTGACCATCTCAAGGTCTCTTTCTTGCATCTTCTCTTAAAACTCAAGATCAAGCACATATGCTGTAGCATGCATAGGAGAGTCATACTCATTCCATCTACTCATGCATAACTCCTTGATCGGCTCATACATGTCTGCATTTGGTTCCAAATTCACCAATTTCTCAATCATGCGATCCATACCTTTATAGATCTTCCCAATGCATGGATCCATGCCATCTGCAAGTCTCAACATGTGCATGATAGGATCAACCATTTGGTTGGTGCGATTCACCTCATCCCAAAAATCTCTATTAGAGACATATGCATTACATAACACAGTAATAGCAGTGGCAGCCCCAGTCCAATTTTCATACTCATCACTAGCAAATAGCTCCCTAATTGCACCTTTGCAATAGTGCAATTAACCAAGCATAAGAAAGTTATATGCAAATCGTATTTCCGAGTATTTGAGAAGTTCTTTGTCACTTCTCTTACGAAACTCAACATGCAAGTACTGATGATTATATATAAATGTAACAATCTTGTTGTCTTTTGCAACAAGAGATGCAATCCATAGCAAGTCCCCAATATCCTTCAACAAGTTATTCAAGCAATGAGCCATACATGGACTAAAGGTGATATGTGGATACATTGCCATTAAAATGTTTCTACTACCCTGTTTATAGGTTCACCATCTGCCACAAACTACATTACATTTTTCGCCCCAACAGCCTCCACTACCTTGCACCACTCGGATGCCAATACATCTGCACTCTTTCTTGTCTCTCAAGCATCATAACTACCAATGAGGTATACATCCCCACGAGAATATGCGACAACACCATGTATGGACCTATGGCGTGTGTCACTCCATCCATCTACTATCAATGTCACTCCGTTTCTTGCCCATTGATTGTGAATATTTGCTATTGCAATCTCTATGGTTGCTTTCTCCTTTTGAAGCAATGTAGTCCTCATAGTTTCTAATGAAGGGGGCTTATATGTGGGTTCATACTCTGCAATATTTGTTACCATATTTAAAAAATAAGGTGACCTGGCTGATTTGAATACAATATGGTCATGGTACAAAAAGCGTGACATTGTTGCATATGTTTCCTCTTTTTTCTTTGGTTCCCATTAAGTGTGCAATGAACTTTGTCTCATACCATGACCTATTGCCACTAATGGCCCACGAGAAGGCTGTATAGCCACTAATCAAGATGGTCTTCTCTGCATGAAGTACCATGCCCTACTAGCCTTGGAGTCCATGTTGTTGGATCCACTACTATGTTTGGCATCCTCTTGGCATGTGAATTCCCCATAGGAGTGGCTATGCAGTCAAGTAACTCCTGCCTTTTCTCAATTGATACATTGGTGCAAAAACACCCCTCTTTTCCCTCCTCATGTAGAAGATGGGCTCTTACTTTATCAGCCCCACTAGTGCGAGAATAAGAGCAAAGTTTGCATTTCCAAGGGCGAGCCCCTCCACCTCTCAATGGCACCCCTACATCTACCTCATTCCACCATGACCAAGTAGTGCTTCGACTTTGTCCAGTTGTTGACAAAGTACCTACTGAGGATGATGAAGATCCCATAGATGTCAATGCTGCCATCTATATACAAGTGACAAATAATTAGTAAAGTTCGATGAAATTGCAGAAATTTGCGGCCAAAATTTCAACATGCATGTGTTTGCTAAAAATGCTCAAACTTTGGTGCTACTTTAGCCTGCATTCCTTTTACTAAAACTGCCCCAAATTTGGGGCCTTCTAGCTTGCATTCCCTTGCTGAAAATGTCCCAAATTTTGGTGCATTTTCAACTCCCAAATCTGGGGCAATGACTCATTCAAAATGCCCCAAACTTGGGAGCTCTTTCAGATCTTGGGATACCAATGCCCCAAATTTGGAGACATTGCAGCCAAATTTGGGCCCCAATCCTTGTTGAGAAAGCCCCAAATTTTGGGGCAACAACTGATCCAAAATGCCCCAAATTTGGGGGAGATTGCAGCCTGAATCATAGATGCTTTAAATTGGGGCAAATTCCTATTGAATCCCCGCTAAATTTGGGGCAAAGACTGATCTGAAATGCCCCAAATTTGAGGGCAATTTCAGATCCCAAATGACCCAGATTTGGGGGCAATTTAGGCCTCAATTGTAAACTCTTTAAATTTGGGACAATAGAGAAATTTGGGATAATTGGGGCGACTTGGGGGAATCATCCAATTTGTGACATTGGGAGCCATTTGGGACAATCAATAAGGGGAATTATTGCTCTATATGTGCAAAATTTGTCCATAATGCCCCAACATTGAT
Organism: Lygodium microphyllum; assembly: GCF_053477565.2. NCBI lineage: Eukaryota > Viridiplantae > Streptophyta > Polypodiopsida > Schizaeales > Lygodiaceae > Lygodium > Lygodium microphyllum. The sequence goes on from NC_141162.1 coordinate 42,164,598, forward strand.
ACAATTTACACAAATTTCTTAACATTTAAATAAAATTGAAAGCGGTGTGCATGGTTAGCAGATACCTTGGAATTTAGAAAAGCTGAAATTGATTGTTGATGATGTGCCAAGTCATGTGTGAACCTCCCACTCTGCACCAACTCGTGGCAGACCACAGGGCTTGGCAATGAGATGAGAGAAAGGCTGAAGCGAGTGCGCACGAGAGAGAGAGAGAGAGAGAGAGGTAGGCAGCCTGCACGCAATGGTCAACCTGCAGCACATTGGCAGCAGTGTCGACAATGGAGTTGTGCGTGGACAAGGAGATCGCGAGCGACCCGCCGGGCCGGGGGGGGCAGGGGGGCGGGGGGGGGGGGGGGGGGGGGAGATTTTGATATGCAACAAATCACATGCGAGAGAGGACACGGTGTGTTAAGCTAAAATATGCATTACTTGCTGATTAGCCTCTTAAACAGCCCCAAAACACACTAAAAATGCTCTTTTAGAGTAAAGCCCAAAAATTAGGGTTTTCACTAAACTCTCTTGAACCACTCCCCGTTTCAGGGTTTTACTCTAAAAGAGCATTTTTAGTGTGTTTTGGGGCTGTTTAAGAGGCTAATCAGCAAGTAATGCATATTTTAGCTCAGCACCCCGACAATGAATCCTATGGGCCCGACTCTAAGAGTGCGAAAAATAAATACTAGACTGACCTAGGGTATCCAAAAGGACCTAGAGACATGCTAGTCTAAGAAGGTGGCCACCATCGCGTACGTCCAGTAGTAGGGCTCTGCCAAGGGAACACCTGATGAGGTGGAGAGGAAGATGAGATGGATGCATGAAGTGCAACGAGATCGGAACCAGCAGACCAATCAGCCAATCCCTCAGGGGTAGTGAAATAGATGGGCCGATGAGGCTATACTCGAGCCACATGTCCAACAACAACAACGGGTGCTGAAGGAGCAGATGAAGCAGGAGCAGAGAACGTAGCTCCACTAGACTGTACAATCACAACAGTCTGTTGAGGCTTTTTAGATGGAAGTACTTAGGCCTTGGAGCAACACTCCTTGTCCACATGGCCTGCTCTCTGGCAATGTGTGCAAAATTAATTTTTCTTAAGAAGTTACTGCCAGATAGGTCTAGATTCTTTGGTTCCATCTGAGGAAGAGGAGTCAACCTAGATTGCAAACCTTCTACGAGCATCATCCTTGTACTAGGGCGCTTGGGCAAGTGAACAATTTCCCCACAAGGGACACTGTCCAAGTGGCACCTGTTGCATGAGCATTCTTCAGCATGTAGCATACTTTGCATCTCATTGTGCAAAGCACCACTTGCACGGATCCTAAGTTGTTTCCACCGGCGGCTGTTGTTACCACACCACCATCTTCTTCATCACATGGATACCTCATCACCTATTTTTCCTCATCATTGACACCCTGAGTGGATGGGTTAGCTTGTATTGTTTTGTGAAGTGTTGGGTGTACCCTCCCTACTCCAATCTTCTAGGTCACTTTTACTCAATCGGCCACATCCCATCAAATTTACTTCACTTATTCAAAAAAAAATAAAAAATAAAATCCATATAGTTCCATCCGCCCTTGTAGGGCTTGGTAGGCCACTGAGCACCTGACGTGCACCCTTTGTCCGATACCCTATTCTCTCTTGGGTGACTACTTGGATTCCCTTGGTAAGATAACCATCGCCTCTATAGTCTTGGTAGGCCACTGGGCAGCCGACGTGCATCCTTTATCCGATGCCTTGGTTGCTTTGGGGTGGGACGCCTTGGGATACATAAACATCACAATGGTTGGCCTAACCTTTCCACTCAGTTTTGGACCTGAGAGGGGGTGTCGAGCTAAAATATGCATTACTTGCTGATTAGCCTCTTAAACAGCCCCAAAACAAACAAAAAATGCTCCTTTAGAGTAAAACCCTAAAACAGAGCGCAGTTCGAGAGAGTTTACTGGAAACCCTAATTTTGGTGTGCCCTTCCACATCTATAAATAGACAGGCTGCCCCCATTCAACGATCATCCTTGTTTGCAGGTTACACCAGCCCACGCACCCTCTGCTGCTGTTGGCACCAAGTTTCCAGCCTGCAGCCCACCTCCATCTGCTGTCCAGCCATCATCGACTACAGCCACATTATCTTCAGCCTATCCATTGCTGTAGGCAACAGCTCTCAGCTGTTGGCAACTGCCCCAGACTGTCCCAGACTGCTGTCCATCATCTCGAGGGTCAACCAACTTGCGTTTTCAGCATTGCAGGCCCTGACACTCTCAGACACTGTTTTAGCTTGCTGTTTGCAGCAGACTGTGCACAGTTTCCAGCCTCCAATTGGTGGTACACTGCTGCGTTTACCAATTTCCAGCCTCCAAACTGCTGCATTTTGGTGATCAGCCTGCTGCCATTCACTATTCAACACTCCTACGCTCCGATTGGTGGTCACAGACTTGGGATCCGTCTTCGGTGGACGTCAAACTCTGACATTGCTCTGCCCTTGAGCACACTGGTGACTGTACACTCTTACATTCATTTACAGCATTCATTCACTTCAGAGTTGTATTCTCTCTGTTCCTTCTTTTGTTTGTGTTTGAGTTTTGAATTTTGCATTTAGGGTTTGAGTTTTGCCCTCTGTGTCTGTGTCTGTCTCTTTGTGTTTCTATCATGGTCGTACACTTTGTGTGTCCTCAGTGCAAACCCTAGTAGTTTCCTTCACACGGTGCACGTGGACGACAGGTAAGAGACACGCAACGGCAGGAAACGGGGCATTTTTACCCTCTCTTTTTTTTAATTGCCCCACTGAAACGGCCATTCCAAACATGGAACGACCGAGGAACAAGACAAAACGGGTGGAAATGGAGCAAGGAACAAGCTGGAACGTTCCGCCAGTGTTTCGTGGGTTTAGACCTCCGAAAACACGTTAATCCGTTCCTAAGTGCCAAAACAGGCATTCCCTGTCTCTATGAATGCAGCAGTGGGAGACCTAGCCCTATTGGACTAGCCAGCCGGAATGGAGACATTCGCAACAGTCCAGTGGTTTTCTAGAAGCAAGACCCTAGGCCTTGGTACAACACTCCTCGTCCACATGGCCTGACCTCTGCCAATGTGTGTAAAACCTATTTTACTTAAAAATTCTTTGCCAAAGGGGTCATGTTTCCTTGGTTCCATCAAAGAACGTGGTGTCACCCTTGTTTTGGCTTGCCTTCACATCTTGCGAGTTCTTGCCACTAGTGGTTTTTCATTCCAAAAAAGAGGCAACCCACCCTCACCCCTCTGAATGGATGTATGTGGAGAACGTTTTGTAAACTTGATCGTGCAGCCTCACGTAACGCAAGAACTGGCACTCAAACTCGTAGAAGGTCAACAATCTAGATAGTGAGATAATGTGTTGGATAAAAGGAAAGTATTTATCGGGCAACTTGTTCAAGAAGAACATAGTGTGATCATCATCCGACTTCGCGGAGCAAATAGTAGCAAACTCAATGAGTAACCGCCAATATTTGGCTAACTTGACTTTCAAACCATCTCCTTCTTTAATGAAAAACTCCTGAAGCTCAAAATCGAGATTGATACATCAAGTGCGATCTCGAGCTACAAAGCAATCAATGAGATGACTCCAACGCTCAAATGCAAGGGGAAAATGTTGTAATTGAGAGTAAAACTCAAGAAGCAACCCCTGCATTAAATCAACATTGGTTGTGGCATTGACAGCTCTCCATTAACAGATGTGAACAGGGTGAGCTTATCGGGGGTCCGCTCGATACCAATGACGAGGTCTCAAAGTCCCTAAGATTCAAGCACTTGTTGCATGAAGTTCAACCAAGTAGTGAAATTCAACCCATTAAAACACGTCTTATCCATGAAGGCATTCTTGGCCGTTGCAACAGGAGTGGTAGTGCTATGAGATGGAGGTATGTAATGGAGGTAGGGTGGATAAGGGGGATAAGATGGAGGAGTGGAGTACACTTGGAAAGGAATCCCAAAGTGCCCACCACGCATATGAGAAGTATGCACATAGCATATCCAAATGTGAGCAAGGGTGGACTGGGTATAAGCATGGTAACTGCTTGTGGAGCCCAAGGTGAAGGGATAGGGACACGAGGAGCAGAGAATGGAAATCCCTATGTAGAAGTGACCCAAGGGATGTGTAACGACAGTCCATAAGCAAGGGATAGATGTCCTTGTGTCTGAAAGGTCGTGTGGGGGTTGGGCGTAGCAAGGGGAATGCCCATCACAACCGTCCCAAATTGGAAGGATGTGGTAAAGTGGGAGTATGTGGAAGGTACAGTGTTAAAGGGTGGCATTTCCTCTTAACAATGCACCAAGAGGTGAAGTGATTGGAGGGTAGGTGGATGGTGGGATGGAGAAAGAGAAAGTGTTAGGAGCGAAGATGAAAGATCCAACCCCTAGTGTGCTTTGAGCAAAAGTGAAATGTAATCCAAGATTCTTGAAGAAAAATGTGAGCTGATCAGAATCTGGAGAATATAGTGGTGGGACGGAAGGAAGTTGAGAAGTGTAGTTTATGTGCTCAAATGAAAGCAATGGTAGAGATATACCTAATGAAGGGTATTTGCTTGGAGAGCCTCCTCTATTAAAGTTAATATACTAAAAATTGTCTGGATCCTACACTCCAAAGGAGAAACAAAAGAGGGATTTGGCTCATACAACTCAAAAGGGTTATACAAACCTGACACAAGGCCTAGCGAAGGAGATGGATCGTCAAACACGTCAAATGTCGTGATCCCTCCAAGATCAAGAAGATGGCCAATCTCGCCAATCGGTCCAAATGGAATAGTAGCACTCGTTGGAGGAGTGTAAACCGAACTCTACGTGATGCGCAAGTACTCCTCAAACTCTTCATCTGTAAGATGACCAAAACGAGAAGAAGAAAATGGTAAAGGTAAAGGTGTGTCTATCTCCTCTAGACCATAACGCCTCCTTAGAGCCTAATATGATGGAGAACCCTAATAGGGCGTCATAGGATCCCTAGAAAAAGGTGCCTGAGACACTATAAGTCAAAATCGAGTTCCGTATGAGTCTCGCACAAAAACTAGTCCCCCACAAACACTGCAAGATACTCTTTAGAATAGCACTGTCTCTGATACCATGTGAAGATATGCTGGGGTTTATATTGAGGAAACACAACATGTACGACCAAGACTAAAATACAAAGACTCTAACAAAGAGAAGCAAAACTTAAACCCTAATGCAAAACGCAAAGCACAAAAACTCAAAACTCAAACACAGAGAGAAGAAACCCTGAAGTAAATGAATGTTGTAAATGAGTGTAAGAGTATACAGAATGCCCACAAGCAGAGCAATGCAGTGTCCGAGAGTGATGTCTCAACCGAAGACGGATCACAAGTGCGGTGACCATCGATCAAAGCATGAAAGTCGAGGAAAACACCAAACATTGATCACCAAAGGGTCAAATGATTGAGGTGACAACAAGGAAGGTGCCTACAACAGAGGGCGGCAGCAAGAAGCTTCAAACACAGCTATAGGATGGCTACCAGCAGGAAGACGATGGTCACCAATTGACACCTAGGGATAAAAAGGTCGAACATAGACTATAAGGCTGACGCTTCATGACAAGGGAGAGCTGCCACTTGTCACCTGGCTGATGGAGAGTTAAACGCATGAAAGGAGGCAGTTTGTGGGCTAGCGATGGTAGATGGACCAAACGCAGCACAGGAGTAGGAACTAGTACGGGATAAGACTGAATGGTGGGCAGCTTGTTTATTTATAGATATTGAAGGATATCCCAAAATACAGTTTTGGAGGACCATTGAGACTCTCTCAAACCACGCACCAATTTTGCGTTTTTCATTACTTGAGTGCGTTTTGGGGTTGTTTAAAAATGCTAATCAGCTTTGAAGCATGTTTTAGCTCAACATATCCAACTTGTATCTTGTAGATTCTGTAAGCTCCCCGACACTAATATATCATCCAACTACCTCTATGGAGTGTTAACATCACCGTCGAAGTTTGCTTAGCTATGTTTCATACATGCCCCTACATTTTCTATTGCCACCATCATTTGACCTCATCATCATATAACTTGGTGGACTTGCCACTTGCGTTTTGGGATCCGTGACAAGTACAATACACTCTATTCTTCATGTCTCCAGTACCACTCTCAACTAATCTCATTCTCGATCCTTGAGACATGGAGGTTTGAGGCCCCTTTGTAAGATATTCAACATTTCGGTAGTCATTCTTGAATTCTTCATTCTTCTTCCGAGTTCTCTTCATCTTAAATTCTACATTACACTCTATGACTGTCATTCTACGATTGTCATACACTTTGCATTTCTCTATCTATGCTCGAGCATTTCTTTGCAAAAATTGATTTGTTGGGGCACACAATCTCTAAGGATGATTTTAGAATGGATCTCGCAAAAGTAGAGGCCATTTGTAGGTGGCCAAATTTGCAAAATTCGCATGATGTTCATAGTTTCCTTGGATTATTCTTACTATGGGAGGTGCACATAGTTGCACTCGTACGTAGTACGAACTGGTTCGTACTATACGGTTCGTACCATACCATACTGTACGAATTCATACCAAAAAACAAGCACTTTTTTCTTTCTTTCTTTCTTTTTAACGTGATTGTTGTTGTTGGTGGTAGTTTGGGTTATTGACTGTTGTTGTTGTGGTGGTGGTGGTGATTTTGTAGCCTTGATCGATCAACCAAGAAATTGGGAAGATTGGGATTATGTCAGACAAAAGGGACAGCCCCTACTGACATATCTGGCGGAATATCGTGAGATAATCCTCAAACTGGAAGGAATTGATGAATTCCAAAAAACAAGAGGATTCATTAGGGAACTGGATAAAGCCTGTAAAAAGGAAGTAAAACGAAGTTTACCTAAGACGCTTGAAGAGGCAATTAAATTTGCATTAATTTATGAAGATAGTACGCGTCCAAGTACACTCACCAGTCTCACTGATACGGAGCCCAAGTCTAAGGAATTAGAAACCTAAAAATTTGTGGGCAAATTTAAAAGAAAAATGCCATTTTTCAAGGCTAAAAAACAACCTTTTGAAAAGAAACCATATATGAGGCCAAAGCTAAGTCCTGATGACTTTGATAAGGCCAAAAAAGAAAATTTGTGTTTTAATTGCCTATCCCCTAACCATGTTGCTTGGAATTGCCCTCAAAAGAAAAAGGGGGAAGACAAAGGAAAGGACAAGGGCAAGGGAAAAGAAAAACAAATCCATGTAGTGCAGACCTTAGAATTAAAGGGCCATGAAAAGTATAAATCTTTAAAGGTCTTGCACATGGATGTACAACATAAGTGTTGTATGTCAACTTCTTTGTGGCAGCCTACTTTTGGGCCACATGATTTACTTAGAGTACATGGATTGATAGCTGGAAAACGGGTTAGAGTCATGATTGATGACTCTGCCACACATAATTTTATAAATTATGCACTTGTCAAAAAATTGAAACTTCCCCAACAAAACAGTAAGCATCAATACGTTGTGCGTATGATGCAAGGCCAAGACAATAAAATATGGGATACAATGGTATCCAATTTGGAAATCGAGATTCAAGGATATAAAGATAAGCTTGATTTCCAAATAATGAACATGGAAAGAGCTGATATTGCTCTAGGGAGGGAGTGGCTATGGGGATTGGAACCATCCTTAAAACGTAGCTATCACCATAATACACTGGAATTTGAAAGGGATGGTAAGACTTTTGTCATTCAAGGTGAACATGAAGTATCTGATAATCCTTTGCTGTGTTTTACTGAAGTTCAGAAGCTGATAAAGAAGGAAGTTTGTGAGGTATATATGTTATGGTCTCTTCCTGTACAGAATACTTTTACTTTCTGTAATATAAAGCAACAATTTTCTTATGTTTGCGAATTGAATGTAAATAATGAATTGAACAGTTTGTTAGATGATTTTAAAGATGTGTTTCCTTCTGATTTACCAAGTGGCCTTCCACCAGATAGGGGTGAAATAAATCACCCAATTGATATAAATAAGGATACACACCCAATTTCAAAACCACCGTATAGGTTAAGTGAAACACAGCATCAAGAAGTTGAGAGACAAATTAAGGATTACCTAGATAAAGGATTTATTCAACCTAGTAATTCACCTTGGGCTTCACCAATTTTATTGGTAAAGAAAAAAGATGGTTCTATGCGACTTTGTGTTGACTATAGAGCACTTAATAAAATAACGGTGAAGAATAAATTTCCTATGCCCAGAATGGAAGATTTTTTTGATCAATTGCAAGGAGCAAAATTCTTCACAAAGATAGACTTAAGATCAGGTTATCACCAAATAAGAATTAAGGCACAAGATATTTCCAAAACGGCATTTCGTACTAGATACGGGCATTATGATTTTTTGGTGATGCCTTTTGGTCTCACTAATGCACTAGCTACCTTTATGAAGCTGATGAATAGTGTTTTACGGCCCTATCTAGGACATTTTGTAGTAGTCTTTTTGGATGATATCTTGATCTTTAGTAAATCAAGAGAAGAACATTTGGAACACTTACAATTAGTATTCCAACTGTTAAGAACACATTCCCTTTATGCGAAGAAAACTAAATGTGAATTCTTTGCACAAGAGGTCAAATATTTAGGGCATATAATCTCGAAAGAGGGAATCAACATGGATCCAAAAAAAGTAAGGGCAATTATTGAATGGCCACCTCCACGGAACCTGGAAGAGCTGCAGATCTTCCTAGGTTTATCTGGATTTTATCGTAGATTCATTCGAGATTATGCCAAAATAGCTGTTCCAATGACAGACCAACTTAAAGGAAAAGGGAAAAGTTTTAATTGGGGAACAGACCAAAATGAAAGTTTTCAAAAACTTAAGGTAGCTATTGCTACAGCTCCAGTATTATTAATAGTGGATCCCAATAAACCATTTGTGGTTGAAGCTGATGCCAATGACAAGGCAATAGGCGCGGTCTTATTACAAGAAGGTCGACCAGTTGCTTTTGAAAGCAAGAAATTAGATCGTGCAAAACAGAATTATTCTGTTTATGAGAGGGAGCTGTATGCAATAGTACATGCAATGAAGAAATGGAGACACTATTTATATGGTGCCAAACTTTTGATTTTATCGGATCATGAAAGCATTAAGTGACTTAATGATCAACCAGATTTACATGGGCATAAAGCCAGATGGGCCAAACTCCTCCAAGAGTTCGACTATGAAATAAGATATAGAAAAGGAAAGTATAATATAGTAGCTGATGCACTCAGCAGAATACCCATCATTAATGAATTGAGTTTTACTCAGTTCACTTCCAACTTGCTTGAATCTTTAAAAGGGAAATGTCAGGTTGATCCGGCATATTCCAACATATGGGAAGCAATAAAAAATGGGGATCCAAAAGAAAGTGCTTCTACTGAGGAAGGAATATCTGAGGATGTTCAACTAGAAAATGGAGCATCAAGGGTTGCTCAAACTGGATTCAAGTGGAAGAATTTTACCATTGATAATGGTTATTTACTCTACAACGGTAGGGTATGTGTCCCGAAAGATATAGAAATAAGGCGCCAAATACTCTTTGAGTGTCATGATACCCCTAGTGCGGGACATCCAGGAGTTAATAAGACTTATAGTCTTATTAAAAGGCAGTTCTATTGGCCTGGAATGAATAAGGACGTCCTTGACTATGTGGTCAAATGTAATAAATGCCAGGTTAATAAAGCTGAAAAATTAAAAATGGGAGGACTTCTCCATCCATTAGAAATTCCTTCGGGAAAATGGGAGAGTATCTCCATGGACTTTATTGTTACTTTACCTAGAACACAGAGGGGGCACGACTCTGTGTGGGTAATTGTGGATAGGTTAACCAAAATGGCTAGGTTTATTCCAACTTCAATTGATGTTAAAACACCAGAATTGGCCAGATTGTTCGTAGAGAACATATACCGATTGTATGGCCTTCCGGCAAATATAATTTGTGATCGGGATAGAAAATTTGATAGCCATTTTTGGCGTGCCGTATTTAGGAAACTGGATACTAAACTTAGCATGAGTACGGCGGATCATCCGCAAACAGATGGGCAAACTGAAAGGGTTAACCAAATTCTTGAAGATATGCTTAGGGCATATGTAAGCAAAAGGCAAACTAATTGGGAAGAGTATTTACCGATAGCAGAGTTTGCATATAACAATGCCAAACACTCTTCCACTGGTATATAGTCCATTTATGTTGATGTATGGGTTTCAGCCCAGAGCTCCTTTTGCAGTAGGACTGCATAAGGAAAAGGTTCAGGCAGCTAAAGACTTTTTGGAGGATATGAATAGTATGTTAAAATTTGCTCAAGAAAATATTAAAAAGGCTCAAAGTCGAGCTAGAGCATATGCAGATCCTCACCGAAGAGACATCTCCTTTGAATAAGGAGAATTGGTCTATCTTAAGGTGCCTGAACAAACTAAAACTATGAAAAAGGGACATTGTCCAAAGCTTTCACCAAGCTATTGTGGTCCTTTCATAATACTTAAAAGGGTGGGAGAATTGGCTTACAAGCTCCAACTACCTGCTGGTAGTAAAATACATCCAGTTTTTCATGTAAGCAAACTAAGGAAGAAGCTGGGTGATTTGGATAATCTAATCTTAAATGATGATATTGAGGAGTTATTCTATGACCAATCTAATCCACATGAACCAGAAAAAATATTAAATGTTCGTAATAGACGAACGAGAAATACTATTTATCAAGAATGTTTGGTTAAGTGGAAAGATTGTTCAGAAGAAAGCTCAACATGGGAGCGAGTAAGTACTTTAAAGAAAAGATTTCCCGATTTACAGTTAGACCTTCCAAATATCGTTTTCGAGGACGAAACCGATTTTTAAGGGGAAGGAAATGTGACATTAATGTGACATTAAAAGTGATATTTAATGTCACATTAAGGTCATAAGTGTGGAATGTGACATTAAAAGGGATATTTAATGTTACATTAAGGTAAATTTAGGGGAACATGCACGAGAATGACCGTCCGGGCTCTTGGGCGCCCGAACGGGGTTAAGGGGAGCCTAGAGAGTAAGGGAGTCCAGGAATAGTAGGACTCCAGGAAGTTGACGGCTAGCAAAGAGATAAGCTTGAGGGCCAGCACTTATCTAGGCGTGGCTGGGAGGTTAGTCTGTCTCGTGCTTCCATCTTTTCAAGAAAAACTGTCCCCATAATCTAACATTTATCCTAGAGCCAAAGGCCATACATAAGATATTCAAGCAGTTCCAAATGTGTCTAATTGATGTCCCATCATTTTTCACAGTATGTTAGTGTCATCAATAAATAAATTCAGCACCACTTGAGAATCATCAAGTAGCTTAATCCTATTGATTTTACCTTCGTTCACAGCTCATTTTGCACCACCTATAACCGGCCTGTTCACTGGGAAGGGCGTGTCAGAGTGCAGCGGTGCGGAAGCGTAGAACTGAGAGAGAGAGAGAGAACGCAGAGAGAGAGAAGAGAGCAAAAGAGACAGTGGAAGATGAAGATCTGCTGTATAAAGTGTGTTGTATACAAAGATATGCAGATATATACACGGGCACAATGCGCTGGACTGCGTGTCTCCACCTCGACGATGCAACCTGCTGTTCACCTCGAAGTCCACTGCAGTCTGCACGATCTCCTATCTGAAATCTGCGAACAGAGACAGAATCTGCGCGAGCCTCCAGCCTGTAATTTGCGAGCAGAAGAATGTGGGAGACTGCTGGAAATCACGGCTATAAATAGCCAAGAACTGGGCGCCAAATAACTGCCTGTCGGCTGCATTAGCCGACTGTACTGTACCAGGTCGGACTGCCACGTGGCAATCTGACTGTACAGCCTGGCCAACCAGGCAACTGATCTCTAACACCCCCTCTTAGAGCCTGGGCGGGGCAGAAGCATGAGGGATCTGGCATGTCTCCAAAGTAGAGCCTGGGGAAGCGCCTTCGTAAACAAATCTGCAAGATTGTCCTCCGTCTTGCAGTACTCCACGGTGATGGTCTCATCCAGAAGCTTCTCACTAATGAAGTGGTACTGGATCTCTATGTGCTTCGTCCGGGCATGAAAAATAGGATTCCGTGACAAGGCAATGCAACTCTCATTGTCGCATTGCAGCAAAGTGGAACGAGTCTGGGGGCAACCAAGCTCCTCCAACAATCTCCGAAGCCACACAACCTCACATGTGGTGGAAGACGCGGCCAGATACTCCGCCTCAGTAGACGAAAGGGCTACCGTGGGCTGCTTCTTGCTACTCCATGAGATAACACCTGCACCCAAGGTAAAACAGTAACCTGTAGTAGACCGCCTGTGGTCCACATCACCGGCCAATCCAAGTCGCTCCAACCTGCAAGAACAAGATCTGAACCACCTGTGCCTGCTGGATAATGAATCCCTAAATCAGACGTCCCCCTCAAATACCAAAGTATCCTCTGGGCAGCCTGCCAATGCACCGTCTGAGGTTCACTCATAAACCTCGCCAAGAGCCCAACAGCAAAACAAAGATCAACACGAGTGTTGAGGAGCCAAATCAATGATCCAATCAACTGACGATAGCGGGAAGTATCCGCCATGGGAGAAGCTGAATGGGAAGTGGCCTTCCAGATCGGATCCATAGGAGTAGAAATGGTCCGACAATCCTCCATCGCAAAAAAAACCAAGAGCTCCTGTACATATCTCTGCTGAGAGATGAAGATGCCCCTCTGAGACTGATAAATCTCATGGCCCAAGAAGAAATGGAGTAGACCCAAATCCGTCATCTCGAACGTCTAATGTAAAGCTGCCTTCGTCTCTTGGACCTTCTGTGCATGATCACCTATGACAATCAAATCATCAACATACAACACAAAAAGCACACAACCAACCTCGGAAGTGTGTACATAAAGCTGTGGATCGGCCTGGGAACGCCGATATCCCAACTGTGTGACTGAAGGAACGAATCAATCTTCTCGTTCCATGCACGCGGAGCCTGCTTGAGGCCATACAAGGCCTTCTTCAACCTGTAGACTTTCCCATCTGAAGATCCAAAGCCAAGAGGCTGCTCTACATAGACCTCCTCCTTCAAATCACCATTGAGGAAGGCCAACTTCACATCCAACTGGTAGACAGGCCATCTCCTATGGCCAGCCAAGGCAAGAACAGCTCGAATAGTCGCCATACGAGCAGTGGGGGCAAATGTTAGCCTGCTCTTATTCAGTCTCAGTCTGTCATCTCCTGGTTGTGAGCTCCTGTCAGAGTCTGACAGGAGACAGAGGAGCTCTGTCAGTGTGTTTTTAGGATGCTTTAGTCAGCATGCAGCCTTGGGCATTTTACAGCCCAGATCTGGGCTGTTTTTGGGGTGACTGCCCATTATTTTGGGCAGTCGGACCAGTTCTGGTCAGTTGGACCAGTTCTGGTCAGTCGGACCAGATCTGGCCATAGTCGGCCAGGTCGGCCAGTTTAGCTGGTCGGCCAGTTTTCTGGCTGGGGGCTATTTATAGCTGCCCCCCCAGTCAGTCCAGCATTTTATGCTCTGCAGGTATAGCACTGCTCCCTCCGTCTCCGTCTCCGGCATTGGTGCTGCCTCTGCTTCCAGTCTGTCCTGGTTCCCTCACTGACGCTCCGGGCTGCGTGCAGGGACTGTTCTGTCCATTCCAGTGTATTCAGCATTCATCTCAGTCAGTGCAGACTTTCTTCCTTCATTCTCTGCTTCCTCTCTCCTCTCCTCTGTGTTCGTGTTCTTCTTTCGCTGCACACTCTCACATGGTATCATCGCCTGATTGAGAGCACGGAGGACGAGAGAAATACCTTACTGCTGCTGCCCACAGTTCCACAACAGCCAGGCGATTCCTTCAGGCGGCTGCCAACAGGTCCATCCCAGCCAAGCGACTGCGTCAGAAGGCTGTACAGCCTGCGTTTGCTGTACACAGGGGCTGCCACATCATCCAGTGACGCAGCAACCCTGCATTTGCTGCCTGGCGACCTCTTCTGCTGCAGGGCGACCCTCCTACAGCTTGCCTTTTGCTGTTTTGCAGGTCGCTTCTTCCCCGGCTGCTCCTATCCTGCAGGCGACCTCTGTCTGGGCTTATTCCCCGTGCTGGTGGTCTCGATTCTGGTGTTCGACATCAGATCTATTTGCGTTTTGCAGATCCAGGTGTTTGTAGGCACTCTCTGCCTGCATCTTGGTGGTTGGTGACCACATTGTTGGTCCTATTTCGTCAGCGGCACAACTTTCTTTGGTATTTTGCAGATTGGAAGATGTCTTACCAGTTTTCAGGCTTTGAAGACTCAGAGGATGAGCTTCTTTCTCATCATTCCTCTGAGCGGAGGCGGGACTATCGTGAAGTTCGACATCGGGAAGACCCTCCTCGCACTCGTCCTTCTTCAGTCCATGCATCTCAGAGGGTTCCATCTACTGCGAAGGTTTCTTCAGTGAAGACTGCATCAACTGTGCGGATGCCTTCCTTGATTCCCTCTATACAGGTGCCGATTCTCCCTTCCTTTCCGAAGGAAGACAAGTTGGATGGTTCCAACTACTCCCTATGGTCATGCAAGGTGGCTTGCATCCTTGATACCTTTGATCTATGGGAGCTTGTTTCTTCGCCCATCGACCGACCCCCCGTGGATTCGTCCGATGGCACCTCTATGGACCGTGCAGCCTTATGGGATAGGCTCAACTCACGAGCCCGTTCCTTTCTTTTTATGAGTCTCCATGATTCTGTTCTTGTACATGTTCACAGGTTAAAGACCGCGGCGGAAGTATGGACAAAGCTTGCATCTTTGTATCAGCACAAGACATTTGCCCACAAGATTTCCCTGGAGAAGAAGTTGCGGATGCTCAGTCTTGATGGTTCTTCTTCCATGAAGGAGCACATCACGAAGATGGAGGATATGCGAGGCGAGCTAGCCTCTCTTGGTCGTCTGATATCGTCTGAGGATATGGCGATGATTCTGTTGACTCAGCTGCCATCACCCCGTTATGATGTCTTCTACACCAGCCTCATCACTACGAGAACCCGTGAGACTCTCCTATGGGAGGAGCTTTCCCCGCTTGTCTTGGAGCATGACGAGCGACTCAAAGAGGTGGGAGCCAGTGGCTCCACCAAGGCATTTACGGCTGCCACAGGTGGTGGCAAGAAGAAGAAACAAAAGCAGGAGAAGTCCAAGGACAAGAAGGAGGAAGATAAGAAGGATGCGAAGGAGAAGAAGCCCAAGTGTCCCCATTGTGGGAAGGGCACTCATCCCGAGGAGAAGTGTTGGCAGAAGTATCCCCATTTGAAGCCTAAGGAGAAGGACTCGAAGGCGGCCCCAGCCACAACAGAATCTACGTTTGTGCATCTCTTTGTTGAGGAAGACACTGCCCTAGCTTCTACCACACAGGAGAAGCCTTGGCTCGTCGACAGTGGAGCATCTTCACATATGACCTTCCGACAGGATTGGCTTCAGGATCTTCGTTCCAGAGGGGGTACAGTCACCATTGGTGACAATTCTACAGTTCCTGTTCATGGAGTGGGGACTTTACCTATGTTTTCTGACAGGCGGTCTTCCTCCGCCAAAGTTCTCTATGTGCCTGATTTGAGCTTTAACCTATTATCTGTGCATGGTCTTACTCAGTTAGGTACCCGAGTCATTTTTACTCAGGATGCAGTCACAGTGGAGGATGCTTCTACAGGTGATGCTCTTTGGACAGGTACACAGGAGGGTGGGCTTTATACGCTCACAGCCTTGGCTGCGCGGACTTCCCATGAGCTTGGGCTGCTCTGGCATGCTCGGTATGGTCATTTGAACCTCGATTCTCTTCGCCGAGCTTCTAGGAGGAAGATGATGGAGGGACTTCCCGATTTCCCTCCTCTTCACACTTTGTGCCCTAGCTGCTTGAGGGGCAAGCAGCACCGGCAGCCTCACCCGCAGGTTGCTTCTAGGAGGGCTACTTCTCCGCTTGAGTTGGTTCATACCGACCTTTGCGGACCTATGGGCACGGCCTCCCTTGGGAAGGCCAAGTATTTGATGCTGATTGTGGACGACTTTAGTCGTTATGTGTGGCCTTATTTCTTGGAGTACAAGAGGGAGGCGTACTCCCGTTTCTGTGAGTGGCAGGTGTTTGTGGAGACCCAAACAACTTCCAAGGTCCGTGGTGTTCGAGCTGATCACGGTGGAGAGTTCACTTCTCATCTTTTCTCTCAGTTTTGTAGGGATCATGGTATTCGGGTGGAGTATTCCCATCCGAACACACCATCAGAGAATGGTGTGGTGGAGCGTGCGAATCGGACCATGATTGAGATGGCCCGATCTATGCTGGAGCATAGGAGTCTTCCTCATTTCCTTTGGGGTGAGGCGGTGGCTACAGCGGTGCATATACGCAACCGCTCTCCGACTTCAGCGTTACAGGACATGACTCCATATGAGGCTTTCTTTGGAAAGAAGCCTTCCGTGTCCCATTTTCGCATCTTTGGGTGCGATGCTTTTGTCCATGTGGACAAGAAGAAGAGGAAGACGAAGTTTGACTCTAAGTCGAGAAAGTTTATCTTCGTTGGTTATAGTATGACCACGAAGGGATATCGGCTCTACGACCCGACGACTCGACAGGTTGAGGTGAGCAGGGATGTGATCTTTGATGAGGCTTCGGCCTCTGAGGATCCGATTGATGGTTCTATTACAGATGTTTCTTCATCATCGACGGACCCCCCCCCCCCCCCCACCTTCTCTCCCTTCACTTCCTTCCAGGATCACCCTTAGCACCCCCCATATTCCTCCTCCTTTGGCTTCCCTTTCCCCTTTGGTGGATGTGCCTTCGTCTTCTACGAGCTCTTCTACCGCCGCTTCGGGATCTTCACGGGATATACAGACTTCTTCAGATGCGGAGGATTTACCTTCACTCGGTGAGGGGGAGTCCCTCTCCGATTTGGGTGCTTTACAGGTTCCGGAGACCCCCCAATCTCCCTCACAGAAGGAGTCTCTCAGGATTCCTTTATGGTATCGCCGGCTCATGCAGGATTCAGGTGTTACTCACTTTCCTGCTTCTTCTTCAGGTCCACGCCGATCAGCACGTTTACAGGCCCAGCGGGACAGTTCACTATGTGTGAACTATGCTCTTATGTCACAGATTCTTCAGGATTCCGAGCCTTCCACTGTGGAGGAGGCTCTTGCACAGGATATTTGGAGACAGGCTATGCAGGCCGAGCTCGACTCCATTGAGCGAAACCATACGTGGGAGCTTGTACCGCGTCCCGCGAAACGGAAGGTGATTGGTGTGAAATGGGTCTTTAAGACCAAATATCTTGCAAATGGCTCCTTGGACAAGCATAAAGCTAGGCTTGTTGCCAAGGGTTTTGCCCAGCATGCAGGGTTGGATTATTTTGAGACTTTTGCTCCTACAGCTAGGATGTCCACCATCCGAGTGCTTTTGGCTCTTGCTGCTCATCACCGTTGGCCTGTCTATCAGATGGACGTCAAGTCTGCTTTTCTGAATGGCGTTCTTGAGGAGGAGATTTATGTTTCACAACCTCCTGGTTTTCTTGTGCAGGGAAAGGAGGATCATGTCTACAGGCTGCGGAAGGCTCTTTATGGCCTAAAGCAAGCTCCTCGTGCTTGGTACCAGCGGATTGACCGCTTCTTTCTACAGAGTGGCTTTGCGCGCTCCGCTTATGATCCCAACCTCTACTTACGGGTTGTGGATTCTCTTTCGGTGTTCCTCATCTTGTATGTGGATGATCTTATCATTACAGGGAGCGGCACTCAACAGGTGGAGCATACACGGTCCATTCTACAGCAGGAGTTTGACATGACGGATCTCGGGATCCTTCACTTCTTTCTAGGTCTGGAGATCTATCAGATGACATAGGGCATTTTTATCTCGCAGCACAGGTATATCTCCGCGCTTCTTTCGGAGTTTGATATGGCTGAGTGTCGGCCTATCTCATGCCCTATGGACCCTGAGTCCAAGCTTTTGACAGCTGGAGTTCCTCTTACCGATCCCACCCGTTACAGGTGCCTTGTCGGCTCTCTTATCTGGCTGCTTCACACTCGGCCGGATATCTCCTTTGTGGTGGCTTTATTGTCTTCCTTTATGCAGACTCCTACCCAGGATCACTGGCAGGCGGCCTTGCGGGTTCTTCGCTATTTGCAGGGGACTCGATCCTTTGGGATCATGTATGGAGATGGGATTACCCTTTCTGGATGGAGTGATTCTGATTGGGCAAGTGATGTGGATTCGCGACGATCCACTACAGGTTGTGCTTTCACCCTTGGATCTGGTGCTGTCTCTTGGAGCAGCAAGAAGCAGCCTACTGTGGCACTTTCTTCTACAGAGGCTGAGTATCGGGCCCTATGTTCGACCGCTATGGAGGCAGTTTGGCTCCGTCGCTTACTCGCGGAGATTGGCTTTTCCCAGACCGGACCTATGGAGCTGCGCGTGGATAACCAGAGTGCTCTTGCTCCGGCCAAGATCCCGGTGTTTCATGCTCGTACGAAGCACATTGAGGTTCAGTATCACTATGTTCGAGAGCGGATCGTGGATTCGGAGCTGGTGGTGGTCTATTGTCCTACGGCGGCCAATGCAGCTGATCTCTTTACGAAGCCGTTGCCTCAGGCTTCTTTGCTTCATCACATGCGGTTCTTGGGTCTTCAAACTCTCCCAGGAGTTGAGAGGGGGTGTTAGCCTGCTCTTATTCAGTCTCAGTCTGTCATCTCCTGGTTGTGAGCTCCTGTCAGAGTCTGACAGGAGACAGAGGAGCTCTGTCAGTGTGTTTTTAGGATGCTTTAGTCAGCATGCAGCCTTGGGCATTTTACAGCCCAGATCTAGGCTGTTTTTGGGGTGACTGCCCATTATTTTGGGCAGTCGGACCAGTTCTGGTCAGTCGGACCAGATCTGGCCATAGTCGGCCAGATCTGGCCAGGTCGGCCAGTTTAGCTGGTCGGCCAGTTTTCTGGCTGGGGGCTATTTATAGCTGCCCCCCCAGTCAGTCCAGCATTTTATGCTCTGCAGGTACAGCACTGCTCCCTCCGTCTCCGTCTCCGGCATTGGTGCTGCCTCTGCTTCCAGTCTGTCCTGGTTCCCTCACTGACGCTCCGGGCTGCGTGCAGGGACTGTTCTGTCCATTCCAGTGTATTCAGCATTCATCTCAGTCAGTGCAGACTTTCTTCCTTCATTCTCTGCTTCCTCTCTCCTCTCCTCTGTGTTCGTGTTCTTCTTTCGCTGCGCACTCTCATAGCAAAAGTGTCATGACAATCAATCCCTGGGCGCTAGGTAAAACCTTTAGCAACAAGGCGAGCCTTGTGCTTGTCCAAAGAACCATCGCTAAGGTACTTGGTCTTGAAGACCCACTTGACGCCAATCACCTTCTTATTCGAGGGGCGAGGCACAAGTAACCAAGTGCCATTCCTCTCAATAGCCTCCAACTCGGCTTCCATAGCTTTCTTCCATGGTGCGGACTATAAAGCCTCCTTCAAGGAGGTGGGCTCTCGATCCTGCATAACACGGGTCATCAAACAATAGTTAGAGCAAACAAGCTCCGAAGAATGTGCTTGGTGCTGCCGTGACCGCCGCGGACCATCCTGCGGTCCCCACTCCTCAGGGACCCCCTCGATCCCTGAATCACGGAGTGTGTCACGGGCCCAACGAGGAGGAGGCCAGACCTCGCCTCGTCTCTCTCCATCAACTGAAGACTCTGAGATATCCATCAGTGGTAACTCCTCAGGGGTGACCGGTGGAACAGTAGACTCTGTATTAGAAACAAAATCAGAATCAAAAGGCACGGGCTCCAAAGGAACTATCGCAGGAGCCCAACTCTCCCCTGGATCTCCAAGAACGGGATGCTCCTCACCTGCTACTATGGCCGGAACCTCCACGAACCGCACATCTCGACTGGTGTACACATCCCGCTTGACGGGATCATACAAACGATAGCCTTGGGACTGAGAGCTGTAGCCAACAAACACCTGTCTTCGGGAATCTGCTTCAAATTTATCACGATGAGTCTTGGGAATGTGAACATAGGCATCATACCCAAAGACACTAAAATAAGAAACATCGGGCTTGGTCCCAAAGTAGGCCTCAAAAGGTGTTATCCCATCAACGGCCGAAGTGGGGGATCGGTTAAGGATGTGGACTGCAGTAGCCACAGCCTCGGCCCACAGAAACTGAGGTGTCTGTCGGTGCTCCATCATGGTGCGCGCCATCTCAATCACACTTCGGTTCTTCCGTTCAAGAATGCCATTTTCTTGAGGAGTGTTGGTATTAGCAAACTCCTGGTGAATACCTTTATCTGCACAAAAACGAGCAAACTCATTAGAAACAAATTCACCACCCTTGTCGTATCGCAAGGTCTTCAATCGCTAGTCTGATCGGTTCTCCTCAAAGAGAAGCCAATCCTTGAAGTGGAAGAAAGCTTCTGACTTCAATGCCAAGAAATAGGCCCATGTCATCCTACTGTAGTCATCTATGATCAACATGAAGTACGAGCTCCCTCGCAAGGACTCGTTCCTCATAGGGCCACAAAGATCTGTAGATACAAGCTCCATCGGTGAAGTAGACCGCCGCGAAGCTTTGTTGGGAATCGCATCCCTATGCTGTTTCCTACGAATGCAAGAGACGCATGGCTGCTCGCTCACCACTATGTCCGGCAACCCTCGAACAAGCTATCCACGTGACGCCCTCCGAAGATAATCATAGTTGAGGTGACCAAACCGAGCATGCCATAGCTCTGATTGTGTCTGAGAGGTAAGAAGAAGAGTAGAGAGGGCGGTGGAAGACTTCAATTTGTAGATGCCGTTCTCCGCATATCTGGATGAGAGAACCTTCCTTGACCCACGATCAAGGACTCGCACCGAATCGCTGTCAAACTCCACCAAAAGTCCAAGGGAACAAATCTTATGAACTGACAGTAGATGATACCCTAAACCGGGTACATGCAAGACCTTCGAGGTATGGGTACCACCATGTCCATCTGGAATAAGCTGCATCTCACCCCGTCTTGCAATAGACACCGAAGAGCTATCTCCAATGAGAATCTGCCCACGCGGTCGCAACTGGGCAACACCATCTGATGAAGGAGTCATGTGCCGGGAGGCACCACTGTCAACAATCCACTCTCGAGCCTGGGGAGCTGTCATTGCAGCATCAGAAGCATTCGGTGTAGACTCCTCAATGACAGCTAGATGAAGAAACGCAACTGATGAGGGTGCAACCACCACTCCAGAATCCTTCATGTCCTTCTTGTTGGTGTCCTTCTTGTCTTTGTCAGGGCAATCCTTCTTCCAATGGCCGGTTGTTCCACAAATATGGCATGTGGATACTTTGTCCTTGTCCTTGTCCTTCTTTAACTTATTATCCCCCTTCGTCTTTTGGTCCTTCCCCTTCTTCTGAGAGGCTTGACCTATCAGTGCCTCCAACTTGGAAGCATTCTGTCCCTTCAATTGTTCCTCTTGGTCCAAGACCATAGGAACCAACTCTTTCCACCGAAGAGTGGACTCTCGCCCCGAAGCAATGAGGGCGGAGTAGAAAGCACCGAATCGTGGTGGCAACTGAGACAAGAGTGTGATCGCCATGTCTTCAGAGGAAATCGGCTTCCCCGCATTCTGAACCTGCATCTGAAGCTGTCTAAGCTTGTTGATGTGCTCCCGCAACGAAGAAGACTTGTTCACGGACAAGGTCCGCATCTGCACCTCCAAAGAAACCCGCTTCATAAGGGTCATCCAGTTATACATCTGATCAAGCTCCAGCCATATCTCCCGAGCGGCCGTCAAGTGCTCGATGTGGGCTATCACGGCTGTAGTACAAGACAGAAAAAGAAAGGAACGAATCCTGGCATTCAGTTTGTCCTAGTGAGACTGTGCCTTGACCAACTCCGCACGAGCATCGAAAGAGAGTTTGGACTCATCTCTCACCGAGGGCCGGTCGATCTCTTGTACAAGCTTTGCCAAATCGTAGGACTCAAGGATGGCTAACATCATCACGCGTCAGATGCGGTAGTTGTCGCCATCGAGCTTCTGATCTGCGGGAAGAGCCGGTAAGACAGGCACCTTCCGGTCCATAATCGCCTGGAACTCCAAGTCAATCTCTGTAGACATCTTCACCTGTCCTTCACAAACACAAAAGCAGCCCCCTCTGACTGTGAAAGCTCAGCCTGCTAGGGCTCTTCCGCGTCCCGAAACTTCTTCACCCGCCGGAGGCGATGAAAAAGCAAAACCTGCACTTGAAAGCTGAAAACTCAAACTTCCTCCTCGTCAAACAGCAGCAAATCCACCACCTGGACTCCTTTCCCACGCGCTCACGCTCGCTTCAGCCTTGTTTCGAAGCGCACTCCTGCCTGCCCTCAAATGCTGAAAACGCAGCCTTGTGTCATGATGGAAACTCCTCTTTAGGTTGGTTCTGCACTCAGTCAGCCCTTCAACACTACTCTGATACCATGTCAGAGTGCAGCGGTGCGAAAGCGTAGGACTGAGAGAGAGAGAACGCAGAGAGAGAGGAGAGAGAGGAGAGAGAGAGACAGTGGAAGATGAAGATCTGCTGTATAAAGTGTGCTGTATACAAAGATATGCAGATATATACACGGGTGCAGTGCGCTGGACTACGTGTCTCCACCTCGACGATGCAACCTGCTATTCACCTCAAAGTCCGCTGCAGTCTGCACGATCTCCTATCTGAAATCTGCGAACAGAGACGGAATCTGCGCGAGCCTCCAGCCTGTAATCTGCGAGCAGAAGAATGTGGGAGACTGCTAGAAATCACGGCTATAAATAGCCAAGAACTGGGCGCCAAATAACTGCCTGTTGGCTGCATTAAATGCAGCCGACTATACTGTACCAGGTCGGACTGCCACATGGCAGTCCGACTGTACAGAATGGCTACAGTCCGACCAGGCGACTAATCTCTAACAGGGCGGTAGTGTACAACCAAAATAAATAAATGCTTTCACCCAATTTAACAGTCGCCCACTTTACCTGAACTTAAAGACATAGAATCAAGAAGACATACAGGAAGCTAGAATACTCCTGTTGCAACACATACACCCTGTTGGCCCCTAAGTTAGGCGCCCCTTGCGGTATTTCTTTATTTTTAAAAAGAGAAAGTACAATGGGCTGTCTTTCACCTATTCTGGGTGAAATTTGACAGCATAACAGTACAATTACTGACCCAAATCAAGTTGACCAGGAGGGGAAACTCTGCCCAAGTCTGAATCTTCTGGCTGGAGTGCAGAATTGGCCATTTCAACCTGCTGTATTTACTGGTTCAGACCTGTTCTGAAACCTGTTTACAACTCATATTGTTCCCTATACTATTCAGCCCACTGTAATTACTGGTTCAGACCTGTTCTGACACCTGTTCTCAGCTCATATTGTTCCCTGCACTATCCTGCATCATCTGGGCTGAGTGCCCCTTGATTCTGACATCAATTGGGCTCTGAATTAACCTCTGAACAGTCCAAAAACAGTACTGATTCAGTGCTGTTTCAGACACTTACTTGGTGAGGTTACCACCCTCACCTATCCCTGCTGGGACAGCATACAACCGCTCCTGTTCCTGGAGAAAGGAGGCTCTTGCTTCATGCAAAAACAGCATATTCCCACACAGCTGTACCTGAATCAGAAGAAAGACCCTTGATTTTGCAGCATACCCATACTGTCAGGGAGAGAAAGAGAGAGAGTAGGAAGCAAGCTCAAGCCTCTGTCCATCATAGACAAGGTAGACCAGCTCTCAAGAGCTCTCCATCTGCAGCAATCCATCACCCTTTCACAAAATGAGCCCCCCCATGCATTGAAACTCGTTTTTGTGCTACCCTCTCTCTCTTTTGGGAATTTATGCCCGAATTGTGACACATGGCATACATGTAACAATTTTCATGTTTAAACCTTTCGGTCTAAAATTCTCCATCCTTGGTTCAAATTTTGACCTTGGCACAAACCAGAGGATTAATCCTCGTACAAAAACGAAGATAATGACGCGAATAGATTCTGGGGTCCAAAAATAGTAACTCCCTAAATTTTAGGAGTTGCTTCCATTGAATCCCCACTAGTCTTCTGATCATCTTTGCAGACTATGGCTATATCCAAATCTGTAATGTAGCTCAACTGAAAGTGAATTTCCACCGATGACCCCACATGAACTAATCTCTTGAAGATTTGTCCATCTTCACTTTGAACTAGTCTCTTCCAAGCTAGTTCTTCAACACACTTGTCCATATACACTTTCACAAGTCTCTTCCAGACTTGTCAATCTACAGTGCCATCAGTCTCTTTCAGACTTATAATGGACCTTAACTGTCCAGTCTTGACTCACTGAACATTCCTGTCCGTTTCACATACTGGCCATGCAACTCAAGCGTTTAGATTTCAAAAGGGATCCTTCCAAAAAGAAAAACCAAATAAAATATGTAATAAAGAAATCAACAAAAAGGTAATAGTTGTCACAGACTTGTGACAGTGTGACACCACCCAACCCAAAGCATTAGTACACATTGCTAATAAAACTAGGCCAGAGGATAGCTTGGCCTAATGTACCTTCTGAGATCACACGAATTAGTGAATGTACCATCGGTAGCTACTTTAGCCTTAGCAATGCCAAACAAAACCATAACAAAATTCATAAATCTTTTACCAAAACCTTTGGTGGTTTGTTTGGTAACTGTTAGTCTCACAAGTCATTTTGGCCTCTTGTAGACGTTAATAAAGCATCTCATGTCATTTCATCTCTCTCTCTCTCTCTCTCTCTCTCTCTCTCTCAAGCATACATGCCTCTTATTTGTATGATCATTCATGTATGATGTATCCACTCCTAAGTATGTACTTGTAAGTTGTAACGCATGTTGCGCATGCGGCATATGCCATAGAGGTTTTGGCATGTTACCCTCAAGTATTCATCTTATATACTCCAATAGCATTGCTATTTAGACTTTAGACATATATTCTATCATCTATAGTTCAAGATAATGAAGTTATTTTTTTTTAATACTAATATCGTACCGTACCTTATAAAATCTTAATATACCATTTAGTACCGTATTTTATCGTACCGTACTACACCATACTTTTCGTACCTGACAACTATGGAGGTGCATCCACTCTTTTGCAAAGACAGCCTACCCCCTTCATGCATCGCAAAAGAAGGGAGTGCCTTTCTAATGATCTAAAAAGGAAATCGTAACTTCAATCAATTAAAGGAAAAGCTTACTTTTGATTTTGCCTAACCTTCAAAAAGCTTTTGTGGAGCAATGTGATGAGTTCTCATGCAAGGTTACCAAGTGGTAGCCTATGACAGTAGAGTTCTATAGGGTGCTGAAAAGAATTCGCCATCTTACAGAGTAAGCTTTCAGATATCATCATATTCTTTTTGTGTGGAAGGGATATGTCACTAGAATGTGATTTATCTCTCGCTCTTTGGGAAGATCTAGGATATTGCACGAGTTGCATTGGACATGGGTAGGACCGACGTAGGTCTATCGATGGTTAAGGTTATGTAAATAAACAATCAATTAATTGTGTGCATACATTTGATTGATTCAAATGAGCCTCAATGTGGAAGTTTTCATAAATTATTAAATTTGCATGTGGCCAAAGCTTTGGGCCAAGGAGCTTAAATTTAAGAAATTAATGGATAAATAATTAAAAGTTCAACTAAAAAGTAAGCAAATGCAAGAAAAGCAAGAGAAACACATGAAAGGTGAAAGAATGAAGCTTTCCAACACACAAATGCTTTATCAAATAGATCATGACTATAGCAACCAATCTAGACCTATTATTGTTGATTGTGTTGCTTCTGACACTAGTAAAGCTGTCCCTGGTGCTGGCAATGCTGTTTTAATACTTGTGATGCTATTTTGATGCAAGCAATGGCTTTTCTAGACCAAGCTGTGGCAAAATTGAGCAAGGCAAAGTCTGTTCTGGTGCAAATGATGCTGTCCTAGGCAGGGCAATGCAATTTTGAACATGTTCATGTGGTTCTAGAGCTGTTCTAAGTACTTCTACTAGGTCCTATGTTCTTCCTATTGTGCTTTGTGGCATTTGGAGATCATTCTATGAGAGTGCACAATAGAAGAAGAACACAAACACAGAGAGAGAAGGGAAGAGAGAGACTAAAATAAACGCAAGGAATGGCAGAAGAAAACTACACTGACTTGAATGAAATGCTAGATACAAAGGAGACTAATCAGTCCCTGCATGCAGCCCAAAGCATCAGTGAGGGCACCAGATCAAGCTGATAACAGAGAATGCACCAGATGGTGGAGGATTGCCACCAAATAACAAAGTGAGCTAAGCTCCTCCATCTCCATCAAACACTAACAAAGCTCACAACTAGGAGATGAAAGCAATGAAATAATATAGGCTAACATTTTTGAGAAGCACAAGAAATCTTGTTAGAGGGTTTTCTTCTGCACTAATCATGAAGAAGCTAGGTAACATTGTGATCTTCTATTCAAAGGCCAAAGTACTGGGTGCATGGTAAGTAAAGATCATGTCTAGTGTGGGCTTTCCAAAATCCAGGAAATGCGGGAGGAGAATCTGGCAAGATCCTGGGTTCAGGCAGATTGGTCTTCTCGTGCTTTTGTGGATGCATAGCAAATATTCTCAGATCTGGCAATCTGGATCTTGCCTAGTGAGAACAGCTGGAGATAGGTTTTTGAGCACTGCAGATCCAGTCAGCAAATGTACTGAATTGGCATGTTGACAGCTGAGATTAGAGATCCAATGACCAAGATTCTCCAAACAATTGAACCAAAAATTCAGTAATGACAGAAATACCAAAAGGGGCACCAAGCTTTGGGGCAAATCTTTCTTGGTGTCGTGGTTGTAGGGGCATTCTAGCTCCACTACTTTTCTGTTGCTAAATTTCAATTCTTAAAATGAAGTTCTTGCAAGTGAAGATCAACAGCCCTTTGTTCTACCAAAGGCCAGTTTCAGCAGTGCATTCCAAATGAAAGGGAGGATATTTTGTCATCAATATTAACTTGCAGTAAATCAGGTCAGGCATGACCTGTAAGGCAGCTCAGTACATACATGGCAATATTAGTGAAGGCCTTTTCTTTTGCACAACTAAGTCAAACTTTTTCCAGCTTCAATTTGGTGATCTCTTGTCAGCAGCTGGTCTAAACAGATTCCAATCACGTAGCCTCCTGGTCAATATCACTACGGAATAGTTCCTGCGCATTGATTGGGGCCTTCAGTATGACCTGTGTCTGTTCTGTGCATATTGGCGAGCCCACAGTAAGAGGATGAAAAAGCCAATGCGAAGAATAAAAGATCCATAGAGACCCTAGGCTTAACAGAGAAGAGAGAATGCAGCAGAGGCTTTTCCATTTAGAAGGTGCAGTATATTAATTTATGTTTGATCCTGTGGAAAATGAGCTTTCTTACACAGCCCCCAGAAACCTGTTCCTATAGAAGAGCCCAGGTATCTATCCCAAGTGCTTACCATTGAAAAAGTTTGCCTGGTTCAGGTCAAAAATCTTTGTACGTTCATCATCTCCTGCAACATTTGACCTTTCTGACTCAGGCGGACTGCTTTGCTCTGCTTTAGGAGTCCCTTCAGATGAGTGTGTGGACAAATTCTGTTGCTCCGGAGTGTCTGGCAAAGGTGTCATGGGTAGAAAATGAAGTCCATCCTCAGAATCATCAGAATCACTAAAGGCAGCAACTTTATCTGCTGTCATAATATCAACATCTTCATCCTCGTCAACTTTTGAAGGTTTCACCTGCTCACAGCCATAATAGAACCCTATTAGTCACCACTTTGCCTTGAAAACTCATGTCAAATCAAATGATTAGATTGATCCTGATCTACCTTCTCAGTTTCAGGCTTTATGTCAAATTCATCCTCCCTTTCAACATATTCCTCGTTCTCCTCTAGTTCCTTAAAATCAGGAGCAAAAGCACTCCAGTTCTCTGTGTAGTCCTTGGCCCAAATATATATAACACCTGCTGACAGAGATAGTGAAGCAAGAATAGGACGACAAGGATGCCAAGCAACATCAGTCACACCCTCCTTGGGCCCTTCGAGTACAGTTGCCAATTGTCCAAACTTATTCCAAATATATATTTTATGTTCTCCTTTTAAATGAGAAGCACCTGCAACATATTCACCATCACCACTAAAACATGCTGCCTTCCACTGCATGCGATTGACTTTATCTTGAAGATCTTTAGACAACACAAGGCACTGAGATCCCCACTGCTTCAGGTCCTCATAAGAACAGTTTTCCCTGTTAACACCTACCATGACAGCCAGAGCCTCTGCAGCATTCTCTATTGGCAGTAAATTCTCATACACTCTGATTGCCCTGTCATTGGATATCACGAGCAAATAACGACCATTTCGGCTGACCACGATGTGTCTTATGAAGGCCCCTCCAGGAATCGGCACAACAGCAGAAATCTGCTTGCTTGCCGTATTGATGACAAGGATATCCCCTTTAGCATTCCCAACATAAACAAGGTCGCCTCTTTTGTTGAAACTAGCAGCTGAAGGACAAAATTGAGGGTTCCCATTTACAGGCTTATTGCGTGCCTGATTAGTAGCATCCGATCCTCTGGAAAGAGAAACTGGGAGTGTATATGTGCTACCAGAGTCAAAATCTACAAGAACAGGGGCATTAGACATGGGGCATGCAAGGCATAGTGAAGGAGCAGTTACACCCGGATGAAGTCGAGCCAGAAGTGCGGTCTGCTGTAAACTCATTGATGCAATCTTGGCCCCCTGGACAACATCCCAGAGAGCTAGAGACTTGTCTGTGGCTGAAGCTAAGAGACGACGCCCACATTTAGACCAGCTCACACTTGTTATTGTTGCAGCACAGCTCTTATCGCGGAGCTCTTTGGCAACACCTCGTGTATCAAAATCCCATATGATGCATGCACCATCTGCACACCCCACTGTCACAAACCCATAGCTACAAAGTTATATGGCATCCTCTGACTGAAACACAAAACCAAGAGTATTTGTTGATTAAAACTGCAATTTTTGCTAGACTTTCTAATGCAGAATATTTAAGAGGTGTAAGAAATTAATCTTTGAACTTGAGCAACCCCGGTTAATTCTCACATGCACCAAATGGAAGTTTCCATGAGAATCAATCAAAACAAAGAAAGTCCTTGCTGTGGCAGTTGAGGCTTGCCTCGCTGGAGAGAATTTTAACAATCTTCACATTTCAACATAGTTTTTGTGACTGCCAGCTTATAAACATATCATCCAGGCTCATCTGATCTCTGTCAAGTCAACTGAAGAACATATTCAAAGCTACAATCCAGCTGCTTGGGCTCCAACAAAATCTCAATTTGCTGTTCTAGTATCCATTTTGGCACAAAATTGCCCCCCCATTCAGTTCACAAAAGACATTCAGTGCACACTCAACATACACAAACATAGGCACCCGTACACATATTAGGTGAGTATGAGGAGGTTCGAGCAGCCTATCAACAGCGTGGTGGACACAACGTCCTAACAGGAAGTGCAAACATGCCAAAATCAAATTCTAAAACCATATAATAACACAACCAAAAATTACATTGCCCTGCTTTTCTCGGTCCACCCTGTGGTTGACAGAAAGCCATCCATGTAGCTGGCTAAAATGAAATCTTTAATCAAACACAGTGCATTGGGAGAATACCTGCCAGCAGGGTTCCCCTGCGATTGAAAGCCATGCATTTGGCAATCCCATGCTCCAGGTATTCTTCTATAACTTCCGGAAAGTCATTCTGAAATGGGTCTGCAAGGAGGGTAGATCAAATATTCACTGGTCAGGCTCACATGGAGGAAGAATAATGCATTTGAAACAGCAATAAACCCACACAAAAACAATTCACAATAAATTTTAGAAAAAATTCCCCAATTGTTCCCACATTGTGAATTATGACAACATTACAAGCTCCCGCTCAGAAGGCAACACACCTAGCTAGGTTTGGTTGGGGGCGGGGGCTGCTGGCCCTCCACCGCATATGTAGGTGTGCAGTGCCTCCCTCTAGCAGAAGCTCATGATGTTGATCACTGTAGAGAAAAACAAGGGAAAAGAACCCCCATGCCAGCAACCTCCCACCCCAATCACACCTAGCTAGGTAGGCACTGAGGTGGAAGCTCGTGATGTTGAACACTGTAGGGAACAACAAGGGAAAATAGTCACCCCGGACCAGCAGTCCCCCCACCCCCAATCGCACCTAGCTAGGTGTGCGGTGCCTCCAGACCAGAATCTCATGATGTTGAGCACTGTAGGAAAAAACAATGGAACCAGCCCCTTTTCCCACATCCCGGGGCAACAGGCCGCCCACCCTCCCCCCAATAGATGTGGTCCCTCCCTGACAGAAGCTCATGATGTTGAACACTGTAGATAAAAACAAGGGGAAAAGAGGCCCGTGTCCCACATGGGAAAATGTCAAAATCTTCTTGTGCGCTTGCAGGACCTCAGAATTTACCTAAAAGAGAGAGATTCATAGCTCCTGTTCGGGCAAAAGGCTACGGCATTGTCCGAGCCCTTGGTGTCAAAACGGCGGCGCAGAGTCAAGCAGACCTGTTGTTCGCTCTCTCCCCTTCGATGGAAATTCGCGACGGAGGGAGAAATTCAGGGCCCGTGCTGTCCTCCTGTCGCGTCCAGATTACTTCGCCGCAGGAGGCCCTCCTCTGCTTCGATTGCAGCTCGTCTTCTTCTGCCATCTCAGAGCAGTCCTTGCGGGCTTCCGGTTAAAAACCAAGCCGGCGGAAGCATTCAAAATCAAGACTTTACACAACAAAGGACTTGGGTTGCAGAACGCACCAACCTTCGCTCTTCGGTATGGAAGGAGTAAGTTAGAGGACTTGTATGGATTAATGATTATTTGAACTCTTTTGCTTTTTTCAATGCCATTAATCAAAATTTTATATTGACTAATGATTTGATCTCTTTGATTTGTTGGAATGCTACTAGTTACATGATTTATAAATGATTTGATTTCTATAATTTTTTTAGTACCATTAATTAGAGGATTTATCATGAGTAATGATTTGGTTTCTATAATTTTTTAAATGTCATTGTCCTGTGATTTTTTTTATCGAATACTCATTTGCTAATTTTAGTGCACGAGATCCCAATTCAAAACAATAGTACCTCATTCTAACTTCTATCACTTCATCAAACCATGGAGGTTTGGTGCTTCAGCCTTACAAGGATGTGGTAACATCTTCCATTAAAAACCTCTACATTTTCCTCTTCAAATACAACCCTCTGAATCCATTCTAATAGTTGATCTAATGCCTTCCAATCAAGAGGCTCCTCCTCACATAAAGATTGGTATTGGATCGTGTACTACAAATTGGTGATCAAAGCTCCCTACATTTGAATCCCATCAATATTTTGTATAGCCTCTTATGCATCATAGTTCTAATAAAGTTTGGAGGGATGCAATCTAGATCAACCACCGTTTCCTTATCATATAGGAGACTTTTATTTTCAAGTTATTTGATTAATTTGGCTCTTCTTTTGCTTTATGCTTTACTTATAAATGCTAGTTTTTGCCCATTGAGTTTTTGCTTATAACATTGTCAAGCAAATTCTTACAAATCGCCCCATCCTGAAGGTTTGTTTCCTTTCCTTCTTAGAGATCCTTGATTAATGTACCTGCCCTGAAAACTAAGGAGTATTGGCTAGTAGCCACCCAATAGCCTTCATTAACATGTAATATGGACCAAGTTAGAGCCTACATCATGACATCTATTGGGTCTTAAATGATAGAGAGACACACATACTCCACTTCACCACCATCTCCATCCTCACAATCTTTATCCCTTCAACATTCCATTCTCAACCCAGCTCCATCACTGTCACCCTCTCCATATCATAACAACCTTCATCCTCTTCCTCTCTATCTCTTCATCACCCCATCTTCATGCCCACTCCATCACCCTTACCCTCTCTATAGCAATACCATATCCATCCTCACCTCACTCCATCTACCATCATTTCCATTAGTGCACTCACAAAGTGTCCTAGCAACTACGCTCCCTAAAGAGGCCATCAAACATGATATTGT
Organism: Lygodium microphyllum; assembly: GCF_053477565.2. Taxonomy (NCBI): domain Eukaryota; kingdom Viridiplantae; phylum Streptophyta; class Polypodiopsida; order Schizaeales; family Lygodiaceae; genus Lygodium; species Lygodium microphyllum. The sequence continues at coordinate 42,196,516 of NC_141162.1, forward strand.
CCCTCTTTAGGTTCTTAAGAGTTTCCTCATCTTAAAGTAGTTCCATTGTTTCCTTCTTATAGATCCAAACCCTTGTAGGTTACCCTAGATGACTCAAGGAGTTCAATGTGAGAGGAGAACGATCAACTTGTCGATATTCTTTCAAATCAATCAAACTCACTTATTGCTCTTTGCAAAGCTCTAGCCACCTATTCTACACCTTGAAACTAGGACAAAGAAGTAGATGCATACATTTGATTAAGAACCATATCAAACTCTCTCCTCATAAGTCCTTGATTGGAGTGCACACTCCCTAGCTCAAGCTAAAGGCTCCTTTTTATTATTTCCTATATATATACACATATGTAAATATAACAACTTGATTCACAACCTTTTTCCCCACCCACAATGCATGTATAGCCTCTATACATAGAACCAATTTCACTTCTTCCATTCATTGTATGCTCCCACTCAATAACTACATCTAGATCTAATTTCAACACCCATTTTCAAAACAAGCTTCTCTTCACACTACCATTAAGACCCTTGACATTGAATGTGGCCACTTTGATCTAATCCTATATCATTTTTTCTTTTCTCCTTAGGATTTTTCATTCTTTCAAATCTCTTATCTCCATTATCTAGTTCATCACCTTGCTCATTAAATGAATCATTAACCACTATATGGTCTTGCTTCTTAGGCTTGCCGACATTAATTAGAGCTCCAAACCAACCATGTTCATTGACTCCATACCGGCAGGCTCCAAAGATAGAACTAATTTCAATCTTTGCATCCATCCCTAGATATTCCATGCCCAACTTGTTTAGAGGTGCTCTATTGAGTTGTGTCAAGATATAAAATTTCCCTTTATTACTATTATGTACATCTACTTTTTTCCAAAAACTCTACTTTTCAGTGTCATTTTCTTTTGCTCACTTTACTCGTTATCTTTAACCACATCCATCCATGATCCTTTTTTTGCATAAAATTTAGTCTTATCTCCATCTTTTGTTATATTTGGACACACTATGAAATATTGCCCCCACATGCCATATATGCACCAATAAATCTACTCGAGAATACTTGGAGCTTGATCTCCCCCACATAAAGAACATCCACACGTGGATACTCATGTTTACTTTGCTTGCATCCCAGAGGAGGCATAGCCTATTCCCAAAAGAGCTTGCCAACATTGGAATAGAAACTAGTTTTCCTAGGTGTTAACCCCAAGTCGAGATGGCGGAGAAAGATGGCAGAGAAATGAAGGAAAAAGCGGAAAAAAGATGGAAAAAGAGCAAAGACATGCAGGCAGCCTCTAAAGCTAAGTTGGGGCAAAAAGCGCAATTTTAAATGAAAGGCGCCTCAAAAAGCTCTAAAAACTCTTGTAAAAGAGCTTCAGGCTCCCTCTTGTGCCAATTCTAAAACATTAGACGGGTGTAGGCTAGAGGCATAAGGCTAGAAGAGGGAAATAGAAAAAGGACCTTGCCACAATAGCCGATCATGTGAAAAAGGGATGGGTGCCCATGGGATTTTAGGGCTTGTATATAAAGTTCAAAAAAGTGAATGGAAGCTCATTCTTTGGGTGTGTGGCTAACAAGAGTTCTCTTCTTCTTCTCTTCTTCTCTTCTCCTTGCTTGCGTGTGCTCTTGAGAGAGGGAGTGTGAGAGTGTGAGGAAGTGAGTGTGTGGGAGTGAGGGATCAAGAGTGTGAAGCTCTTCACCATCTCCTCTTCTCTTCTTCTCTTCTTTTCTCTTCTCTTTTCTCGTGCGCGCGGCTATGGCGGATGGAGCTTGGAGATGGAGGAGGCTTGAGTATGCTTGAGCTAGTATCTAGGATCGTGGCTACTAGCGTGTGCGAGAGAGGAGGCAACTCATTTCGGCATCAAGGTAAGCTCACTACACTCGTAGGATCGACGGCACGTCGGCTAGGTGAGAGATAGCCATTAGAGCTCGCTTGAAACGCTTGAAACAATAAGCGGTCCGTGGGTCTTGGCGGTTGAGTGTGAGCTCCCTCTACATTTTGGTTCCATTGCCGGGACCAACGGATTCAAGCTTGAGCACTTGCGCACCTCATATCGAGCATTGAAGTAAGGGATTCATCCCTGAACCAGAGCTTGAGATAGGTAGGAAGTTAGGTTTTTTTATCTAAGCAAGTAAGCATTTTGGGCTATTTTGTTTGTTTGATGATTGGAAAACATGGAGAAATCATTTCAGTTTTTTTCTTTCGATTCTTGTTGCATTTAGCATAGGTTAGGATTAGGAAATCAAATCGGAAAAGGGTAGGGTTTACCGTTGCAAAACATGGCACAAATCATGCAAAAAATGGCAAAAGATTGCTTGGGATGCTTAATGTCGGCAAGTGCGTGATTGGGACGTCCAAACTTTACCCGGAAAGGGGTTTAAGGGCCAAGAAGCCAAGGGAGAGCTCATTTGCAACCCTTGCATAGAGAGAGAGAGAGAGAGAGAGAGAGAGAGAGAGAGAGAGAGAGAGAGAGAGAGAGAAAGAGAGAGAGCCCGCAAAGAATCGATTCGATCTTATCGCCGGAGAGCCTACCATCGCTTCAGGTATATCAATCACTTCCCCTTGCACCCTAGTTGTGATTTGGAAGGTTGTGTGTGAAATGATTAGCTAAATTGTCAGTTTCGATCAAAATTGCCTTGGTGCTGCCTCGTCGCGCGGTACTCGGCCCGTCCAAGCAGCTCGTTTTTGGGCCAAGTCCCAGAATCGGCCCTTGGCCCTTTGTCTTTCGGCCGACTCGGCCCAAAACCCTACTCGGCCTATCTGAGTGACATCACTTGGCCCCACTTACAAACTTGGCACTCAGCCAACCATCCTACTCGGCCCTCGGCCCCCATCCAAGCGACCCAATTCAGCCCTTGGCCTGCGCAAAACTCGACCCTCAGACAAACCTGATTCAGCCCTCAGCCTGTGTGCCTCGGCCCGTCCGAGTAGACTCCCTTAGCCTGTCCTAGTGGCCCCGTCCGAGTGGACCTTTTTAGCCCGTCCGAGTCAGCACCTCGGCCCGTCCAAGTCGTCCGGGCGCCTCAGCCCCTGCAATTTGGACAAGTTGGGTTGAGTGTGGACTTTTTCAAAATTTCCAGAAATTTGACCAGACCCAGCTAGAGCTCAGCTGCACAACCTATCCCAAGTCCTCCTGATGCTCAGAACTCGATTCTGGTGCAAGGAATAGGCAAACTTGTAAGGCACAGCCGCTTAGCAGCTTGTGTAGGCTGTCACGAGACCTAGAGTCCTAGAGACAACCGACTGAGCCATAAACCCTGGCCAGACCAAGAACGAGCAAGTCAACGTAGCAAGAAAACCCGAAACCCTGTCAAGACGGCCAGAGAATCGATCGACAAGCCTATCAGGCCCAAAATGAAGCGAGAGCGTGTAAGACGCTTAGATATTGTTTGCCGCACTCACCTTGAGTTTGCGCACTTGAAGTACGCTTAAGGAAAACTAAAAGCCTAATTGAGCACAAGTGCACAGGAAGGAACACGCACACTGAGAGGAGATAAATTAAGGATTGTATTTAATAAGTCAAGGAACTCACTCAGATGAATAACTCAAGGATCCCACCAATAAGAGAAGACCCAAAGACATAGACAGACTATCAACACACAAAGTAGGACCAAGCAAGAGATGCCAAAGAGGTGGATTTGACAAACTTACTCAACCTGATTGATAGCTTGGTGGAGCACAAGAACACGACGATGGCAGAAGAAAACCTAGCCCGTAGGCCGAACGAGAAACTCAACTTAGGAGTCTTCCTAGAGGCGATTCAGCAGCTAGTTAGTAGCTACGATGCGTATGCCCGGTATGAGCACTGCGGTAGGACATCAGATGCCATCATCGCAGACTTAGAAGAGGAGAGGAAGCTAGCCTATAAGGCACTGCAAAGCATAGTAGAGTACAATAGAGACCAGCAGGGTAGGAGTCAAAGGCAAAGCACAGAATTGCGCGAGGTACAGCGGGTGCTGAACCTAGCCAGTAGAAACCGAACTGATCATGAGAGAGCTCTGAAAGGAGACTTAACACTGAGCGAGCTTCTCATGAAGCGAATTCTAAACAACACAACAGCAGAGCAAAGTGCCGCAACATTAGCGACATTAGTGCTAGTAGGATTAGGAGCAAACCAAGGCTCCAAGAGCCAATCCAAAATCCCAATCGTTGCAAAGCATCTCGACAAGTACTAGATCCATACAATTTTGTAGAGCAATTCGAGCAAGTCTGCGAAGCCAATGGCCTCACCGACTTGACTCAACGCTCTCAAGCGTTCGTGCTCTACTTAGGTGACAAGGGTAGGACTTGGTATACGAGTTTAGATGCCGCAGAGCGAACCAACTTCAACGGCCTCAAGAATCTCTTCACATCAAGAGATTTGCCGAGCCTTGATACTCCGACAATTTGCTAGTGCGACTAATGAATGTCAAGCAGAAGGAGAGGGAGAACATTCACGATTACATGACCCACGTGAGGAGTCTCTTCAAGAGAATCCCTATAGGCGAACGACCAACTGAAAGAGCAGTGTCAACTGTATTCATCAGCGGAATTCGAAATGAGGAAGTGTATAAGGCTTTGGCAGGCAACTCAAGCTTGCAGGGAGACATGCTAGCTAGGGTTTTTGAGGAAGCTATCAGAGTTGACGACCAGTTGAAATAGAGAAGCTCCATGAGCTTAAACTCAGAAGAAACCAACTCGTGGAGCTTAGAGAGAGCTTCAACCTCTAGCGAACGATTAGGCCCAACCACCCAAGATAAGGGGAAAGCCACTGAGACAAACCAGGACTTGGCTGATATAAAGATGGAGATAGCCAAGGTGCATGACATGTTGAGACGACCAACACGTCCACATGTCCAATGAGTGTACTGTGGTGGAAACCACTTGCCGCCGAGTGTCAAGACCCTAGGTCAAGACCTTGCACTAACTGCGGTAGGTTTTGTCACGACATCGCACATTGTAGATTACCAAGAAGACTTCTGTACTCGCAATCATATGGCTAGCCCTACCTAGCGAACAGGCCACATCCATTCTTTGGAAGGGGAGCCCCATTGGCCCTTCCTGCACCTAACGACATTAAGCCGGTTGTTCCTATGATGGACATAAATCCTACAGGCATACCTAGACCGCCTGGTCCCCACGTGACCCATCCACCGAGTGATGCTCCAATCCACTATGTGGAAGAGCCAAATGAGGAAGAGACTTACATATACCCTTACGTATCACATGGCGACGAGGGCAACGTAGTCCTTATGGACTATTGACCAATACCGGTGATGGCATTAGGAAGAGAACAAGGTAGACGCCTAGGAGGGCAGACACATGATCCAATCATCTATTTGACTTGTGGTCACCCAGGGCATGTCTCATCACGCTGCCCTAAGAGGGAGCAGCAGAACAGAGACAAAGCTGACCTAAGGTGTGTTGAGTGCGGGATCACTCATCTCTTCGTCGACTGCCCAAAGTGAAAACCATCTTCGAGTTCAGCCAACGTGCCATCTCTCCCATTGGGGCTGTTTGGTGTTGAGAACCTTGATGGGGAGGCCACACCTATCCCATTGCGGGTCATGACTCGTGCCGAAGCAAGCCGGCATATCACTGCCAGGGCCTAGCAACCTCGATGCAGCATCGATAGGGAAGAAGAGCCATAGGCGTAGAAAGAAGAGGCATGAAGCTAAGGTTACACTGAAAACTGAGAGTGCTACTACTCTGCCTACTAAAAAGAAGGTCACTAATGCAGAGGCAGAAACTTCAGCCCCTAAGACGGCTGAAAATGGAAGTGCTAAGGTAGGGGAATACCCGCATCCGAAGCGCCAACTAGTGGCCAAAGAGAAAGTGAAGGAATGGGTGAAAGAGGCCCAAGAGTACATAAAGGACACTGAGCCCATCCTAGAGGACGAGATTGATGATCTCTCCACTAGCATAAGCACGCCAGTCTCACCCCCTCAACCAAAGTCGGGGAATGCGACCGCACCACAAGCAGTACCGCTTAGGCCAAGTCTTGATGCTACAGGCCCGCAAATCAGTCATGGCCATTGGCCAGGACAATTTGGATTAGGAGAGAGACGAGCAGCCAACGACCTCCTTACCACGCTGGTGACCACCCCTGTGACGCTAACTCTGGGAGACCTGCTTAAGCAGCATCCCACTCTATGGCAAGACCTGAAATAGTGGGTTGAAGGATCATGAGAGCAAGATGTTGATCTGCACGACCATGATGGAGAGACACGAATACCGACTCTGATGCTGCACTCTGTGCCAAAGTCCTTACATGTTAATGCCTTTTGGGAGGGCATCGAGATGCATGCAGTCTTACCGGTCCTAGCCCTAGGCGACACAACGAGAAAGGGGATCGTAGACACGGGAGCTGGGGTTAGTGTGCTTAGCCACGCAATGCTTCAGACTTGGGAAAACCCACCTGTTGAGACTACTAAGTTCAATGTCACACTAGCAAATAGTATGAGAGTGAAACCATTCGGGGTGCTATAAAAAACTGGCCAGTGAAAATCGCAGGTGTCCAGTTCTCGGTTGACTTTATAGTCATGAAGGGTGTGGACTATGATATTCTGTTAGGCCGACCCTGGATGCGCAATGCCAGAGTCATCGAAGATTGGGGTAACGACTTAATCTTTCTTGGCAATAGAATGGACGTCATGAGGGTAGAGATGGACACCTAGAAGACCTTACTAGTCGACTTGGATGCCATCTCCGCGATGCTTAAAGGGAACGCTCAAGTCAAGAAGTCCTATGGACCCTTGACCAAGTATATTCCATGCCCAGAGGACGAGCGAGATTGGATGCATGTCCTTGCTACAATTGACTTGCCATTCTCGGATCATGAGGTATATGAGCAAGCCATTAAGACAATCGGTAAGTCTAAAGATGCACTCTCCGTACTAGTTTGCATGATGGCAAGAACCCTTTAAGGGAGACCTAAACTTGCCACCTTCCAAGTGCCAAATAACAAGAGGGAACCCCAGGAGATTCTGGAATATTTAACGGCCAAGCTAGCTAGCAATCCAGCAACAAACTTCAAACCACTCCAGGATCTCTTAGATGAATCCAAGTGGCAATGGACTAGGGTACATGACTTAAACCTCATGTACAATTGGGCCCTAATCCCCAATCAAAGACAAGAGATATACGAAGACCTAGGAGACGATGAGCAGTTTGACAAAGAGGACTCCAACGATGAATACAAAGATTGCTGATCTTTCAGTGACGAAAGTGAGGGTGAGAAGGATACTGTAGAATACGACACTAAGGGACGGAAAATAGAACAAATATGGGCAGACTCCAAGCCGCAGAAAAAGATTGCCTTCGGGATAAAGTGAGGGATCATCCACATCGATTGCGATCATGCCTAGTTGGAACACATAGGAGCCATAGATTTTGATTAAGCAGACCTAGCCAGATCCGGTATGACATGAGTGCTTAGGACAGAGTCACCATCCGAGTTGCAACCACTAGGGGAGACCACCTCTTCTAGCGAAGACGAGGAGTTTGACTCTGAGTCGGAGGTAAGTTCAGATTGCGACCCAAAGATACCTAGGCCGGCCAAGACTAGATGCACCAAGGGGGACCTACCCGTCCACTTGAAGCGCAGACGGTTGAAAGAGGAAAGGATAAAACAACATAGGGAAATGTGAATGGAACAAACCACATGACCTCCCTAAAAGATTTACGAAATTAAAGAAAAGGGATAGGGTAGTGATCCTGTTGGGTGCCAAACGTCAAGGGAAAACGAGTGAACCAATCGAGGGACCAGCCAAGGTCAAGGAGGTAAACCTAGCCAAGGAAGGGGAGACACCCCGACCGGTCTTCATTGCCGATGACTTGACTGAGGAAGAGGAAACGAGTCTTGTTGCTCTCTTGCGAGAGTACATAGATGTATTCGCTTGGTCCTTAGAAGAGCTTAAGGGGGTAGATCCGAGTGTAGTAACTCATAACATACCCATGACACCAGATGCTATGCCAGTTAAGCAGTGACCGTACCCTATGAATCCAAAACACCCTCATGCGGTCAAGGAAGAGATTGACAAGCTGATGAGAGCAGGATTCATTTACGAAATTGAGCACATGGACTGGGTATCGCCCATAGTCATTGTCATGAAGAAGAACATAAAAATTAGAGTATGGTCAATTACAAGAAGGTGAACGCTGCTACTAAGAGGGACAACTATCCATTGTCGTACACCGAGCACATGCTTGAAAGAGTGGCTGGCAAGGAAGTCTATAGTTTTTTGGATGGCTTCTTGGGATACAATCAGGTGCAAGTGCATCTTGCCGACAGGCATAAGACTGCCTTTGCCACTGAGTGGGGCGTCTTTGCTTGCATAGTCATGCCCTTCGGGTTGACTAATGCCCCTACCACCTTCCAACGCCTCATGTGTGCCATATTTAAAGACATGCTTCGCAAAGAGTTGGAAGTCTTCATAGATGACTTGTGTGTTCACTCGACCTGGAGAGAACACTTAGACAAACTTCGAGCAGTCGTTGAGCGGTGTCGCCTATATTGTCTCTCCCTGAACCCCTTAAAGTGCCAATTTTGGGTGAAGCATGGATGCATCATCCTAGGCCACGTGGTGTCAAAGAATGGCATTGCCATTGACTTCTCGAAAGTCAGGGTTATTGTTGATCTTCCGCCCCCAATCAACTATAGGGGAGTTCAATGCTTCTTAGGCCATACGGGATACTATCAGCGGTTTGTGTTGAATTATGCGTTGATTGCCAGACCCTTATACAAGTTGCTAATTGTCTTTGAATGGACTGAAGCATGCCAACGAGCATATGAAGAGTTGAAGAAGGCTCTAACCACATCACCGATTCTACGAGCCCCAGATTGGACCATTACCTTCCACGTGCATATTGATGCCTCGAAATTTGCTGTGGGGGCAGTGTTGTGCCAACCTGGCGAACACAACCTGGACTACCCAGTGAGCTTTGCTAGTAGACAACTCACTGAGATGGAAATGAATTACTCGACGACATAGAGAGAGGGCTTGGCCATGGTGTTTGCTGTGAAGAAAGTCTGGCATTATCTATTGGCTACACCCTTTACCTTCTTTGTGGACCATCAAGCCTTGCTATATCTAGTGAATAAACCTTGCGCTATAGGATGCATAGCTCGGTGGCTCCTTCTGCTTTTGGAGTTTGACTTCTCCGTGGTTGTACGGAAAGGAAAACAACACTACATGGCTGACCATATGTCACGCATCCCCATGGGAGAGGCCGCTAGAGAAGGCATGGCCGATGAATTGCCAGACTCCCATCTCTTTAACCTTTCCAGCGAGAGAGATTTATTTAAGGCTGATCTAATGCTATATTGGGCAAATGACATAGTCCAAGTGCTTGAGCACGGACTGCCTAAGCGATTGATAGAAAAGGCAAGACTTAGGCAACTCATCCTCAAGATCCAACCCTACTAGTTGATAGCATGCCAGTTATATCGACTAGGGCAAGATGGACTGCTGCGTAGATGCATGTGTGAGCATGAGATGCACGATATGCTCTCAGAGGTGCACAATGGAATCACTAATGGGCACTTTAGCAGAGACATGACAGCCCGCAAGGTGCTGTAGTCTCAACTATGGTGGCCAACACTGTTTCGTGATGCATCATGATTCGTTAAGCATTGTGACGAGTGTTGGCGAACAAAGGTCTCGATTTGCAAGGATCAAATGGAGTTGACCTCAATCATTGCATAAAAACCCTTCGAAAAATAGGGAATTGACTTCATAAGACCCATCAGCCCAGCTGCACAGTATTCATAGGCTAGATACATGGTGCGCAGATCGGATGCTGTACGCTTGCGTAGTGAATGCCGGAAGGTCCCCAAGAACAATAGAACTCTACTTTTTGCACAAAATTCAATGTAAAAAGCATGAACGACATGAACAAGAGACCAATTGGGTGCAATCTCCCCCCATGCCTTGTGTGAGCGCTCCACAAAGCATGTATTTTATGTATTATTCATCTTCAAGCTCAAATAATAGCCCAAATTACAAAATAGCAAGCTTTTAGCTTTTGAGTTTGCTTTAACACAAAATAGGAATAAAGCTTACGGACGGTGCCCAAAGAGTCTGGCATGCCCAATACAATGTCCAAGTAGAAATAACATAATCGTGCGCCCATGGGTATACAAAATAATAATAAATATCCAACGCCTTAATAAATAGACGTGACAAAATATAGGCGCCATGCCTAAGGTATGCGCCCATCAAAATATAATCAATAAATCGAATACTCGCTATCCTCCAATGCTTTCCTCCGCCACTGCTGCTATCTCTACACATCAACTGAAGCATTCACAATCGTTAGTAAAATAATACAATTAAACCGACAAAAGTGAATACCTAGCAGTCTTCAGCTACATAAATAAATCAACTGGTTAGAAATAAATCCTCACCTTAATTTATTACGAGTGTGCACTCTAAACTCATAAACGTTTATTAATTTAATATGCATTTTGCAGAATCACCCGCTATGGAATCACCCATGTACACACTAAATCAATGAAACGCCCGCAAAGGACAGGCGTCCCCATCAACTTCTCGCACAAAGAATCCACTTTGTGTATGAGCCCGGGTCATCAAAGTTTACGGAATCCACCGTAAAACCTCACGGAATCCACCGTGGCACGAAATCCACCGTGAAATATGCCTCCTGGCATCATACCCCCGAGGTGGGATAGCAATTGACCTCAATTGCTATTAGCTCAATGTGGAGCTAACAAAGTGGGGAAAGCATTTAAGTCTCTAGCGTGCATCCATTGTGCTTCTTCTACAGGATGGTTCTTAAATTTAACTAGATATCTAGAATATCTTTGGCCAGTTCTAGTGGTCATAAAGTCAGTATCTATGATAGCTTCAGGTTCAAGTATTTCAGTCTCTTCCTCTAACAAAGGTGGGTTTTCATAGGGTGTACAGGTAATTGGCCTTTAAAGGGTCTTAATAAACTAATGTGAAATGTGTTGTGAATTTTCCAGTGAGGTGGTAATTCTATCTTGAATGCATTGTCATTAATTTTATGAATGATCCTAAATGGTCCATAGAATCTAGGGGCTAATTTCACAACTGGGTGTCTATCTACACTTTGTAGTCTACGTTTTTCTATTCTCAACCAAATAGTAGGGTGAGAGCATGGAAGAGATGAAGAAGAGAGCTGAGGAATGGGTAGGGCAAAATGAAAGAAGGGTGAAGACACTGGCGCGGCGCTTAGCTCTTGTAGAGAAAGAGAAGATCCTTGCAGAGAGCAAAGCTAAAGCCACCCAGGTTGCCTTTAATACCTAGCAAAAGGCCTTCCTAGATACACTGATGGACACCACCCGCCTAGAAGAAGGAGAGTCATTGGAGGTGGTTAAGAAGAAACTTAGTATCGCACGCAGAGCTCTACACGCAAGGCTGCAGATGCCACCCCAAGCTGTGGAGGTTAAGCTAAGCCTGGATGATCAACGAAATTATCTGTTATTACTGGCCGACCTAACCCCCCAGGAAATTGATGCGATAGGGTTTGAAGAAGGAACACAACAAGGAGACCAGCAAGGGGATGAAGCTGAACTTCAATTTGATATGGGAAGGTTTAGAGAAGAGGTGATCTCATAGCCCCCCTCATCGCTATCGGAGGGCTTTTTGTCGAAAGGTCGAATCCACCAGGGATCAGAAGTAGAAGGAAGTAGAGATAGGAGATGGAAGAGAAGATAGAGAATACCCAAGTGGTAAACACTACAAAGACAAATCACAATGAATTGAATCAATATGTATTGAAAGAACCTGGAATCTTCACACTACTCAGAAGCAATATCCAGGCATTAGATCTCTTGGGGCGTCTTCGTAGAACAAAACGTGCATAAAAATTACAGCTCCTTCTCTGCTGCTCGGAACCCAAATCTGATGGCTCCGTTGGCTCTAAAAGGGGGGGTAAAACTTCAGGACACCTGCTCGCGGATCTCCTAGATCACTCCTTTTTCTTTCAGTTTAATCTGCAGTATTCAGCCTGTTTACAGCGATCGCGATGCGTGCGATTTCGTCAATCTGTCCCTCTTGTGAAAATCCCCTAATTGGCTAAAAAAGTAAATAGCTTTTTGCATGCCATCCTAATCTAGAAGCTTTTTCTAACTTTTTTGGATTTTTACAATAAATAATATAAAAAATAGATTAAAATTATCCAAAATCTAGTATTTTCGGATAATCCATGCAACTCACACTAGTATTAATGGCTCAGATCACATTGACTCTCTAGATCAATAAAGAAGTCGGATGATGATGCATTCCATACTTTTCCATACTGTGTCCTCATAACATCACGAGATCCACCCCCTCTGAACCTGTACATCCTTCGGTATGCGCCGAAATCCTAGTTGTCACCGGATTCAGAGTCCTCCTCATTCTCTGCAACCATATCCTTTACTTCTTCATCTTCCATATCTTCCTGGTGGCTAGCCCCTATATCAAGACCACTATTTTCTTCCAATTTTGGCAACTCATAGGTAGTAGATTCCCACCTTTTGAATAATTTGATTCTTTTCCCTACTATCAGAAGTTTGATGACTGTCCCATCCAGCTCATTTAATGCATAAGTAGCATTATCAAACACCTGTCTTACCACCTAGGGTCCAAACCATCCTTTGGAAACTTTACACATGGCACTATGCTGGTTATCTAAGCTGCTATCATAAACCAATACCCAATCCCCATCTTGTATGGTTCTTGGTCTCAGTCTACGTCTTTTGTCAAACTGTTTCTTATTCTATATCCTTGCTACCCTTAACTTTGCAGTTGCTGCCTCTATGTCTTTTGTCTTTCTTTCCAACTGTCTTATGCATAAGGCCAACAACTTCTCTCGATTCAACTCCTCCTCCCAAGGTAACACACTCCATGTGATTGTCATCTCTTCTATCGGCATGATAAGTTTTTGACCATACATCAGTTCTGCAGGCATATATCCTGTAGCAGCACTATGAGTTGTTCTGTCGGCCCACAAAGCATAAGGGAGCAATCATGGCCACTCTTTTACCTTCTCTCCACATGCTTTTGCCAATGCCTTCACAATAGGCGGGTGAACTCTTTCACTTTTTCCATTTCCTTCAGGGTTATAGGCTAAAGTTAAAGCAAGCTTTATCCCCAACCGTGCAAAGAAATCATGAGCTTCATCTACATTCGACTCACCCCTATCTGCTGTAATTTTTCCCACACAGCCATACCGACAAAAGATCTCTTCTAAGAGAAAAGTGCATACGGCATTTGTTGTCTTAGTACGTAGAGCTCTCCCTTCCTCTTGATTAGTCAAGTCTTCATGGGCAAGCACAAGATATCTCATTTGCCAAATACCTGTAGGCATCGTGACTAAATCCACCACCCACTTAAAATGAAGAGACAATGGATATGTGGGTTGCAATCCATCCTGATGTCTCACAGATGAATACATTTGACATGTCGTACATGTTTCCACAAAGTGAGCAACATCCTTATACATACCCTGCCACCAATATCTTTCTTTGATCTTTGCAAAAGTACCCCAAACACCTCTATGACCAGCACATAAGCTTTCATGAAATTCTTGCATAACAGTTACTTGTGAAGCTCTATCACCCAAAACTCGCAATGGCATACCCTATTTCTTTTTAGCATATTTCCATAAGTATCCATCTTTTAAGAAAAATCCATAGGCTTTCCTCTTGATCTTCTTAAACTCCTCATCTGACCATTCATCTCTCTTTGTTAATGTACTGAGATATTGACCAATTCTCAGCCACTCTCCTGCATATTTGTCTTCCAGAAACACTTCTACACAAGATGCAAAACATCCAAAGTGTCTTCACTTTGTTCTCCAAGCTTCTGTTAATGCTGTAGCAACACCTTGCATTGCAAAATTCACTCTTGCAACATCGTTTTTAGCCATAAGAAATTCATCTTCTTCCTCCTCATCTATCATCCCGTCTTCATTCTCATAACGTGCTCGAGATAACATGTCTGCCACTGGGTTATCCCTTCCTACAATATGCTGAAATTCAGGGTTCAAAGATTTGATGTATGCAATCCATCGGAGTATAGCAATGTCCGGAGTAGTACAACTAGTAATCATACCCAATACCGGCAAACAATCGGTCTCAATGACTACATGAGCACCCATAAAATACTCCTTATCACATTTAAGGGCTGTCACAATTCCCCATAATTCTCTTTTAACCTGTGGATATCTTCTCTGTCGTTTAGTCAATACTTTAGCACCAAAGCGAATTGCATATCTTTGTCCTTCCTCATCATCTTGCCCAATTGCCCATCCAATCCCGATTGGGCTTGTATCAACAATAATAATGATAGGCTTTCCATGTGAATAGTCAGCCTTTCTCAATGTAGGAGCGGATTTTAAGAGTTGCTTCAATTTCTTCATTGCTTTCTGATGCTTCCTTTCCCAATGAAATTTCTGACCTTTCCTTAGAAGCTAATAAAGAACATTGGCTACATGTGCAAAGAGAGGAATCCATATCAAATAGAACACACATGCACCCAATCTACGCACCTTTGATACATTCGTGCATACATCTTGCATTCTATCAATCCCATCTATTTTTACTGGTGATGGCCTTCGCCCATAAGGCCCACACATATGTCCAACAATCAAAACCTCTTCAACTCCAAAGATAGACTTTTGTCCAGAAATAGTTAAATGCACCTCTTCTAGATGTGTCAAAATCCTCTCACAATCCACAATATGGTATGCAACAAACTGTCTGCATCCATCTCTTCATTATTTTCATCCACTGCACACCCTTTGATTGGAACATCATCCAAGAAGGGCATAGTCAATTGTGGTATAAAATCCCTGAGTACCCTATTCATAGCATTTGTCATGTGTGCCACTGAGTTTGTTGCACCTTGTGGGAGAGTACACATCCGTACTAACCCCAAAGGAGTCCTCATGGTTGTGATATCCCTGCTTTCAATTGCAAGCTGAAACCGGTCATAACCCGAGTAAAGATCACCCAAAGAATAGATCACTCTGCCTGCAAAAGCCTCTGCAACTTCATCAACCACAGGACTTGCACCCACATTTCTTATGGGGTCACTTTATTGACCGGTTTCATGTCTTGAATAAATCTCAAAGCCCCATTCTTTTTGGGCACAGTAAACCAATGATTTGAGTACGGGGCTAAAGAAGGCTCCAAGATCTTCATACAAATCTTTTCATTTAGCAAATCCATCAGCTTTGGCAAGTAAGCTTTAGGCACTGGAATAGGCCTCAAGTTCCATGGTACATGTGGCACAGTAAATATGACCATAGGAGAGACAACATTTGGATCCGCACAACCTATTTCACTTGGCTGAAATGCAAATGCCTTCCCATGTCTAGCCAGCATCCGCATAAAATAGTCTCTCTCAGCAGGCAAAAAAAACCCTTATGCACCAACTTTCAATTCCTGTAATGTTTTAGATGTAAACTGATGACCTATATCTTTAGGATCCCGTAAGCTTGGCTGCCTTGACACTTTTTCATACATACTCTCACTCTCTGGTGAAAGTGGCAAAGAAATTGGTTTCACCTTTTTGTCAAATGTCTTATACTTTGTCTCCACAAGTGCTTGAGCCCATTGTAATCCTTCTTGCTGAGCAAACAATGCTATAACATCATACATATCCAAAGAACATACTGACAACACTCTGTTTCCAGCCTCATTTTCTGCATGTATAGTTGCTAAAATTTCAGCCATAGTGTCAGTAATATTCAGCCCATAAAGATGCCTGAAATGCCATCATTTTCAGCTAACAACCCCAATGCTCTCAGTTTCTTAGTAGCCCATTTCATAGATATGCGTTCAGCCCTACACATAGCTTCCATAGGCTTAAACCAACATCAACTGTTTGCTGTAAACTGAGAATTACCAATAGTAAATACATGCTTCATTTCATCAAGAGGCGAGTACACCCACTGAACAACACTTCTTTAGCCCCGCATTACAACGGTGCTTAATGAAAATCCAGGTCTTTGAATTCCCTTGCATTTGGAACCAAAGGAGACTCTCGAAGCATATCCTGATTTCTAAGATGATTAACACAAACAGTAAGAAATTGGACTGCTTTTCTCCCATCCTTGCTTCTGACTCTTGCTTAAGCAGAACCATCATCAAGCACCTACGTACACTTGTAATATAGGACTGTCCCAAAATCATTGCATATGAGGAATTATCTTACACAAAGAAATGTTGCTCTTCCTGTACATCACCAATCATCACTTTTACATTAGGACATGCAGCATAGAGCTCCCTTGAAGAATTATTTGCAGCCCTCATTCGCCAACCATGATCAGTGTCTACAGGCCATGCACCATTTTCATACAATCCCTACTCAATGACATTTATCTCAGACCCATGGTCAAGTAAAGCAACACAAGGAGTTTCACGTTCCCCTATTTTCACTACCATTTCAGTGGTAGCTCTAGCCCAATGATTTCTTGTGTAGTGACTTCGAGGAATAAATCCTAGAGTCTCTTCTCCATATTGTTGCATTTTCCTTACTCCACCATGCATATTGCTACAAGACAATGCATTTTCAGCCACTTTCTTCTCTTTTCCACATGCTGTCCATTGATTAGTAGCATCCTGCATAGACAATCATGTACTTACTTCATGCTCATATTCAGCCCGAATACCCAACAAACCAGTTTCCTCTTCAAAATGCAGCAATGCACTAGTAGTATCACCAAGAAACTGATGCTTCCTTTTAATTATTTCAATGATCTCATCATGAAATTCTCGCTTGGCAATGCTAAGCACCTCTCCCAAGGTAAATTCCACCTGACTGTTTAAGATCCGTTCTTCAAGAACGTTCTTAAGATCTGTGGCTGTCTCAATGTCAGATTGCAACTTATATCCTGGCTGCTTGCCCTTCTTTTTGCCCTCTTGTTTGTTATCTTGTTTTTGCTCCTGACCGACCTCTTCCATAACATGCTCAATCATAGAAATATATTTAAACAAAAATAACAAGTCAAGCATATATATGCTCATTAGTTTCTCAGTCAAAGCCATGTTTTGATATTACTTTGACATGAAGTAGGTCCCACTTTTAAGTCTATTTCCAAGTAGTTAGTAAGGGTTTCAAGGACAATTTTAATTAGATAGTATTACCTAATTGTAACAGGTTAAAACCTCAACCCTTTGACATGTATTAGGTTCCACTTTTAAGTTAGCTAATAGCCTAAGTCTATTATCAAGTAGCTAGCAAGGTTTTGAAGGATAATTTTTACTAGATAGTATTCTTCAATATACTTGCCTAAATGAGCACTTGCATGCACTCATAGTGGAGCAAGTCCTTGCTCTTCCTCACTCTTACTTGATAACACTCTCTTCTATACAAGATCCTCTTGTTATGCAGGATCATCTTTCCTCACCTCCAATGGTGAGAAAAATGCACACGCTTTAGATTAGAAAACCTTGTGTGCATAGTGTAGATATAACCATATGTTATAATTTGCACATACTTTCAAATGGAGATATCTAACACACTCTTTTCCATAATTGTATTGGACAATGATAGCCCTTTCATTCAACTCCTAACGTGTGCTACTAGTATTGGTGAGGGACCACCCAGATTGCTTGGTGTGGTAGTGAGAAATTTTCATGATGGCCTATTTCTATTGAGGGTTTCCTTGAGAACCCATTGATGGCGATGGGCTTCTCATACAACCAAAACAATATCCTAAGCATCTTTTAACATGACCTCTCTTCGGAGGCCTATGGTGTCCATAACTATTGCTACCCTCCTAGGATGGATCCACTGATTGGGTTGATGGAGTGGAATAAGAGCTTTGGATCACAAATCAAATTCACATTGGAGCACGCAATGTTAAAATGCATGATGTAATTAGACTTTATGCAAACAATGCATGGGAACCTACCTATGGACTTGTTAATGTTGAAAGGGTTGTCATAAGAGTCTATATTGTCATTTGTGCAAGACCGAGGACTATTTATATACTCCCATATCTCATTTGGCAATGGGGGATCCTCAAAGAAGGCTATATTTTCACCATACGTTAATCACATGTTTCCTTAGCCCTTTTAGTATCAAGTTTGACATTCTAAGATGAGGATCTTGGCCAAATCAACTTGTTCAATTACATGAATAGAAACATCTATAAAAACATAACATATATAGGATTAGTGGCATTTATCTATATAAAGTATACCCCAATCTAATAACATACAATAGTATATGCCAATGTATAGCCTAGCCTATGCCTACATATAGTTTAGTCTATGATTGTCTCTAACCTAGCCTATGCCTACACCTACCTTAGCTTGCACATACTAGTGTGTGCCTGCCTCCACCTTATCATATGCCTATGTAGGTATGGCTAAGCATAGGATAGGTATAGGCTAAGCATAGACTTGGCATAGGCATGGGCTAAGCACATGCTAGCCATAATCATAGGCCAAGCTAGGCATGGCATAGGATAATTGGCTAAGCATAACATAGGTATAGGGTAGGTATAGGCTAAGCATAGACTAGGCATAGGCATAGGCTAGCCATAAGCATAGGCTAGACTAGGGCATGGCATAGGATAAGTGGTCTAAACCTCTTCGTATACTACTCATCACTACCTAACCATCACACGTCTTTGTAATGAAAGTGTCTCTAAGTGTTCTATCCATCTTGCACAATAGTAAGTGCAGCTCTCACCTTTTTAAAAGAAATTATTTTTACCCTCAAGTAATACATGGACAAATTGCAAATGCATCTCACGAATGAATGGTGCCTAAAATGATACAACAAATCCTTCAAACTTTACATTGGTTTACACAAATTAATTTTGGCAACCTTGATTGCCTCCCTGCTCTTCATATCTAGCTTCAAACTAGCCTTCTATAGATTACCTTCTCTAACACTAACAAAAATCATGTGTGGAATATAAAGATTTCTTTGATTACCAAGATGCGGCCTTCATTTTTAAGGATGGTGTTTGTTATGGCCTCCAAGACCACAACAAGAACACATAAAAACACCAAACTACATGAAATTATCTTGTTGCTACTTGCAAAAAATAACTTCATGAATCAATTCATGGCCATTTTAGGCATTTAATATTCAAGAATGATATGCATAAATGAAATACATATTATAATCATTAACACAAAATTACTATCCTGAAAAATATAATGTAGTGTACTGCCATCACGACCATTCCTAATTAAATAACTTGAAGTATATATAATTACTATTCAAGAGACCAACACAAGTAGATAGAACAAGACATCAACTACCATATTTTGGCATTGTCTTGAAAAATTTCGCATTTTCGATCATGTAGAATATAAAAGGTTACAACTTCTTGAATCACAAGACAAATGCTTGAACTTCAAGTGAGCATCATATGAAATATAGTCACTTTACACATGTTGATACTGATACGTGCATGCATATAAGTACTAAGGTATAAAAGTACTAAATAGATGATGGAATCAGAGCCTTAACACCTGGCACAGCCTAGTGGATGACTAGGACAGTTAGGACTCGAACCCAGGAGCATGTAGCTAACTATCAAAAAGCATGAAAATTGATTATCATGAAAATTAACTCAGAGAACACAATTATGCCTTTCTAGAGGCCTTGCACCCCTTGACAAGCCACATTAAGCAGTAGTGAGAGTAGAGCCCCTCTAGGATACTCAAAGCCCTCTGGTGCAATTGCATAACTAGTCCTAAAAGTTAGTGAAATGAATTAAAAACCGTAATGATGAAAACAAAAAAGTACAATAGCGATAAAAGTTAAAGAGTTCTAAAGACATAAAGGATAATATCCGTGTATGAGGACATCTACACAACTAAATCATTAGCGCTATGCACTATAGCAGTATCATGATTCCTAGCACTAAACTCTTGATTACCTTCATGAATCACCTTTGCAAATACATCTTCTTTGTTAACAAACTTAAAATCCTTTTGCTACAATAATGATTCCACATAATCCTCACTTTGTCTTTTTGCTTCCAAAGCATTTTCCAACTTAGCATTCAAGTTCATACACCTAGTCTCTAACTCAGTCACCCTTTGAGCCATTGCATGTTTCTCTTGCACCAATGCATCATGTTTTGCTAAAACAAAGATATATTTAAGCATGTTATATGGCGCGGATATCACACCATCAAATTTCTCAACAACCAACTGCCATGCATTTTTAACATCACTCAACAAAGCATTTATGATATCTTCAACTTTAGACTTCAATACCACAGAGGCATCTATATCAACCTCCACATTCTCCAAGATTCACTGCTCCACCTCGTGAAGAGGTTGGAATCTCTCTAATAGCAAATTATATTCCACTTGCAGATTTTCATACATTTCCATGAAAGTTTCCATCTTTGCTAGGCATTTACCTTGAAGCTCATTTGTCCATCTTTCAAACAAGGCAATAGACATTTTATTCTTATTTGTCAACTGCTACATTTTTGCAATTTTCTAAACATGTGGCAATTCCAATGAGTCATACTCAATTTATTTGATCTGCAACTATTTAGATGAATCCTTTGATTTCTTTTGTTGAACATGTAACTGAACTTGCAATTGTTTTACTCTAGTTGCAGTCTGAACATTATCTTGATCATACGATGAAAATAAGTCGTCACTTTCTACATTACACCCATTGCATCAAAGACACTACCAACAATCAAATCATCAATTTGAGAAGGCATAGAAGTAGATGGAGCATTTGCTACATAAGCAGCCACATGCTCATCAACCAATGTATCCTTTGCATGAACTTGAGCATCAACAGAAACATCCTGATATTTTTCGTCCGATGTATGCATACTCTAAAGCCATATTCTACCAATTTTTTGCTTTTTCTAAGAATATATGTGACCTTTAGTTTTAGAGGTATCAACATTACACACATCTTGGTTATCCTCTTCACAAATTCCAAAGCAATTTGTCGTGCATAGGCCTCATCATAATCCACCTGAAGCAAATCCTTATATATGGCTTGCATATCTTTATCACCATCAAAGAGATCATCAACATCTTTAGCATGATCTAAACCATTAGTTTTAGCATCTAGCTCAATTGTATCATGTGAGAAAGAAGATGGATTCATCTTGAACAAATAGACTTCAATTAATTCAGGATATTGAGACCTGGAAAATTCGTACAATCTTGCCAAAAAACATCCCATCCTAGATTTATGAAAGACGTTCTTGGATTTCGATACCTTAATATCAGTCATTAAATGCTCATGCAACAAACTGACCCAGTCAGGCATTCCATGATTTTCAGCATAATAAATGATCATGTATGTCTCCCTAGCAATAATGTTGGTCTTTATGAACATCATAAAGTGTTCCATGAACCTCCTTAACTACAATTTTTGAATTGCATCAATCCATTTCAAAATGTGTACATTCGTGGGTTCTGCAAGGTCACCAAAAGTCGGATGCATTTGTTCTTTCAAATACCACCATGATGTCGGATTGTCATTCATAAGAAGAGAAAAAACACAACTGACTATTGTTGTAGTCAATTCAATACGTCCTGCAATTTTGCCGTCCGACTGTCTTAACATGTCCAACTCCATTGATGCATGCACATTTGCAACCCATCTATCCCATGGCAAATGGGTATATGCATATAAGACAATTTTCTCTAGCCATATTCGATGGACATCCTCTTAAACATTAATAACCAAAGTTGAATCAACAAAAGGAGTACCTATAGCACTCGAGCTAGAAAGATGAACTGCATGCAATGGTGTCGTATCATTTTCCTTGAAATGAGTAGACTTGTCATCATGGGCCACATTGAACTCATCTTCATCATCATCATCATCCGAGTGAGTGCATTTTGACGTGCTGAAGTGCATTGTATATGAGTCACAGTGGGTGAACAGGTCGAGTTGTGGAAGACGATGGGGAGAAAGATGAGAAAATTAAAAAACCTATCTCATGGTCCATTTGAATGTAGAAGTCTAAGTCCTCATTGAGTTCAACTCCTTTTGTAACATTGTCACATCATGATCATGAACTCGTGACCTTTCACACATGTAACCGTCCTTAACTAATTCCTTTGTCCCAATTGGAATAATTAGATTAATAGTGAAATAATAAGGTTAAACAAGCCTTTTAAGTCTAGATCCATTGACTATAGGTTTCAGAACATTACCTTGCAAATCCTTTAATATAAATGTGCCACGTCCAAGGTCTTTACAAATTATAAATGGCCCTATATATCGAAGCTTCAACTTATCAAAAAATTTGCCAAGTTGGGAATTATAAACCACAACCTAGTCCCCTTCTTCAAAATTTTTCTTTTCAATGTGCCTATTCACCCAAGCTGCTTGTCTCCACCACTAATATGGGGTAACTCTTGAAATATAGGTAGCTAACATCGTCCTCCTCTAGCTTCAAGAGCTGTTCCAACCTATGTTGTGGGGACTTTTTAGGATCCAGCTTGTATTCTATAGCAACTCTCAAACTTGGAACCACAAAATCCATAGGCACCATAGCCTCTAATCCATATACTATCCCTAAAAGGTGTAAGTCCCGTTGTTAGTTTATATGTAGTCCGGAAAGCCCACAATACATAATCCAACTTTTCATCCCAATCTTTCCCATTGTCCTCAACTATTTTCTTGAGAATACGGAGCAAAATCTTGTTGGAGCTCTCTACTTGCCCATTAGCTTGCACAGGTGATAAGGAGAAAACTTATTATGCAATATCATGTGCCTAACTGTTAGTTGCTGAATAATGTGATTTAAAAATGTTTACCCCTATCATTGAACAACTCTATAGGGGATCCAAACTTGGTCACGATGTTAGAATATAAAAATCTGGCCACATTAGGGTTGCTATATTGTCATTCTGGGCTTGAACCTCCACCTACTTTGTGTAATAGTTAGTGCAAACCAAGACATACTGATTACTTGTCCTTTTAGCATAGTTGGCTTGATAGGTCCAACAAAATCAACCCCACATTTCTGAAATGGCTCAAGCGATAGTGTAGGATGATCCTATATGATTATCCTTGTCAACCGAATGACCCTCCTTCAAACATTGTAGACATTCTTTGGCATATTGATGGGCATTCCTCAAGATAGTAGGCCACCACAATCTTGCATGCAATATTTTCTTACCTATAATTTCTCTAGAAAAATGACCACCTAACACTTCAAAATGAGCATCATAAAGGATCGCTCGCTATCAATATTCAGGAACACACATTCTCAAGACATTATCAACTCCTCTCTTGTATAATGTATTCATAATAACCTAAATGATCTACTCTTCAATGCTAACTTCCTTCTTTGATCTACTGTAAGGTATACCGGCATAACCCCTTCTTGCAGGAAATGTAACAACTAGTCATAATATGAATCAGGGTCTACTACCTGAACTTCAAAAAGTTCACCATCAGGATGCTAATCGGAAATTACTCCTAATTTTGCATAAGATAATCAACCACTGCATGTTCTTTTCCAGGAATATGAATAGCCTTGAAATCAAACTCTTACAACAACAATATCATCTAGCCAATCTGCCCGTTTAACTGAGGTTTATTAATCAAAAACAAAAAATCTTGTGGTCCACATGAAATATCACTTGATTACCTATCAAGTAATGTCTAAATTTCTGCATAGAGAAAACCATACCAAGTGCTTCTCTCTTTGTGTGACTGAATAATTCTTTTCAGCATCACTCAATTTCTACTTGCATAATAAATTGGTCTAAACCATCTAGGTACCTTATCTTGTGTAAGCACTACCCCCACAGCAAGATCAGAGGCATCCACAAATACAAGTAACAGTAGGTCCCATATAGGAGGCTTTAATATTGGGGCCACCACTAACATTTTGTTGAGAATGTTAAAAGATTTTTCTTGATCTGTCCTCCAAACAAATTGCATGTCCTTCTTGGTTAAAGTGGTAAGGGGAAAACACATATGTGACAAGTACCTCAAGTACTTGCTATGCCATTTCACTTAACCCACAAATCTCATGACTTCCTACACATTAGTTGGAGCTTTAGCCTTATAAACCACTGCTATTTTTCTTGGATCTATAGCCATGCCTTCTTAAGATAAAATATGGCCCAAAAGTACTCACCTCTTTCTTGCAAAAATAGTCTTGAACGAGTTTAGAGACATTCCAAATCTCTTACACCTTTCAAAGCATAGCTTGAGGTGCTTCAAATGCTCCCTCATGCTGCCAAAAACATAGAAATCATCAATAAATACTCTCATAAAGGTTGTCAAATATAGCTCAAAAGTCTTGTGGACTGCTCCTTAAACCTTAGGAGGTTCATTCTTCAAGCCAAAATTCATGCCCGTAAAATAGGTTCCCCACCCTGTAATGAAAGCAGTTTTATCCATATCCTTTGGATGCATCTTGATTTGATTGTAGCCTAAAAAACCATCTAGAAAGCTATACACCTCATGTCCTACTACATCATCAAGCAAGGAATCTATACAAGGTATCGGGAAAGGATCAATAATAGTGGTTGCATTCAATTTCCTATAATCCACACACACCCTAAAAAAGGTATCGAGAAAGATTCACTAATAGTAGCTACATTCAATTTCCTATCTCACACACACACACACACACACACACACACACACACACACACACACACACACACACACACACACACACACACACACACACACACACACACACACACACACACACACACACACACACACACACACACACACACACACACACACACACACACACACACACACACACTAATCATCTTGTTCTTCTTAGATACTGTTACAATGGGAG